>NC_060143.1:431366558-431674258 GCF_021461385.2 Schistocerca piceifrons | reverse complement strand
TCATAAACAAAAAAATTTTCTGGAATTGTTTCCGTTTATCCCGTGTATCCGCCATGAATTCTTCTGCTCGCTTCCAAGGACAACCAGGAACAACAACTAGGGATGAGACACTTGAAGAACTTAAACCAGATGATAACAAAGTCTTTCTGGAATTAAATTATGAATAGACTGTTTCATTAGCATTACATAACTGTTTTGTTACAGCTCTTAAGAGCAATTTCATGTAACTGAATTGATGACGACCAATAATAAAGTATTATACAGTAAATATAAATCACATTCTTTTTAGTTCATAACATTCTACAAACAAAGGGATACGAGTGCATACAGACTTTTAAGAATTGTGATTTAAAGCTGATGATTTGTGTTAGACTGTCATTCCAACGTGCAAACGCAAATTGCTGTAAAGTATTTTTATGTCTAATATACACAAAAAAATTGAAATTTCATTTTGCAATCTCAAGGTAATTCTGAAAACTTGTGAACTATAACTTCAGTTTTCTCTAAACTACAAAAAGTGTACTTATGCCCATAGGCTTTTGACCTCTCAAACATGATGAAGTTCAAAAGTCAGAAGCTAAGTAGCTTTTTCAAAGAGTAATCATTGTTCCATATGTCGCGTTCGCTCTATTCTTCAAATCAATAAATATCTTGTACTATACACTTTCTAAAGTATACTATGTTCTCCCTCAGCGTTGAAACAATCTCCATACCAAATTACATTAAAATCGGCTCTGTGGTTTATACGTGAAAGCGTGAGAGACAGAGTTTCTTTCGCATTTGCAATATTAGTATGGACTGAGGCCAGCGTTTTTTTCCAAACCCTGAAACGCTTCTTAAACTCGATCTTTGTTATAGATTTTAGCGCTCTCAGCGAAGCGTTTATAGTCTCGTCTATGCTCGTAAAACGACAGCCTTTTAAAATTTTCTTTATTTTTCGTTACAGAAAATGCAACATATGATCTTCTCTGTAGAATATGGAGACTGTGGCTTAACTACAGTATTGATTTTTGGTAAAATTTCACAAACAAACCAAGTCTGAGCAGGTGCGTTATCGTGGTGCAAAAGCTATGAAAGATTTACCTCCAAATTCTGGAGTTTTTTCTGATTGCTTCACACAGGCGGTGTTGAACTTATAAGCAGTGCTCCTTATTGATCGTTCTACCTTGTGGCCAAAACTTGCGGTGCATTATGTTGTTAAGATCGAAGAATGCAGTAAGCATAAACAGTAGCCACACCTGTCGAGCTTTTCTCGCTCTTGGCGATCCAGAACGCTTCCACAGGGACTGTTCAGGCTTTGTTTCAACGTCGTATCCTAAACTCACATTTAATCACCTGTTATGACACGTTTCAGCAGTTCTGCATCGTTGCTGTCCATCTGTCGACTCCTGAGCGTGTCGCCTCTGGTTTTTTTCGAAATTGAACAATTTTCGGAACAATTTTTTCTGTCTATCGTTTCATAAGAAGTAGAGAGGATATAAAATGTAGACTGGCAATGGCAAGAAAAGCGTTTCTGAAGAAGAGAAATTTGTTAACATCGAGTACAGATTTAAGTGTCAGGAAGTCGTTTCTGAAAGTATTTGTATGGAGAAGAAATAAAAACTTTGAGATTCGCCGATGACATTGTAATTCTGTCAGAGACAGCAAAGGACTTGGAAGGAGGATATAAGATGAACATCAACAAAAGCAAAACGGGGATAATGGAATGTAGTCGAATTAAGTAGGGTGATGCTGAGGGAATTAGAATAGTAAATGAGACACTTAAAGTAGTAAAGGAGTTTTGCTATTTGGGGAGCAAAATAACTGATGATGTTCGAAGTAGAGAGGATATAAAATGTAGAATGGTAATGGCAAGGAAATCGTTTCTGAAGAAGAGAAATTTGTTAACACTGGGTATAGAATTAAGTGTCAGGAAGTCGTTTCTGAAAGTATTTGTATGGAGTGTAGCCATGTATGGAAGTGCAACATGGATGATGAATAGTTTGGACAAGAAGAGAATAGAAGCTTTCGAAATGTGATGCTACAGAAGAACGCTGAAGATTAGATGGGTAGATCACATAACTAATGAGGAGGTATTGAATAGAATTGGGGAGAAGAGGAGTTTGTGGCACAACTTGACAAGAAGAAGGGACCGGTTGGTAGGACATGTTCTGAGGAATGAATGGATCACAAATTTAGCATTGGAGGGCAGCGTGGAGGGTAAAAATCGTAGAGGGAGACCAAGAGATGAATACAGTAAGCAGATTCAGAAGGATGTAGGTTGCAGTAAGTACTGGGAGATGAAGAAGCTTGCACAGGATAGAGTAGCATGGAGAGCTGCATCAAACCAGTCTCAGGACTGAAGACCACAACAACAACAACGACGTTTCATAACCAAAACATCTGAAAAACATTCAGTGCATAAACCATCATCGTTAGCGTCTCCTCTGATTGTGATTCGACGAACACTAAAATCGTTTTTTCATGACGTCATCACCTAATGACGTGCTGGGACATCCATGGCGCTCGTCATCTTCAATACCTTGTAAGATCTTCTTCCATAAACCTATGCCACTCGTAAACTCTTTCTTACTCGTAACAGACTCACCAAAAGCAATATTTACCATTTGTAAAACTTTTCTTCTAATGGCAAACGTTAATAAACAGTTCATTCGGACATACACATATGTCCGCTCCCGTAAAGCGGGATATGCAGATTCGAGTCCCATTCCGGCACAAATTTTCATTAACGTCATGTTATTATACAGCTGATGGTTGTCCGAGTTCGCAACTGCGGATAAATTTCATTTATTCCATGGTTCATTTATTGCGTTTCCGGTAATGAATACCTCTTTGAAAGGAAATGTTTAGTGAAAGCCAAATACAGTACTTTGTAGTGAAGTAAGCTTTGCCAATCATAATCGTATTACTTGCCACAGTTAGTAAATTATTTTTGGTTTTGAATTATTGGCAAGTGTACTGTCATGATAATTAACCTTCAAAAATTTTCTAATATCTTTCTCTGTAAACCGAGCTCTCACATGTCTTGACTCAAACAGTACATAGTGTAAAATAGTGCTACATGTGGCCGCTTATATAATTTTCTGTAATTGTTACCTAATTTCATGTTTTCATTCGACATAGTTTCCAAATTTTTGTCCAGATATGAGTTGGTGACCATATTATTTTATGAAACAGCTGCAGCATTGCTAAATTTCAGTTCGAAATTAATAACATTATCGTTAAACACTCAAAATCATATCCAAAAGTAGAGACACAGCTTTGATACTGCAGCTACTATGAATCAAGACACAAAGGAATTAATGACATTAGCTGCCAGTAGGCATTGATTTAAATCAATGGGGAAGTTGGAAATTTGTGCCAGACCAAGATTCGAATCCAGGTTTTTTGCTTACAACGCAGATGTGGTCTCCCCTGCGTCAAATGAACACAGTGGTCATTGCAAATTCGCAGACTATTTTAGCACGCCTCCCCTCAGACCTAAATTTTCAACGTATCCACACACTACTGATGCCGTACCCCTTGCAGTGTACAGTGCATCTGCCTAGTAAGCAGGAGACCCGGGTTCGAATCACAGCCTGGCAAAAATTTTCAACTTTCTCCATAGATTTCAATCAATGCCCACTGGCTGCTACATCATTAATTTATTTGAGTCTTACTCAGAATAAGTTAACACAGTCACATACTTACAGAATCTTCCGTCGGTTCTTGGTAGAACAACATTATAATAAACGAAAAGCACCAGTTTGCTTTTGTTCTACAATATTACTTTTATTGCTAACCGGTTTTCGGCTTATAAGGCCATCTTCAGGCGTTTACTGAGTAAATGTCTGAAGATGGCCTTGTAAGCCGGAAACCGGTTAACAATAAAAGTTATATTGTAGGACAAAAGCAAACTGGAACAGTCACATAGTTTTTTGGTTTTGATAGTTATTAAGGCAGTGTGTCTCGATTACATAATAGCTTTCAGTAGCACACTTATTCGCATGCTGGTACAAAATGCTTCCCAATTGATACCTTTTCTTTAAGATACAGAGTGTCATTAATGCAGTGAAAAGTGCAGGTAGGTTTAAGACTGTCAGTGTGGTGTTACAGTGCTTCCAGGAGCATGATAGTGAACTGATGTTGAAGTCTTCGTCACCAAATTCGGCTTATGTGAACACAGTGGAAGACATGTGAGACGCAATCGGCCGCCACCTCCACGTCCACAAATCACCGGCCTGTAATTTAATAATTTACAGGAATTTCGCGATGTCTGGTGTCACATACCTCCAGGTACTTACCAAGCACTAATCGAATCCATGCCATGCAGAATCGCCGGTGTACTGTGTTCCAACGGGGACCAAATGCGTTATTGAGCAGGTGTTCATCATATTTTGGATCATCAATGTATCTTTCAGCACTGGAATCCAGATACCGTTCAGTTTCACAATCTCCTCCTTCCAATTATAATTATTATTGTCGTGTTTAATAATCTCTGTCACCTCTCCCTATAGTTTATTACAGTGATCGCTCGTATCAGCCAGGAATCGATTCTTATCAAATTCGAATGTGATGTTTTCCCAGCCCCAAAGCACGCTCTGCAACAGGTGATCCATCTGTTTCTCCCCTTATACAGTTGCCAATCTTCCGCCGTCAGCAATGTACACCAGCCCTGCATCCGTCTGGCGAAAGCAGTGAACAGCACGGTACTCATCCATCGCTATGCACGCGCGCGCGAAGCACGCAGCTGGCAGTCACGTCACGCGACAACACGTGGCGCTCACCCACTGAGTGCAGTTAAGTGGCGCGTAACCCTCCCACGCGGTTAACACACGTAGTGTGACATGCGAGCGATGTGACACATGGCGTGTGAGATACATGGCACTGGCGTGTGACGCGTGTGACACAACGCTGATAGAATAGTTAGTAACGTGACATCATATCTTCCTCAGACGATAAAGCCTTCCTGGCTTTAGTCAACTTAATTAACATTAATCACTACATGTAAGAAATACGTTGTCGGGTACATCCTTTTATTGGCGCTGGGGAAATGGCTGCAACAGTGATGGGACAGCATTTAAAAAATCTGTCGTGAAGCCATGCTACATATGTGTCAGTTCAAAAAATATGATGCACCACTTGTCCAGATGCATCCTTACTTTAATTTAAAAACACAACATGTTTTGGAAAGACGTGACCCCTTTATTAAGTTCTTTAAAATGTTATTCCATACTATAATCATAATGAAATAATGTCTTTTCGAAACATGTTGTGTTTTTAAATAAAATACAGCACACACATGGGCAACTTGTGCATAATATTCTCCGTACTAACAAAGTTCTTTTGGTACGAGCTCCCTCACTTCTGGATCTACACCTTTACTGCCAGAAGACTGCCAGTTTCCTTGTTATTCTGCTGTGGTAGAAGGTTCTGGTGTTACAAAACACATTACGAGGTCAGATCCTCATAGAAAATTAACTGAAGAAAGGTGCATATTTAAGTATAAATTAGCTAGGGGAAGAGGTATGTACAGTATTTCGGTATGTTAATGCCAAGGTTCCGGGTGCTGGTTCATAGGACACCACACTGTATATTTCTGTACAGTCCCATATCTTCTTTCTTTTCCAAGAATTCCTTAAACTAATTTCGATTATCGCACCAGACTCCAACATTTCACTCGCCAAAATTTCTTACTCTATATGTTCAAAAAATGGTTCAAATGGCTCTAAGCACTATGGGACTTAACATCTGAGGCCATCAGTCCCCTAGAACTTAAGAACTACTTAAACCTAACTAACCTATGAACATCACACACATCCATGCCCGAGGCAGGATTCGAACCTGCGACCGTAGCGCTCGCGCGGTTCCAGACTAAAGCGCCTATTTTTTTTTATTTTTTTTTTTATAGTCGTCGTCCAACTTGTAGTTAAAGACCAGTTCTTCTCCGCCTACAGCAGGCCAGCTCGTCCGAACGTGTCTTCTCATTGCGTAGGCGTGGGTTCTGGGTAGCAGATCTATTCAGTTTGGTTCGGTTAATACAGTTTTCAGCTTCTTAGGGCTTGGACGTTCCACCTATGAGGTGGGTCAATTGGAAAAATATTGCTTATAGCGTGAGTTGCGTATCAGGACGCAGTGTCGTTCATTCAGATAAGTCCAATATCCTAGCGTAGACTTGTCGCCAAAAGTAAAAAGATAGCGTATCGTATGGCCACAGATCCAATTCACAGAGTGAGTTTTGGCGGAAGGGTAGAAAGTCTTATCGGGGTAAAAAAGCATGTGGACGTCGATCTGAGCCGGTGTCTGTCGAGTAAGAAACGCCAAAATTCGCCGCGCAAGTGTCCAGACGTCGAACGCTGTGCCACAGTGGAACCGGTGGACATCCGTGTCATCCACTCCACAGTGGGAGCAGAGAAATGAATCGGCGAGATGGATGCGGTGCAGACGATCTCGGTTAACTTGTTTGCCATTCACGGTGATGTACCACGCCGATTGAACGTCTGATTCGAGAAAACGCGCATGGATCGCCTTCCATATATGTCGTCACACGTACTGTGGATACTTACGTTCGATGGGGTTGGACGGGCGGCACTGTTGTAACAATTCGGAGATTGTTTTCGTGAGGTACAAACGTGTAAGTGGTAAGGACCGGTAGACATAACTGAACTCCAGGAAAAATCGTCGGATGTAATAAAAGGGGTTTGGAATGGTCGATAGCAGTACTGGGGCGGACAAGGAGGCCGGCGCAAAGTTGTGAAGCAGGAGGGTAGTAATGCTCTGTGGGCAACGATGCCAAAGTTTTAGTTGGGAGCTGACGTAAAGTGCCTTGACACGAGTCGGCACATGGGCGGTGTGAGGCGACCATTGTACATGATTTTAGAGGTTGCACTACTCAACAGGCGCATAACCACTGTGACAATACCGCCAGGAAAACCCATAAGCTGAAGAACTGTCCGTAAAGAGAAGTGGTCAACACGGTCGAAAGCCTGGCTAAAGTCCAGTGAAGCCAAGGCGCCAGGGAGGCTTTGATGATGCGCTAATGCTATCATGTCTCTGTAACGGCAAAGGGCGGCACGGATGTTGTTGTCGCCTCCTAGGGAAGTCTGGTCGCAGGATGCGACGTAACGTGTGACCTTCTTGAGTCGGGATGCCAGTAGCCGTGTGAATATTTTCATGTCGCTGTTGAGCAAAGTAATTGGTCGATAGTCCTGGACCCTCGATAACCCGTGCGGTTTATGTACGGGGATAATAATGCCATCTAGAAAGGCGCTCGGGACCACTGTCATCGGTGACATCAGCTCTTGTGCGATTGCCGTCCACGTGGAAGCCAACAAATAGTGAAAAATTTTATAAAATTCGATGGGTATACCGTCAGGTCGAGGAGATCTGTTATCGGAACCCGCCTTGATAGCATCTACCACTTCATCTGTGGTTACGTCGTCTTGGAGGTCATGCACTGCATCCTCCGGAAGAGTGCTCGTAGTAAGCTGAGCGACTTCTGTGATCAGTGCTGCAGAATGCGGTACGGCTGCGTATAGACCCGGCAAAATGAGCATGGAGAGCAATACCGATGCTTTGTTGGGTGTGGTGCCGGCGCCCTTCCACATCAGTGAGGACTTGGATCAGAGCTCGTCGTCGTCATCGTCTTTCCTGAAGGAGGTGGTACATCGACGGACATTCTTGAGGGATACGATTAGAAGCACGAGAACGGACTACAGTTCCTTCCAAGTGATGCCGCATGATCAAGGAGATCTGCGCCTTAGTGCGATGGCGACTGCCGGGCTGGCGAGAAAGGCATCGTCGCACAGTCACGTAGTATGGTGTAGTAGAAGTGCAGGGTATTAGTTTGCCACGCCTTAAATTCCTTCCCATAACTTATCAGTGTCTTCCTGAGGGTCGGCTTTGTACAGGAGAGCCACCATGATAAGGTGGTGTCATAGGCTTCTCGACGATGGCGGCAGCGTGCCCACGGTTCTTCGACCATACGGCGACAGTCTGAGGAGGTCAGGTGAGCGACATTGAGTTTCCACAGACCACGACTATGCCACACTTGCTGTCGGGCGAGAGTGATGTCACAGAGGTACGCATCATGGTCTGAAAAGGCCAAGGGCCAGACTCCCGTATGACGTGTGCCATCAGCAAGGGAGCGGGTAACGTAGATGCGATCTATGCGGCTTGACGAGTGAGAGGTGTAGAATGTATAGCCCGGTTGAATTCCGTGCAGCTTCTTCCAAGTGTCAACAAGTCGTAGACGGTCGATGACCACTGAGAGAGATGCACAAGGTGAATGTCGCGGGAGTTGGTCTGCGGGCTCTTGTGTCGAGTTAAAATCCCCACCGAGTACCAAATCGTCCTGCGGACCTGTGAAGAGGGGTGTGACGCTTTCGGCAAAAAAGTTTGTCGGTCATGACGGCGGCCGGTGCCGGACGGAGCGTAGATATTAATAATACGCACGCCGAACAGTGTGAGGGCCATACCTCGCGCAGTGGGGAGGGAGATGATGTCCTCTGCAGGGAATCCGACGCGTAGCAGGATGGCGACGCCGCTACCGGTGTCGGATGCGGGGGAAACATGGGCGTTGTATCCGGTGGGAACTAGGAAGTCAGCCACAAACATCTCTTGTAAGAGTGCTGTATCAACATCCGCAGAGTAAATAGTGTCTCGGAACATGGCCAGTTTATGGGGGGCACGAATGGTGGCAAGATTCATCGTGGCGATACGATATTGCTGAACATGCGGTAGAAGTAGCCGGCAGGTGGAGACCCGCCGGTGGTGCAGCAGTGGTGATAATTACTGGCGGGGCGCCAGCCCCAGTGCCGCCGTGGTGGACTCCTGTGCAGACACGCCGGCAGTCTGTTCCACTTCTTCTTCAACGTCATCGGCCCAGGAAGCTGACGACGTGGACATGTGACGGTCACGTACTTCCGGAAGGGGTGTTGTGGATTTCGCAACATGAGTGGCAGGGGGACCGCCGTCATCATTCGTTGACAACGGCGAGGACACGTCCCAGTCTGGGAGAGGAGGCGTCACAGGAGGGGCGCCTGCAATGTGGGAGATCACCGTCAGACATCAGGTCGACATCTCGCGGGACCGTCTGAGAAAGGGCGTCATCGGAAGACGTTCGTCGTCGTTACCTGTGTTTGCGAGGCGACCGCTGTTTTCTGATGTGGCCTTCTGAATCAGAATGTGGTCGCCCGTCGTCTGACGCCGAACCTGTCTGGACAAAGGCAGACGTCGGCACGACACCGAGGTCGACGTCCATGGTTCCAACAGGAACATCGGTTTCGGTCTGCAACCCGGACGGTCCTGAAGCGAGCACCGGAGGCGACACCGTGCTTGTGTCGTCGGCGCGTTGTGCTGCGGTGGGTGGCGTTGACGATACTGCTGGCGCAATCGAGATTGGTACCACGGGGTCCTGTGCAACCTTGGCGTAGGTGATGGGTAAGGACGTGACCGTCGAAGCCTGGGTCTCTTCACGTAACGGCGTCTGTATTAAACGGCGGTGTAAGCATTCGGAACGTACATATCCCTCTTGCCCACATCCTGCGCACGTTCGTGGCTGTCCATCATACATGACGATGGCCCTCACACCGCCAATCAGCAGGTACGATGGGACATGTTTCGTCAGCTCAATTTTTATTCGTCGGACGCCATTTAATACGGGGTAGGTCATAAATGTTTGCCACTTCTCCGCGACGTGACCCAAGACGGTGCCATATGGTTGGAAAGCGGCAATGACCACATCCTGAGGCACCTCGAATGGGAGCTCAAACACCCGCAAGACCGAATCTAGCATGGGCGACTGTCACAGCACCCACATGTCCATCAGAGTGTTTAAATTTTAGCCCGGTGGCATGACGGTGAATTATGTCATTGCAAATTTCCTCCGTCGACATCTTGATGTAGACAACACTTCCAGTGATGGAAAAGTGTATGCCGATTACGTCCTGGGGCTTCAAACGTAGATCCTCTCGTACGAACTGTTCGACTTCGTAAGCTCTGGGTCGAGGATGTTCGGCCTGAAATGTTACTTTGATAGTTGCATGGCGGTACAAGTGCGCCATGGAGTACGTTAGTACTGGACTCGATAGACACAAACACCGCGACGCGGAAGTAAACACCACCGAGAGCGGAGTGTCGGACGACGCGCGGAGCAGCTCCGCACGCTGACACGGCTGTGAGCCGACTGAAGGGCCTAGAACCGCTCGGCCTCATCGGCCGGCATCTATATGTTCCGCATTCAGCACTGTTGTTGTACGTACATCACAAGACCAACAGAATGAATGTTAAACTCAAGATCAGTTGTCGTAAATTGCCATTATATGGTGTAGACGTGTATATGGCTGTGTGCGCCGCCATGTTGGCGGGTGACCTTGAACGAGTTTCGCTCGGCCGCCGCTAGAGCTCGGAGGATCACGCTATAGTCCTAACAAAGCGCGATCCGCTGGGAAAAATACCGGAAGCGGGCGCCATGTTGGATTATCAGCGCCCAATGTGGCGGCGCTTATCAGTGGGAACTTCCGCAGTACAGGCAGCTGCACGCTCATTCGACTCAAGGCAGCCGCACTGAGCACACAGCCATGCCGTACAGGAGGAGAAGATATGCAAGAAGATCAAGAATGCCTGTGTACAAGACTGTGGATACATTTAGTCTTACCCATAATAATGTAGCTCAGGAAGAGTTGCTAAATGGACCAATTACTTTTGTAGGAGCTAAGATTAACTTTTCTTGTACAACTACAGAGGTTGTAACTGGTAATAGTTGGTTAACTATTGCTATTGTAAGGGGCAGTGATAAGCCTCAATTAGGCTTGGAATCATATTATGATAGAGACATTATATGTTATCGTACCTGTTCAATTGGAGTTCAGGGCGACAGGAATTATGGTACAGCTGTTGTACTTACTGCCCATGTGCAGCACGCCACAGTCACTGTCAGCGATGTGGAATGCCAGACGAAGCGGCTATGTCACATAAGTCTGGTAGGCGATGCCCCTTTAGACTGAGTGTGTGTCCCATATCAAGTTTCAGTCTGGGAGCAAGCCACGTGCTACACTTGCTCGGCATCTGTCTAAACGGCATCGCGTACATGGCAAGTCGCCACGGCGTTTTCACATTCTTTTATGCACCTGCTGTTGTGAGCGGCACGGTAGCTCATTTCATTCCGCCCCATTTCTCAGCAGTGAAATTAAACGTCTACAAATGTTTGCAAGAGTTTTAACTGAGAGTTTCATGAGTTTTTAACTGGGATTGGACCAGTACACCCACAGCTGGACAGATACGTTGAGAAATTTCAACAAATAATACGAAGAACCTAATGACGGATTCGTTTTTGACTTCAGCTGGGTCTGTAAACTGGCAGTTTTTTAAATATAATTGTATAATAGAGTATACTGGGGAAAACATTTTAATAAACCACAGTGAGAGAGAAGGGTGTACTGAAGATATCCACATAAGCAAGAATAAATGTATTAACATACTATTATATGCTGGTGACACTGTATTAATAGCAAATTCTGAAGTACAAAATTCAATCCGTCTTTTAAACGTTATTGACGAAGACTATAATTTTGAGGCAGTACTACATGTAACTGAGGTCATGGCATTCCATGGAAATACCCAGGAGGAAACAGAATTGTACACTACTGACCATTAAAATTGCTACACCACGATGATAACGTGCTACAGACGCAAAATTTAACCGACAGGAAGAAGATACTGTGATATGCAAACGATTAGCTTTTCAGAGCATTCACACAAGGCTGGCGCCGCTGGCGACACCAACAACGTGCTGACATGAGGAAAGTTTCCAACCAATTTCTCATACACAAACAGCAGTTGACAGGCGTTGCCGGGTGAAACGTTGTGGTGATGCCTCGTGTAAGGAGGAGAAACGCGTACCATCACGTTTCCGATTTTGATAAAGGTCGGATTGTAGCCTATCGCGATTGCGGTTCATCGTATCGCGACATTGCTGCTCGCGTTGGTCGAGATCCAATGGCTGTTAGCAGAATATGGAATCGGTGGGTTCAGAAGGGTAATACGGAACGCCGTGCTGGATCCCAACGGCCATCTGCACGAACAGTTCGACGACGTTTGCAGCAGAATGGACTATCAGCTCGGAGACCAAGGCTGCGGTTACCCTTGACGCTGCATCACAGACAGGAGCGCCTGGGTGCACGAATGGTAAAACGTCATTTTTTTTCGGATGAATCCAGGTTCTGTTTACAGCATCATGATGGTGGCATCCGTGTTTGGCGACATCGCGGTGAACGCACATTGGAAGCGTGTATTCGTCTTCGCCACACTGGCGTATCATCCAGCGTGATTGTATGGGGTGCCATTGGTTACACGTCTCGGTCACCTCTAGTTCGCATTGACGGCACTTTGAACAGTGGATGTTACATTTCAGGTGTGTTACGACCCGTGGCTTTACCCTTCATTCGATCCCTGCGAAACCCTACATTTCAGCAGCATAATGCACGACCGCATGTTGCAGGTCCTGTACGGGCCTTTCTGGATACAGAAAATGTTCGACTGCTGCC
Source organism: Schistocerca piceifrons (assembly GCF_021461385.2). Taxonomy (NCBI): domain Eukaryota; kingdom Metazoa; phylum Arthropoda; class Insecta; order Orthoptera; family Acrididae; genus Schistocerca; species Schistocerca piceifrons. The sequence continues at coordinate 431,661,734 of NC_060143.1, read as the reverse complement.
CTGGCGAGCATATTCACCAGATCTCTCACCAATTGAAAATGTCTGGTCAATGGTGGCCGAGCAACTGGCTCGTCACAATACGCCAGTCACTACTCTTGATGAACTGTAGTATCATGTTGAAGCTGTATGGGCAGCTGAACCTGTACACGCCATCCAAAGTGTTTGACTCAATGCCCAGGCGTATCAAGGCCGTTATTACGGCCAGAGGTGGTTGTTCTGGGTACTGATTTCTCAGGATCTATGCACGCAAACTGCGTGGAAATGTAATTACATGTCATTTCTAGTGTAATATATTTGTCCAATGATTACCCGTTTATCATCTGCATTTCTTCTTGGTGTAGCAATTTTAATGGCCAGTAGTGTAATTGAAGATGACATTTTGGAACAAGTTCAACGCATTGTTTACCTAGGGAGGTACATCACTTTTAATGAAAATAAGAATGTAGACGTTAAATTACACAGATATCAGAGTGAATATGCCACTATAAGCAGAACATTAAAAGAAATATACGAAGAATCACAAAAATGAAATTCTATAAATAAGCTGCTGTTGTACCTGTCGTACTGTACAACAGTGAAACCTGTGTTATGAAGAGAAAAGATTTTAGACATGTTCAGGGGGCTGAAATGAAATGTTTACAAGCAATCGGAGGTTGCACTAAGTAGAACCGGCCTTCTGAAGAAAAAGTGGGACAAGAATGGAACATTTTAGCAGTAAATGACACTGTAGAAGAACGCAAACAAAGCGAAGGAACATCTAGCACTTTCAACACTGCCCTCTTTACACCCGGCACTTTGCTGTGGACTGGCATATTTAATGAATGTTTGAAATTAGATTGCAAAGAACAGGAAAATGATAGGAATATGGTTCTTGCATCATTTAAAAGGAAAAAGTAAGAGCTTTACATGATAGTGAGTTTATTTTACAATATAAAATACAAATGGGTGTTATAATTAATAAAAGAAAACACAAAAATATCGTGGATAAAAAAGTTTTACATGATATCTCTCTTGAGTAATGCCATTATTACTGTATCTAAATTTAAAACAAAATACCTCTTGACTGTCTAACTGCCGGTACCTGTAAACTAGAGTATTTTAATAGTTCAGATGCAGTTAGCCTTCATGTGAAAATCCTGGAAACACTGTGGGACGCAAAGGCCAACGCCACAGTCCTTGCACCACCATCTACTTCCTTCCTGATGCGCTTACCCGTCTCTTTGTTCCCCCTGTCTGAACATACTTTGCAATACCTAGTAGTGTTCACCTAGTTTGCAGTGGGTGGGACCTTCTCTGGAAAGTACCTTGCAAATGTCCTCTCAATTTGTGAGGATGAAGCGGCTTGTTGCTGAAAAATATTTCCGCCCTTCTCAGGCAATTTCTTCCCCACTCTGTGAATAAAGTCTACTAGGAACACATTCTACCTAGTGTTCTCTTTATATAAAATAAAACTGTTGACAGTTGACACTATAAACAAGTGGAAAAACAGCTTTTACCACCACTCAAAGTTCTTCGGGCAAACGGGCTCTTCACTTTATGAACAATTGAGACATATACATACCTGAATCGTCACTTGTACTTTCGTCTGGAGAGTACGAATCCTCTTTGTCAGAATCATCAACTTCAGATCCTTCATCTTCACAAAGAATATCTAAGATCTCTGCCTCCGCCAACTCGCTGCGCGATATTTTCACGATCGTAAACACCTGTGGATGAACTGCAGGTAACTTCGACTTTGCAGTGCTCACAGCCGCTCCCAGGATGAGATAGCCGATAAGTGCTTGCCTTTTGCGGAAGAAAAACGAAATACGTCCACATTAGTTGACGAAACTGCTTCGGAGACACGATAAACGTGCTTACGGAGCCAAATAAAGGCTCGCCCGTACGGTATACGGGCGCCGTCGCCAACGTCAGGGCGGCCGCGCCCGTATGGCGTACGGGCACCGTGCTGTAAGTGCTAGGACTAATGACGGGAACTAGGATTCTGAAGATGGCCTTAAAATACAAAGCCAGAAGAAAAAAAAGAGGGTGGCTACTTAAAAGATGGAACTAATACTTCCATCACTTTCTTTTTGGATTGTCCTCCACTGACTTTCTGCAGTTGTTCATTCATTTCGTGATTGAAGCGAGAGAATGAAGTAATACGACCCGCTGTAGTCGAAAGACGTGGGCAGCGTAAGGTATATCGGCAATATGTAAGCGTGTGCGAGCGGGTGGTACCCATGTGACGGTAGATAATCGCGTAACTTACGCATGGTGTCAAAAAGCGATCACACGGCTGCGTAGTCAGGCGAGACAGAATCAGTTGTCTTCGGCATCGTACATCGACAGTTGCGAAGTGCATTCGCGCCGTCTCTTGCACACTGCAGCAACGAGCAGGCCATGCGGATAGGCCAAGCCTGCAGGGCTCTCATACTACGCAGGTGTGGAGACCTGTACGTGAGTACTAAGAAAAGAACATTGGGTTTATCCAAGAAACTCTTTGGACATAGGTAGAAGACTGGGATATTTGAATAAGTGAAACGTGGTATTACGCAGTCTCGGGTCTGGAAGTAGTGTTTCACGGTTTCCATCACGACTGCCTGTTCCACCTGATTCACATGTCAGAGATAGGAAAGGGCAACACTGCCTATCACAGGCTAATTTCTAAGGAAACATTGTGGTGGTAAAGCTATCATCCGACTTGTTGACTGTTTTATTTTTTCTCAATATAAGGCAGTTGGCAGCAGGGGGCACCAGCCATGAACGAGTAGGATGGTGAGGGGGGAGGGGGGGGGGGAGGTGGAGGCTAGAGCCGCCGGCAGGTCTCCCCTGGCTGCAACAGGTGGCTGCCCTGATTCAGACTACAAGCACACACGCCGGAACTTGCTGGTCGGCCGCTGAGCGGATGAAAGGGGTTGGGTGGGGGGGGGGGGGGGAGGAGGGGAAGTGAGAGGGAACGTGGTGCCTAGGCTTTCCGGATTAGGCAAACTTCTCCTTTCTGCACAGCGGCAAGGCCCAGGGAGTGAGTGGAATGGCATAATTCTCTCCCAGAATCGGGCATGATACACTAGTGTTGTAAGACATATTATCATCAAGATTGCGGGTGGCAGCTTGAAGCAAACTGCATGAAATAATTTTTATTGCTTCAGTCACTTTTTACTGATATTTATTAACATGACGCATTTTGTCAGCATGCTGCCATCATCAGGTGCCTTCCAGTTATACGTACATTAATCTGTAGTGTGGTGAGGATTATTGGCTGGGTGCCCAGTGAACTTACGTACCGAAATTTATATCTGTACAGAAAGATTTATTTATTTTGTTGTATACATGAAGTGAGCTGTATATTTATATCATTTCATTAATGTATTAACATTTTTGAGGGTTATTTATCTGTCTGGCACACATAGAATAGTAATAAACACACCACCACATAACATTTTCACATTCAGATCTTTACAGCAAAGACTCTTAAATTTTAATATAAACTTATTTTCAGTTACTAACACAGCGCAAACAATTACTATCTGACAAACCCGGAATTGCTCTCGTTTCCATTTTGCCAGTTATCTGTTGGAAATGAAAAAAAAAAAATGAATTTCTAGACTTGAATTTATCCATGCTGTCTGAGGGCTGCAATTGTATTGTAAGATCTTTACGATACAATGTATGCTGCAACAGTCAGTAGTTACCAATATTTTCTTAGCACAACGCTGTTCTGCAGCATGGTGCCATCATCAAGAGCATTTACAGTTCCTTTCCATTGTGATTAAAAGAAGTGAGGTTACTTTCATTTGCTCTCTTTGTGACTAAGGTTAAGTGTTGAAAAAGACGCCTGTTCAGGAAGATAAGTATCTTTCATTTATGATATAGTTTGTAGTACATGCAAAGCCCTCTACGTAGGTCCAACCGAGTGAGACTTCCTAAAGTCCAACGAATATATAAATGCATTCCACCCTAACGACTATAACAAATCAGCAATAGCCACCCACATAAAAAACACAAGCCACCCATTCCGTGATATTGCACATGATATTCATATACTACATGAAATGGACAAGGGACACCAAATGGACTTATTTGAAGAATCGGAAATATTCATTCATGGCACAGTACATGGAGACATGTTACTAAATGAAAAGTTGTGGGTAATAACATCAAGTTATTTCAAAACTCCTCCACTATTGAAGGCCTATCTCAAGTGAAAAAACCAATGCTTTTACCAGTTACTCATCTAATATGTGCTACAACATAGATACATATAGATATAAATGTTTCATCTTTACTGCATACTACTGTTTTAACAATAGAAACTACTTTATCTTAGCTTGTAGCACTGTTTGGATTGATGTAAACAAATGATTGTGAAAGTATTAACTCGTGATGTACTTGTTACCACGCTCTATGTGCCAAACAACGAAATTAACAATAAAACTGTAAGTAAATGCAGTAACAGGAATGACCTAATGATGCCTATCACTTAATGTACACACTACAACATATTTAACTTTCTCAACAGGCGAATTTTTCGGCGCATAACCTCACTGACACACATATTAAAGGGAACGAACCTCACGGTATTTTAATCATAATGTAAAACTAACTTTAAATGCACCTGATGATGACAGAATGCTGCAGAAATGCATCATGCTAATAACATATTGGTAACTATGACTTTTGCAGTATATGTTATTTAAAAAAATATTTCATAAAAATAAACTGTGTTTTTAATGAAGTATCGAACGAATTTCATTTGCATACACTCGTGAAAACACCTTTTAAATTATGAAACACTCCTACAAAGAAATTTGCATGATATATAAATGTGTAGGTATAGTATCCAAATTAAGAAACATAACCTTGGACAGATTCTGTATGCTAGGCTCTTCCACTTTGTATGTCTAGGAAGCGATTTTGTAAACTCCTCTATGCCTACGATTCATCGTACCCCTACTATACGGCTACCGTTTTCTCCAACAGAGTTTCCGCAATATAGTTGAAAGCTGTCAAAAGTGCTGCCGGGTGTCAGGGATTTCCTTGATTTGACTCGACTGTATGAGTAGTGTCTCAGTAATAAAGAGCAGATGGATTAAAATTTCACGCATGATGCGGAAATTTTTCACGCATCCTAGTGTTTATAACGTCATATGTCTTGAAATATGCGTCGTGCAATAATGTATTTGTGTAGGTACGTTCAGCAACATGTATGGATACTGATTACATAGATTAAGTCTACCTGTGAAATATGTTACGAATGGAGTTAGTAGCAAAAGAGTAACAAATTTAGGCGTCAAGCACGATCTGGCAGATTTTCAAGCATTTCAGTGTTTATGACGTCATATCTCCTGTCTGCGTGTCATATAATAATGTAATTTTGTAGGTACATTGAGCGGCATATGTGGATACTGTCTGCAAAATGTGTTGAGAATAGAGTTAGTAGAAAAGAAGTAATAAATTTAAACGTTATGCACAATGCGGCCGTTTTTCATGCATCTCATTGTTTATGACATTCTCTCTCCTACACTATGTTCTGTAGGTGGTTCTTACCCCCCCCCCCCCCCCCCAGCATTGTTGTCTGACAGTAAAAGAAATGCTTACCAAGTTTGGTTGAAATCGCTCCAGTAGTTTATGGGGAGACGCGAAACACACACACACACACGCATCAATTTTTACAACATTTATGGATATTTATGTCTAGGCACATAATGATGTTATGATCATTTGGTATTTCTTACTTATTCAGTGGTGCTAGGAGTAACAAAGAAATACCGCATAATCATAGTATTCAATGCCATGATATACTCTTTATAAAAAAAGGCCTGTACTAACATTATAAACACGAAAGTGTGCCACTTCGCAACTAAACCTCTGAATCGATTTTGAGTAAACTTGGCATGGATATAGCTTGAACGCTAGGAGGAACATATGTCACCGGTACTTTGCGAAGTAGTATAAGATATTTATTAATATGTTGAACATAATACGAATTAGGGAAAACGTATATTCCTTGAAGTTATTTACTCTCAATCTTTTGAACTTCATCATATTTGTAAAAATGCTTTCATTGATTGATATGTTCTACGTAACACGATTCAAAGTAATGAATACAATGCTCATATAACCCTCAATACCCTCATACCAATATTTAAAATTATAAATGCGAATGCAACTCTGTTACGTTTTCACGCCAAAACTCCTCAACCGATTTCGATGAAATTTGGTATGGAGATAGCTTGAACACTGAGGAAGAAATAGACTACTGCAGAAAACGTATAGTAAAAGATATTTATTGATCTGAAGAATATTATGCGAATTACGGAAAATATTTACTCTTTGAAAACGTCTTTTACTCTTTAATCAGGGTATTTTAAATCAGTCTTTACAACAACAAGAAAATTCGTTTATTTGTCATCAAGTATGTTTAGTTTTACTGAACTAAAACGCCATCGGTGGTCTGCAATGATAGATACTTACAATTACCTAAACAAACACTGTTTTTTGGCTTGTGAAACAAGTAAAAACCAGTTTTTGATTAGTTAAATTACGATGTTTCACCAAGAACCCACAGATTCAATTAAAGTTACTTACAGTTTGACTCGTTTTCTAGATCGAACAACTGTTCGTTACAGAAGACGTTGATTTTTTACTTAACGGTCTTTCGTGCCTGGTTTTTCTGTCACACCAGGACACGCCTCCTGAAAGCAATGTTTGGTGCTATCTCTCTCTGTTTGGCACTTTTTTTTTTGTCCCAATCCGACACTTCGCACTGCTTTGCGGAGCTATGCATAGTTTGACGTTAACCACAACACAGTGAACCACCCAAAAAGTATAACTATCTATAGAGTGGACATTCGGATGAACAGAACGAGAACTCTGTCAGCAACATCACCTGCAGACAAGTCACGCGATTTTGGGACAGCATACTCGTATTTTAGCCCATATAGTGCTTAGCGTATTTTGAAAGTTGTTACTGCGCTGCTACAGATAGACCACCTTCAGAAGTAATGTGAGACTTTGCTGACGCGTTTTACAGACATCTTAACCGTTTAATATCATGAATTGAAGCTGGCATAAAGAAGTGAAAAGCAATGGTACTGTGAAACTCCCTGGCAGATTAAAACTGTGTGCCGGACCGAGACTCGAACTCGGGACCTTTGCCATGGTTCGGCACACAGTTTTAATCTGCCAGGAAGTTTCATATCAGCGCACACTCCGCTGCAGAGTGGAACTCTCATTCATAATGGTATTGTGCTTTTTCATCAGAGTATCATAGCTCAGATTCCACTTTCCTTACGTTTTTTCGGCAACGGGATAAGAAATGAGAGCCATCAATATTATTTTACGTTTTCTGTTTCACTGAATGTTTCTAATTAATTACGTCACAATGACACTGTAGACGGCGCCGAAGTATCACTAGAAAACAACGAATTTGAACTAGGAAATCGCTACACTAAATATGCTAAGCGACTTGCACAGTTTGCTTGTCGATTATTATTTTCAATTGTTCTTTATTTACCATTCTGCGTTTTTTAGAGAAGTAATATATCTGTAACTATTTTTTTACCATTTCATCAGAAAGTAAAACCGTACACTACACCAAAAAAATAAAAAATACCAGATCAATGCACGAATTTTGGAGTAATGACAGAAGCGACAGCCAACAATATTTTATTAGCTGGCCTGTCTCGCATTTACTCACGTTGTCGAATATGTTGTAATTAATTACGTTACAGTGACATTTAATAGGAAACTGTCTCTTGCAGAAATACCTAGATACACACAAGAGTTTGAGAACTTGCCTAGATTTGAGGAAATCAATCATACTTTCACATATAAATTCTATCTGCATATGATTGGCGGTTTACTCAAACACATTTGCAAAATTATCTAGCTCTTGTCTCATAAACACATGGCAGCAAACTCGCAGAAATTGTATCTACAGTACGAGACTTCATAACAGCGTGTAAGGATATTATTCAGCATATAAAGTGACTCATGTCAATTAGATACTTATAATTATACATTTGTTGTAGATACCTGTGAAAAGTAACTGGTAGTCATTTCACATACTTCTCTTTACGTCTTCAGTAACGACAATACTGCACCTTAGCTGTTACTAAAACTCATACGTACACAAACGTATATAAAACCAAGCGAATATGTGTAATATTCGTTTCGTTGTTAACGCAAGTTGTAGACAAGCAGCATCGTCCCAAAATTACGTGATAAGTCCGTTTCGATGTTGAGAACATGCACAATAGACAGTGTTCTCTCCATAGATATACATAGTCTGTGGCAGCGCTACTACTGTTTGTGTCCTTCTGCCTAATATACCAGCTATACAACTAGTTTCTTCTTTTATCTAAAACTTTCTTTCTTTCTGAAGTTCGTCACTTGTAAGTTATTCCATTTAATTATGATACTATGTATTTATGTAACTTGTAAGAGAGATGAAAATCTAAGTAGTGCGTAGATGTAAGCGTGGAGAGGGCATGAGGGGGCGGAAGGAAGAGACAAAGATGAGTGAACAGTAATTTCAAAATAGTGGGATAGAAAGTGAGATGGAGGGAAAGGGTGAGGAGCAATATGTGAAATGAAATGGGGAGGGGGAGAGGATGGAAAACTAAAAGACTTTTTCCACTGTGTTATTTTTTCAATTATTTTATAGTGTCTGGTTTCCAATATTTATTTGGTTATTGAGTAACTGGTTATTGTGTGTTAGCCGTTTGTGTTTTCTTGGAAAGGGAGGTGATGTACGTCTTTACTAGTTTTTGTGGCGTTCCTATCTATTTCTATACAGTGCTTGTTTCATTTACTCTTCGTATTCTGAACTTTACCATATTTGTGAAAATACTTTAATTGGTTGATATGCTCTGTGTAATGCGATTCATTGTAGGGAATACAATGCTTACATAATCGTCGACGTGTATAATCCTTATTTCCATAATAATATTGAAGTTCGTACCGTTTTTCCATGATTTTAATAGAAACAACATACAAACATAACAGCGACTTTAGTCATCAGTAACATATTATCCTTGAATATTTACAACAGTCTGCCAACGCTGTAACTTTTCGATTCCGCGACTGTAGAAATTACTTTATTTTGAGGTGTGAAAAACTCGTCGAGTCATATTTGAAGCGCACTTTCATCCTGAAAGGAAGTTCCTTGAAAGTTGTTCGATAAAGAGCGGGAAAAGTGACAATCTGAGAGCTAAAGCTCAGATGAATAAAGTGGTTGCGGAATGACTTCCTTACCCAACTCCTGTATAATGTTTCTTGTCAGCCTGGCAGAATGCGGACAGGCGTTATTTTGGAGTAGTCTTCCGGATAATTGTTTGTGGATTCTGTTTGCAAGACATCACAGGTGTTGGCAAATGTCAGCAGGATGGATACTGTTGTGGTTGGCAGGAGAGCCAACACTGGGTTACTAGAGGAGGCCGAAAGGCACGCGTTTTAGCTCACGCAGGCTGACGTGAGGTCTGGAACAGGACAAGGAAATTAGAATTTAGAAAAAAAAGACGTAGATGGTGGAATACTTAACTTTAATCCGTTAATGAAGAACGTAGGTCTTGACGGTACATTATTACAGTATCAATAGTAACTGGTAATGGCGCCTTGCTAGGTCGTAGCAAATGACGTAGCTGAAGTCTATGCTAACCATCGTCTCGGCAAATGAGAGCGTATTTTGTCAGTGAACCATCGCTAGCAAAGTCGGTTGTACAACTGGGGCGAGTGCTAGGAAGTCTCTCTAGACCTGCCGTGTTGCGGCGCTCGGTCTGCAATCACTGATTGTGGCGACACGCGGGCCCGACGTATACTAACGGACCGCGGCCGATTTAAAGGCTACCACCTAGCAAGTGTGGTGTCTGGCGGTGACACCACAGTCACACCTTGGGCAAGTAATTCGTAGTACACCACACCGTCGCTGTACCACAAGATACGTAACGTTATCTTTTGTGGATGCGCGCAAGTCTATGTACGGAGTGCTGCTGCATTGTTTGGGCTCAACCATTCCTTTCCTTTTCTTTCCTTACGTTAGCATTAACATACCATTTCCGATCATCAGTAACGACACAGGATAGGAATGGTCGGTGTTTTTCAGCAGCAAATTGTTGATTAGCAAGCAGAGATGCACATGTAGTCACCCGCTGATTCCTGTTATTTTGTCTTAGATTATGCGGTACCCAATGCATCCAGCACCCATACACGCGATTTTTGAGCCTTCCTCATTGCATGTAAATGTTGCAAGATGGTGAAATGATGACAGTTCATCATATTTGCCAGTTATCGAGAACTATGACATGGATTAATGCGTTTAAACTATCTTCATCAAACCCTGAAAGCCTTCCTGTATGTGGAAAATCACTAATGTCGAAATGGTTCTTTTTTTTATTGAAAATGAAACTCCTACAGCTGTATTTACGATTTCATATTTATCTGGCTACTAGTTTTTCGACATTGCGTCAGCGCCATTTTCAGGCCCGTACGCTTTGATGATGTCAATTGTATGTGGCTGAGTACTAGAAGTCCGCGGTGAGACCAATACGTGCTCCACATGGATGGCGGGCAGTAACAGCTGGAGGAGTTCCATTTTCAATAAAAATTTATACCAGCTGATGTCCCACCATCATCCAATTTAAATGTGGATGTACGAAGAACGTCGAAGTGATCCTCCTTAAAAAGAGAAAATCATTTTCTTCCCGTGCTCTATCCAATGACATCATCCCCCTATATGGCGCAGATGTTTCTGGGTGCCACCGCTGCTGTCACCCCAATATTATGTCTGAAATGTCCCGATTTCTCCACTTGGCACTCCATTTTCTAACGTCCATAGCTCCACTCACTATCTCGAAAAGACAAAATGACAATATGTAAACTCAGATAGCTATTGTGAACTACAAATAAAAATGACAATCTATAAATAAACCCATAGGAACCGGAATGCCAACACGTAAAACAAAAACGCTACGAACTTATGCACCAACCTACTATTATTACATGCGAAAGTAACGTGGTCTGTTAAGTTTTCGCGACTAAACCACTGAACCAATTTCAGTGAAATACGATATGGAGATGGCTTTGACTCTGAAGAACAATATGGATTACTTACAACAATCCTGTCAGAGGAACATCCGCAACTGAGCATTATACCAGACGTTGAAAATACCGCTACAGTTGTAAGGTTCTTCTATGTAACACACGACCCGTTTCTGGCTGTTATACGCACATCTTCAGGTGTCATACTGTAAATATCAACACGTGAGATAATTTTTACACGCAGAAACACACACAAAAATTTTAAAAACATTTAAAAACTCCCGGCTGGCTAGGTACTGTGAAATCTAAGTCAATGCCTTCGTGACGCCACACAGTACTACGGACGACTGCCTAAGTAAAGGCTCGGTGTCGCAGCCCGAAGTGTAAGTGCCCTGGTACTCTTTGTATATTTCTCTGTCATGCCCGTCAGCACTCACTGCTCACAGCGCTACGCTACGCGTGCCTATGCTTCTTGCGTTGCAGCAGTTGTGCGGTTGGGGTAGTTGAGGCAGTGGAGGGGCAGCGGCGCACGTCAAGAAGGTGTGGAGAGGACACTTGAGGGGGAATAGGAGCTGTTGAGTATGTATGGGGGATGGGGCAGATATGGAGGTCGACATTTATAGAAGATCATTACAATCTATATTACTAAGTGGACCCCGACCACAAGTGCAGGTTCCTTATTTCCGGCTTCCAGTGGAAGAAAAACTTTTATCTTCAATATTTAATACAAGTATTGGCCGAATTTAAAAATCTAAAACGCTGTCGTAATCTACGCATTAAGGGGTTCCATACCAGCCCAATTGTTGAAATTTTCAATTTTTTTTTTCATTGGTCTCAATCTGCGGAATTTTCTCTTTCTCGTGATACTCAGTACGTGTAAAGGGTGAATCACCTAAAATTGCACCGCAGATATTGCGGAAATGGAAAGTGCTATTGATATGCGGTTTTCTCATATTGTTAGCCAATATACAGATTGTAATAATACTTAGAAAGCGTATTTTTTGTTCAAACATACACTTTTTTTAAATGGAACAACGCCTATTGGCATTAGCACACGAAAAGAAGGGTGAATTAGAATGACAGTGGTGCTTGCTGCAGGTTCTAATGCAAGTCATTTACTAGATATCGTATTTTGAAAAGTTTCCATATCGACAATTGTTTGTGACATTCAGGCTGAATAACTAGGTACGAAATTGTTGATGCTTACAGTGTGCTTGTGCACTGCAACTTTCTAGTCAATTAGTGTGTGACAACCCAAGAGTTAGGTTGCCAGTGGACGAAAGGGTTTACCCCAATGCAGAAAAATGGTTCAAATGGCTCTGAGCACTATGGGACTCAACTGCTGAGGTCATTAGTCCCCTAGAACTTAGAACTAGTTAAACCTAACTAACCTAAGGACATCACAAACATCCATGCCCGAGGCAGGATTCGAACCTGCGACCGTAGCGGTCTTGCGGTTCCAGACTGCAGCGCCTTTATCCGCACGACCACTTCGGCCGGCCAATGCAGAAAAATCCGATACGCTCATGGTGTATGGGGGTGCAGGAAGAGTGCAGTTAGTTCTTGTACGGTATATCCGACAAGATATTCGGAGAAACGTAACCAACTCGGCAATTATTGATCAACCTCTTCAGCCAGTTACGTGGAAGTGGTGGTGTAACACCTTGACAGCGTAACGGAAGTAAGCAAGTGACGACAGAAAAGGGGGGAAATTAATGTTCTTGCTGCCGTTGCACTTCATCTGCACATTAGCTCCCGCGCAATCAGACGAGGAAGTCGCATGAACCAGGCAAGCGTCCTACACATTCTCCATCGACATAACTTCCACTCCTACTACATCTCTCTACATCAACAGCTCCATGGAAACGATTATGAGAATCGTCTTAACTTCTGTACATCTGCATTAAGACAGGATACTCCAGATGTATCTTGTTTAATGATGAAGCCACATTTACCTACAGCTAATTTCTAGCTGGATATCAGCCGCTGTCAACGCAATGTTCACACAAATTACTCCTCTGCGTCGTACAGAGCGTTATGCGCTCCTTTCTGCACTTTACGCCATTTCCGTTTTGTCTTACTCATAACCGAACTGTCTCCCCACCTGCGTTCTTTCGCTCTTCACGTCACGGCTTTTTCCGACCAATAGGAGCGTTCCTCTTCTTTTGTGGAAACTCTCTCCACCAATCGGAAGGTCCCTACCATTAAACTGCGTAGAAACTTTGGCTCTTTTCTCCTTCCTAGCGCATTTCCGCCAAACGGACGTTGTGTGCCCATTCCAGACGGCGAAATGCGTACATTGACTCTCTCACGTGTGTACCACTCGCTGGATACGTGATCGAAAATGCGTCACTGGTCTTGTTTCGTATTCATTTTGAATTCCGAAATGCAGTTTTCTAAAAGCTTTCTTTCCTGTCCTCCCTCAGATGGGTCGTTATGCTCGCTCTCCCCATCTGAGTCACCTGGTCGGCCATTGACTTTCCACCTGGGAAACCCCATTAAGTGCTTTCTCTGGTACCCTCTGTAGCACGGCCTTGCCTCTGCGTCGTCCCTCTGTATTCCAAACTAAAACGCCTCTCGCTGCTTGTTTCACGCTGAGCTCAAACATGCATTATAGAAACGGTGTGTTAATTACCATCAATTGAGTGTCATCCCTTTTTGCATTACATACTGATGGGCAAATTTGCTCATTACCGCCGAATTAAGTTGGGTGTCATATTCACCTTCCCATTGAGATGTATAAACCTCTCATGTAAGGTGAGAATCTGACCTTCATTTATTCTGCCACCTTGCAACTTTGTATGATAATCACACGCAATTGAAGTAAACCATAATCAGAATCTGTACTATTTACAGCATGTGTCTGCACTGTGTAAGTCATTCTCCATGCACGTTCACCCTGAGATAGTGACCACCCCTTCGTGTCAGGCCGTTCTAGTCTCTCTGTCTTCCAGTGTAGCCAGAGGCCAGAAAAGGAAGCGTTACATTATAAGGCTGTGCTTTGGACATCCACTGGGGGACTAGAAACGTATTTCTAATTCGTTTCACGTATTCTGCCACGCACCTAATGCGTTACTGCGGCGCAGTAGGTGTCACCTCGTTGAGTTTGCACAGTACTGCACATTAGAGTTTCTACATAACGCGTTATTTGGCTGCGATGACCGTCTCCCAGTAAACTAACATCATGGTTCTCATTTGGTAGGTCTTAGCCAGTTAGCCTAAAGAAAATATCGCTGGTGGTCACGAACAAAATGTGCGAAGTGATCTGGGTCTCCGTCATGTTCGCACCACATGTTTGTACAAAGAGCAAGTGGGATACCTTCTACATTACAGGCAATTAAAATTGCTACTCCAAGAAGAAATGCAGATGATAAACGGGTATTCATTGGACAAATATATTATACTAGAACTGAGATGTGATTAAATTTTCACGCACTTTGGGTGCATAGATCCTGAGAAATCAGTACACAGAACAACCACCTCTGGCCGTGATAACGTCCTTGATACTCCTGGGCATTGAGTCAAACAAAGCCTGGATGCCGTGTGCAGGTACAGCTGCCCATGCAGCTTCAACACGATACCACAGTTCATCAAGAGTAGTGACTGGCGCATTGTGACGAGCCAGTTGCTCGGCCACCATTGACCAGACGTTTTGAATTGGTGAGAGATCTGGAGAATGTGCTGGCCAGGGCAGCAGTCGAATATTTTCTGTATCCAGAAAGGACCTAGAGCCACGGGTCGTAACACATCTGAAGTGTAACGTCCATTGTTCAAAGTGCCGTCAATACGAACAAGAGATGACCGTGACGTGTAACCAATGGCACCCCATACCATCACGCCGGGCGATACGCCAGTATGGCGATGACGAATACGCGCCTGCAATGTGCGTTCACCGCGGTGTCACCAAACACGGATGCGACCATCATGATGCCGTAAACTGAACCTGGATTCATCCGAGAAAATGACGTTTTGCCATTCGTGCACCCAAGTTCGTCGTTGAGTACACCATCGCAGGCGCTCCTGTCTATGATGCAGTGTCAAGGGTAACCGCAGTCACGGTCTCCGAGCTGATAGTCCATGCTACTGCAAACGTCGTCGAACTGTTCGTGCAGATGGTTGTTGTCTTGCATACGTCCCCATCTGTTGACTCAGGGATCGAGACGTGGCTGCACGATCCGTTACAGCCATGCGGATAACATGCCTGTCATCTCGACTGCTAGTGATACGAGGCCGTTGGGATCCAGTACGGCGTTCAGTATTACCCTCCTGAACCCACCGAGTCCATATTCTGCTAACAGTCATTGGATCTCGATCAATGCGAGCAGCAATGTCCCGATGCGATAAACCGCAATCGCGATAGACTACAATCCGACCTTTATCAAAGTCGGAGACGTGATGGTACGCATTTCTCCTCCTTACACGAGGTATCACAACAACGTTTCACGAGGCAACGCCGGTCAACTGCTGTTTGTGTATGAGAAATCGGTTGGAAACTTTCCTCATGTCAGAGCATGTTGTAGGTGTCGCCACCGGCGCCAACGTTGTGTGAATGCTCTGAAAAGCTAATCATTTGCATATCACAGCATCTTCTTCCTGTCGGTTAAATTTAGCGTCTGTAGCACGTGATCTTCGTGGTGTAGCAATTTTAATGGGCAGTGGTATAAAAACTTGTGAAAGTACAATAAGTTTCAAAAATATTCATTCTATTTCATAATATGTTCCGTAGAAATTTTGTACTTACAACACTTTTGCCCTGTGCTGTTGGTATATGGAACTCATAAGCGAGACGTACTGTACGCAATTCACTTGCAGTCCTCTGGTCCTACGTAGTGCATTTCAGTTTTGAGGGTGCAATGCGAGAGGACTCACCGTCCTCCCCTTGTTTTCATTCGCAATAATTATACCGAAGACAGCCCTTTTGGTATATAAGCACTTCATTCCGTATTACTTTACAAGTGCTATTCAACAATATCCAACAAGTGCGCAAGATGCCCGCGAGCCGGGGCCCTTGGCTGGACGAGACAGTCCTCGCTGCGGGCTACCTGCTGGCGGCTTACAACAGTCGACCAGCTTACCTGCGGGCAGAAAGGACCTGCGAAGTCCACTTCCGCACATACAGTTACAATGTGTCCCGAAAGAGAGCAGATTATACCGGACAGCCTGACCTCCGCCGGCCGTTGTGGCCGAGCGGTTCTAGGCGCTTCAGTCTGGAACCGCGTGACCGCTACGGTCGCAGGTTCGAATCCTACCTCGTTCATGGATGTGTGTGATGTCCTTAGGTTAGTTAGGTTTAAGTAGTTCTAAGTTCTAGGGGACTGATGAGCTCAGATGTTAAGTTGGTTGGTTGGTTTGGCGAAGGAGACCAGACAGCGTGGTCATCGGTCTCATCGGATTAGGGAAGGATGGGGAAGGAAGTCGGCCGTGCCCTTTCAGAGGAACCATCCCGGCATTTGCCTGAAGTGATTTAGGGAAATCACGGAAAACCTAAATCATCATGGCCGGACGCGGGATTGAACCGTCGTCCATCCGAATGCGAGTCCAGTGTGTAACCACTGCGCCACCGCGCTCGGTAGATGTTAAGTCCCATAGTGCTCAGAGCCATCAGAGCCAGTCTGACGTCGCCAGTTTTCAAACTGCCGCTAGATGCCGCTTCCAGCGGCAAGTGAGTTAGGGAAGTCAACACGTACTTTCCCTATGCGCAACAAATGTTTTTGGCCTTATTTTTATGAAGTAACCTCCACGCAGAAAAGCAGGTAATCACTTTACCTCGAACATTACTACTCACTTATCTGTATCCGTTTGTGTTGATAAAATGCTGCTATCGTCATCGAAAGTGCGTTTCAGTGGGGAAGATACCTTTCACCTACGGACGAGTCGCTAAAATGCGTACGGTACAGTTAGTGTACGGCTGAAAATACTCGATTTAGTTGTGGTGACATACTGTCACAACACCAAACACATTTTCATAGTTACTGTGGCCAGTCCGCCAGCAGTGATACGCAACTGTTTGGATATCGTAAGACTCTGGTAATAGTTACTATTCCCTCCTGCTCCTGGAGTTTGCTGATGTGTTTCGCCTGGTGACGAGACATTTGATACCTTAAGAGAGTCATAGTGTCTCCCGCCAGTTGCTGTTCGTGTTTGCTGATGTGTCTGGTCTGATAACGAGGCATTTGCTACCCTAAGTGAATCATACTTACTCCTGCCAGTTGCTCCCCCTTTTGGCAACCTTCACATTTTCATGCTTACTGTGGCCAGTCCACCAGCGGTGATTCGCTTGATACCTTAAGACTCTCAAAGTTACTCCTGCCAATTGCTTCTCGAGTCTGCTGATGTGACTCCTTAAGAGGGTCATAGTTACTCCCACCAGTTACTCCTCGTGTTTGCTGATGTGATTGGTCTGGTGGCGAGGCATTTGCTACATTAAGAGAGTCACAGCTACTCCTGCCAGTGGCTCCCCGTTTTTGGGCACCTTCACATTTTCATGGTTACGGAGACCAGGCAGCCAGCAGTTATACGCAACTATCTGAATACCTTAAAACTCACGTAGTTACCATTCCCAGTTGCTCCTCGAGTTTGCTGATCTGTTTCCCCAGGTGATGAGGTCCGAGGTCTAGGTTGGTTGAAAGGTGATAATTTGATTGTGAGCCGGCGAAGCCAACGAATGTGAAAGCCAGATAATGGTCGCGATAACAGATTGAGCTGAACGTATCCTAATGTTTACGTTCGCGCCATATTTAATAAGTCGATTTCAGCAGAATGCCAGCTATACCGAACTATAAACTTTGCTGTGCCACCTGGGACGCCTCCCTGGAAGGATAGACACCACCAGGCAGTGGGCAGCGGGGCCGGCCGTCACGCGCTGACGTGTTCCGCCCACGCCGCGCCGCGCCGCGCCGCTTCCTTATCGATTCAGAGCCGCACTCGCAAACAACCTACGCCGCAGATTCGCAGCGGACGCTCTGCCAGCAACGCCGAAATACTTCCAATCCCAGAGGCCACGAGCTCCGATTCAGAACATATCACGAATGTCGTTAACCTCCTGCCCTGTCCCCAGTGCTAGGCAAAAGAGGTAAATCTTCTGGTAAACCTTCCGGGATGTAAGGTCGTGGTCGATGAAACTCTTCAGCTCCTAACGTTTCGTCCAGAGCTGCGCTGGACATCTTCAGAGGGGTGTTTCTCCTCCGGTGCGTCTTGCCGACGGCCGCGTAGGAATTCTTCCTGCCTGTCGAGGGGAGACGCTCTCGTAGTTTTATGACTCCTTGCAGAGCCGTAGAAGCGCAGTTGGATTCTGAAAGTGCAACACTGATCTATGTTGTACGTAATCAAGCGGGAAGAAGTTTTTTGTACAAATAATTTTTACACAGGATGCAATTATGGTGCGTTTATGTAAGAAACTCTATAAAACGAACTTTTTCACACTAATTATTAACGGTACGAGAGCATGGTCTACCGCATTACTAGATCGAAAGGCATCCTATCAACGCCTGCCGACTGTGCTACATAGTCTGTAAGTTGAGCGTACAATCGGTATAGGTCGTTTAAGATAGTACATCTTCGGTTGTGCCAAAGTTAATCATTTATATGTTAATATCAACGTATCCTGACATTGTAAAATTACTGATAGATAGTATTTGTCACCTGTACACTCCTCCTAATATCAGAGTGGCAAAATGCAACTTTTGTTAACAAATATATATTAACAGCAATTACTTGATTCGCGCCAGAATAAATGTTCTTTCCCTACGTTTGTCTCTGCTGGTGTATTGAGCAATTTGTGCATCGGCACCTCATCCCATTGGCTCTGAAAGTGCCAGACGGCCAACGGCCTCTGCTAGCCAGGGTGGGAACCTAACGCTTGCTCCTTACTCTGAACGTACCGCAGCACTGGTACATTCACTCCACGTATGTGAAACAGCAAAAGTGGAAATAAAGTAAAATGTGCTCTTATCTGCAAATAAAGGATACCTTACAAGTCCACCTAATTTTCAATATTCTTCTTTAACACTACATCTCAAACGCTTCGATTTTCTTGTTTTCCAATTTTTCCAACGGCCGTGATTCACTACCATGCAATAGTTCGATCAAAACGTACATTGTGAGAAATTTCTTCCTCAAATTGAGGTCTATGTTTGACCCTAATAGACCGCTCTTGGTCAACAATGCCCTAACGTCTGCGAGAGTCTGCTTTTTCTGCCCCGCTTACTTCGTGCGTCACGTGTAAATTTGCTTCCAAGTTAGCAGAATTCTTTCAGTTCATGGTCACCAGTTTTGATCTTTTGTTCTCATTTCTGCTGCTCCTTCTTACATTTCGTCTTTCTTCGATGTACCCTCAATCCAGGCCCCGTACTCATTTAATAGACCCTGCAATTCCTCATAATTTTAAATTTTTATGGGCCGTTTCAAACTTTAACAACCGTTTAAGCAGTTTTTCATAAAAACTACGTACTTTTTGAGCACTCCTTACTGCTAATATAGTACATATTGATAAGACGCAAAGTAACCATAATCAATATTAAAATTTGTTGAATACTGTGTTCATAAAATTTATACTTATCCAGCGCTTGTCGCTTTACTAGGAGATGATTTTATCCAGAGTGTTGATTATAAAGCGGAAAGACTATTTTCTCTAATTTTATTTCATCTTTTTTTCTGATATTTTTGAAAAAGTTTTGCTCAGGTTGCTCTCTTGTGTCTTTTTACATGTATGAAATATTTTACTATTGTGACTAGATACCTTGCCCACGCTCTGAATGACGCGTCCGAGTTACATATTATGTGAATCACTGTCGCGAATGCATGAGCAGTCCGTTGTTATACATGTGTTGATATGGACGGTAAGTGAAATGAAGAGGAGGGAGAGACGCAAGCACATCCTCTGATTCTCTGCCGAGTGCCGACAGTAATGTCTTCCAGCGAAAATGCAATGTCTTCACTCCATGACACACTGCTGGGATACGTGGAGTTCAATCCAGGACATTAAAGTACAGTCTGACGTTCGGAAACTAAGCGTCATCACCTCTTCTTTCGTTTCGAGCCAAGTAGTGTGACTAAACTCTGTTCTTATCATCAGCGATCTAAACTGCTACATGCACCTGAGATATCATTTTGTGTGACAGCTAACTGGCCTCCTATCCGCAAGCCAGATACTGTAAACCTAAACGTTGCAAAAAGACTGTATGTGTTCACACAGAGATACTATGCGCAGCACAATTAAGGGGGGTCGCTGATGAAATTGACCAAAAATATCAATGTTTGATAAATTTTTTATTTGTTAAGACAACTCATGGACAATAAGTTCCCAAAGTTTCAATGTTGAAATCGCATCCTAAGTGCCTAAAAATTAATTAAAGTGTGACGCGGCCTCCCTGCCACGCCCACGTTTTGAAGCAGCACTTCAATACCAGCTCAGTGAACAACGATTCTGTGTATTACTTTAAAACAAAAGTGTGCGGGATACATATAGAAGGTCGTGATACATACTCTTTGGTTTTATAGACCGTCTTTGGCCGATCCTGCACGTCTCAAAAAGTGTGTTCATGGCAAAACCCAAAATCCAAATGATTCTCTAAACTCAGTCATATGGAAACAATGCACTAAAAACACATTTTCATCTGCTACAGTTGTCAGAATTGCAACTTATGATGCATTATTGTATTTAATGATGGGAACGTCGGGAGGATGAAGGTATAAGAAAGAATGGGCTTCCAGATAGGAAATTTTACTCAAGACATCCTGAGAAAAATAGATTTACAGCACGTCTCTGCAGCTGAAAAGTCAACTGAAGACCTGGTAAAGGAAAAAAGACAGACAACAAGAAACCAGAAGAAAAGCCTTGAAGGGAAAGGCGACCCAGAGTACAAATGTGGTGCCTTCTGAAGAAGTGACAGAAGGAAAAAAGTTAGGTTGAACATTAAATTGCGTTTACTGAAAAGTTTGTTTTTTAAAGTTTATGTACCTTTTCCTCAGATTCTAGGAATGCTAGAATTATGAAATTTTGTACACATTTTTCTGTAAACCTAATAAGCGTTGTCTCAAGAGCAAATTTTGAAATTCGGATTTCAACCTGAGATATGGGGCAAAGTGCTTGGAATTTTGCATGGATTCAAAATTGTACTTGTGGAATTATAATTAAAAAATCATGAAAATTCTCCTATTTGACCAATTCCAAAAACCTCATGAGAGAAGCTTACAACATATAAAGAGATGAAACAGAGAAATTTTTGTAGAAATCCCTTGAATACTTTCAGAGTAAAAGGAACATACATTACTTTTTGAAAATAAAACCTCAAATTTCATTCAAAAAAAGTTGATTATATATAATCAAATGATTTTATACGGAAATGTGTTAATTTCATGTAAAGCGTGGTACAAAATTTCATTGCCATATCTTCAAAAATGTGGATTTGGTGCATTTTTGAAGGAGGGTGTGTGATTCATCAACGTCCTCCCTTAAAGGGTCACTTATTCGAAACCCCGTAATTCTCTCCCATTGTGACGCATAAGTTTGTTTAAATGGTTCAAATGGCTCTAAGCACTATGGGACTTGACATCTGAGGTCATCAGTGCCCTAGACTTAGAACTACTTAAACCTAAGTAACCTAAGAACATCACACACATCCATGCCCGAGGCAGAATTCGAACCTGCGACCGTAGCAGCAGCGCGGTTCCGTACTGAAGCGTCTAGAACCGCTTGGCCACAGCGGCCGGCCATAAGTTTGTAATTTGACTCAAACGTGCCTAGTAGCTATCTCAGTAAGGGTACAAAAGCGAGCCGCCCTTCAGTATCACCCACGGACGGCGACGCTTCAAACATGCAAAAGGGTGGCCAGAGCTCAAAAGTTCATGTGAGGTGTAAGGAGGGTTAACGATGTCTCACTGGCACCAAATGTCACCATAATTCTTCCCAACACCACCGTGGACTTGTCAGACGATGGGGAGATCATCACAGTCCCTTATGGGTGGTAGTGGAAAATATTTCAGAACACCCCATCAGTACAAACACAAAGTGGCCTCAGGTGGTGGCATAAATAGCGTCAATGAAACCACCGCTTCCTTTGCGGCATTGATTCCCACACATTTTGCAGTCTGATACAAGTTCCCAGGACGGTGAGCGACAGGATAACGTACTTGATAACTGCTAACATCCCGGGACGATTCAACTCTCCTCTGAGAATATTGTGGGCCTGCAGTCCCACTGAACGTGATCGTACCTCTCTGGAGTGCAGCGCGTCCGCAATTTTTGCTCTGGTATACAGGTTGAAACCACTAGGAATAGTTCAAAACCATTCGGCGAAACAGCAAAGGGTGTGTATGCTTTTCCAGCCCACCTGTTTTCGTCTCTCCTGTGTCGTGATCACTTGGGAGATGGGAGAGGGGAGAAGCGTAGCGATCGACATTGATAGATGCATCATTTAAACGACAAAGGTCCTCTCTAGAACCCCCAGTTCTGCAACACCTTCAGTGCCACTCGTAGCTATAGAGAGACTGCGAAACACTGATCACTAGGCCTACAGGTGCCTACCTGTATGACAGACATCGTTCTCGACGACTTCAGATTTGGTATGTGGCCAGCAGGCGCTACTTCGGTGACATAGCACCTCTCAGCTCAGGGGTGTCGAAATGGTTGCCTATGAAACCGTGGGCTAGTAATCGCTTTCTCTGTACATGAACATTTTTAAGTGCCCAAAACAGGGTGCGCGTATGTCATTTTAGTCATGCAAGTATCGATGTCACACACCCCTGTGATCACGACGCACGAGAGCGGGAAACAGAAGGCCTGAAAAAAACATACACACCCTTTGTAGCTTCGGGTCACGTTCATATACCACCGAATGGTTTTGAACAGTCCCTAGTTGTTTTCCGGCAGAGGTTCTCGAATGGTGGGATACCAAGGAGCGGATTTCAATGGTCGAGGAATTGAACGATTGGTAGAACGTTTTTTTTACAGAGACTTAGTGACTATGGGGAAAAGTAGCGTCCTGTATTTGTATTACTTGATGTGTAGTATCCAATTGAAGTTACTTGGTCTGTCACCATAATATGTGTTTCACCTTTTGAAGTCCGCTCGTACAGAGAGCGGAGAAAAAAACTTGCAGAAGTTCATGTACTATGTGAATTTTAATTTATTTGATATCAGTTAATAGATATTACATGAACATTAAACCACAATGTCCTTACGACCATTATGTATGGGACCCTAGCAGACACCATAACAGTGAGTTGCGAGCTGTCAAGAACAAGAATGGTTCAAATGGCTCTGAGCACTATGGGACTTAACTTCTGAGGTCATCAGTCCCCTAGAACTTAGAACTACTTAAACCCAACTAACCTAAGGACATCACACACATCCATGCCCGAGGCAGGATTCGAACCTGGGACCATAGCGGTCGCGCGGTTCCAGACTGTAGCTCCTAGAACCGCTTGGCCACCCCGGCCGGCTGTCAAGAACAGGTAAAAAAGTTGTCGAAAAGCGAGCTCACTCCCACCGTGGTTAGAAAAGAGAGAATTCCTTCGCCTTCATCACTGTATTCTCTCCTACAGAGTTGGTTGAAAATTCCATTATGAAGAGCTTAGGTAAGGCAGCCTTGGCTGAATGCACCCACTTACATACGCAGTTCAGGACTCTTGGCCGTGGACACTCGGAAATCAAGAAATTACGGAAATAATGTACGTAGCCCGACAGCCTTCGTGGGTGGAGCACCAGGAGGCTATCAAGAAGCATATTTAGCATCTCTGTTTGTGTTCTCAATTTAAGCAAAGTTTAGTTCTTAAATTCATTGCGTATTTTTGTATTTGAGGGGTATAGTAACGAGTTTTAGTAGCGGTCGTCACTTGTTTATTGTTCTGGACGGGCAATACCTGTCGATAACAGCCAGTCAGCAGCCAGCCTTCGTCGGAGGAGGCTCCAGGAGGCCAACAAGTAGCCTCTCTGTTTGTGTTCTCAGTTTAATTCTTCTTTGCTTGTTTTTGTGAGCGTGCAAATTTTAATTCTTAGATTTATTACGTATTTTTTTATTTGAGAAATATAGTAACGCGTTTTAGTAACGGTAACTTGTGCACATTCGCGCAGACGTCATTTGTTTGTTTGTTTGTTCGTTTGCTTGTTTTTTTGGATGCCCAATTACCGTTGAACACGACTATTTCAGCTGCCACCCTCCGTTGGTGAAGCTCTAGGACCCCAACGAGTCACATATTGAGCTTTTTCATTTTGTTTTCATAGTTTAATTCCCAAGTTACTAGTAGCAGGACTGATAGGGCGTGTGCGTGCTGTGTGAGGACGCAGGAACAGCTGGCTGCGGTTGGTGAAAAGCTGAAGACGCTATGACCACGGTCAGCAGTCTGCGTGTTGCTGCCCCGGGGTGTGGTGGCAGCGGAGAAATTGACACGTCGCTTGGCACACCTCAAGTGTCGCTTACTTCGCCCACGGTCTCAATGTAGAGTCAATGTGGAGCACTGGCCATCTGGCCTCACGCATTAACCCTGTGAGTGGACAGGTGCCCGTTCCATCCGCAGGGCCCCAGCAGGCAAATCGGGGAAAGGGTTTACTAGTTATCGGGAGCTCCAATGTTAAAGCGTGTTATGGAGCTCCTTAGGGAAATAACATCCAAGGCCGGAAAGAGTTCCAGTCTACACTCGGTGTGTATGCTGGGGGCCTTCGTCCGAGATGTGGAGGATGCCCTGCCTACGGCTACCTAGGGTGCTCGGTGCAGTAGTCTGCAAGCTGTTGCTCATGTCGACACCAATGACGTCAGTTGTTTGGGTCCTAAGGACTTCCTCAGTTGCTACGCGCGGCTGGCGGAAGTGGTGACGACTGATTGCCTTATTCTCGGGGTGCAAGCAGAGCTCACAATTTGTAACATCATAGCCAGAGTCGGGGTCCTTTGCTTTGGAGCCGTCGATTCTCTGACGGTTGTGGCTACATATTTCTGAACCTGCGTTATAGGGTGTTGAGTTGTAGGACACACTCTGATAGGTCAGGGGTGCACAATGAAAAGCGTTTTACCAGGGGGAAGGTAAAGGGCAGCACAAAGGTTACAGTATGGAAGCGGAACCCAAGCGTAACAACAGCAACACCCATTAAAAGTTAAAAACTTTTAACAGAAAATTTATTTAACAATTAAAGTTTAATTTGATATAGCATGTAATTATGATAATGAAATCTTAAGGAATATTTTTCAGGTCTCACTCAGATATATTTAAAATAAAGATCTTTTTAAAAAATAAAAATTGTCTTGAAAACAGTATCATAAATAACAAAGCTCATGAAAATGACCGTATCGGTCGCGCGGTTCCAGACTGTAGCGCCTAGAACCGCTCGGCCACCCCGGCCGGCCATTATTAAGGCAATCAATATCTAGAACCACTATCGACTCCCTGAATTCGCGCCAAAACTTGAGGCTAACAAAAACTGACGCTAAGAAAGTGACTGATTAAATATAGAACATAAAGAATATTGATACAAATAAGACCGTTGATCATTTCATTTCAGAAACAATTATTTCTCAGGACACACAACTTGCTAAAATCGTAAAACCCACATTCAGTAACTGGCTAGTAACAATTTACATAGATTAAAACGTGATTAAATGTATTTCGTGCACTTTCACAGGATATAAGAAAATACTGCTGGGCACGCACCTAAACTTCGTTCAATTGCCAAGTGGCAAGCAAATTAAGCGAGGCACTCATACAAACCTTTAAACATCATAACTTTAACACAACTGTTATGTACATAACCTATTCCATAACAATGAAAGGCCAAGGCGCCGACCCGTTCCCCTTTGTCACAGCAGTATTACAAATACGATTGCTGCATTGTGCCGTTTTCTTCCTCCATCAACTGACCGACCTAAACAACTTGGACCGCCATAAAAACTTCAATTCCTTGTCCAATAACGTAGATGTAAAGGCGATGAATTACAGGACCCGAGGAGTAGTGCACTGAAACATTACTAAGGAGCAGTAGTTGGCCACGCCAAAAGCTTATATTGATGAAGGTGGCGCTTGGCGTACGACCATTTACACAAGGTTAAACTCAGTTATCTGACAATAATGAAACCTGAATGTACCACGTTACTGCCAGTCTGCACTAATAAGGCCAATGTAAGTAATTACAGCAATCACGACACGGCAAGGGAGCGTTCACAGTTGTGAAGACTAACAGGCTAGATAATGCTATTCAGCTGACCAAGCTATACCACAAAGTCACATGCGAACATATGCTTGAGCCTACTTCACTTGTGAGATCTTTACCCAGCATACACAGATCCATGGAATAAGCTCGATTCGTCAGATCCAACTGGTCACATCAGAAACAGTCACTACACTCAGATTTGTCCAATGCGTAGCAAGGCTCGCCGTTTTCAGTCTTTGGAAGTGGTCCTAAAGTACAGAGTATACAGTGGTTTCAATAAACACGAGGCTACCAATTCACAGCTCCACGGACGAATTCGGCCAAGGACAATCGTAGCCGACCAAAGCAGCTCCAGCCAACTGACTCCGGGCTTGTCTCCACACCCTGTGAAGGCCCACAGCACTACTTTCAATTCCCTCTCGCGCCCGCAGTCCGCATGCGTCTCCTCGGTTCGCGCAGCGATACCAACCTCTCGCGGCTACTTTCTCTACTTGACCTGTCGAAATTCTCTTTATCTTCCTCTCGAATGAAAGCGACCCCTCGCATTGAACGTCATGGCTCACACTACACAACGAAGCAAGTATTCGGATAGCGGAGTACACATGGTTTTTTTTAGACTAGGCAGTAGTCTGAGGTCCACTGATGAACGCTCCCCAGCCGATTGTATTGTATTGTATTGAACTGGGGACCTAGGAACGACGGAGAGGCTTCGTCCCCGCTGTAACCTTAGTAGTAGCCAACTCCACAACAAGCTATAGCAGTCCACTCACCCCTCCGCCGTCCCACACCGAACCTAGCTAGGGTTATTGTGCAGTTAGACCGCACGGCTAACTGGGCGGGCTCCCCAGTCGATACCCAAAGAACGAAACCAGATCGCTTAAAAAAGTAAAGACACTTCAACTGTAAAAATTTTAACAGTAAATTGTTACAGTATTCCCGAATTTACTGCCTCCCCCCCCCCCCTCCCCCAGTAAATTTCCCGCGCCCAAATCATTCTCGGGACAGAGAGGTGACTGAAATCCGAGGTAGAAAACTCTGAGATATTTAGCGGTTCATGGAACGTGTAGCGGAAAGACGGATTCGATCCCCTAGGAAGGGAAGTATTGCCTCTGCTAACGTCTAATTTGAATGTGACAGCGAAGTTATCTGGAGGCTTATAACAAATCTAGGTGAAATTAAGTTAATTGTTGAATGTTTTTACGGGCCACCTGCCTGATTCCGCTGTGCCAGAGACTTCAAGGGAAGTCTACGGTCAGTATCGTGGAAATACCCAGATCATACAATATTAGTTGGAGGTGACTCTATCGGACCGAGTATAGATTGGAACGTCTATGGATTCACTGCAGATTGTATGGACAGCCTTGTTAGTACTTCTGAACATTTTTTTTCCCGAAAACTTCCATGAACATTTAGTTAGATAACCCACCCACAATTTAAATATTTTAGACATTGTAGCTACAAACTGGCCAGAACTTATCGACAGTGTCAATATAGAGACAGCGATTAGTGATCATGATTTCACCATAGAGATGATGGTTGCTGAAGTTAATAAATCCACCAAGAAGGCTAGAAGAGTGCTTATACCAGAAAAAGGCGATAAGCAGTTATTAACAACCCACTTACCACTCCGTCTTCAGGCCACAAGTGGCCCATCGGTACCATCCGACCGCCGTGTCATCCTCGGGTGAGGTTGCGGATAGGAGGGGCGTGTGGTCAGCACGCTCTCCCGGTCGTTATGATGGTTTTCTGTGACCGGAGACGCTACTATTCGGTCGAGTAGCTCCTAAATTGGCATCACGCGGCTGAGTGCACCCCGAAAAATGGCAACAGCGCATGGCGGCCTGGATGGTTACCCATCCAAGAGCCGGCCATGCCTGACAGCGCTTAACTTCGCTGATCTCACGGGAACCGGTGTATCCACTGCGGCAAGGCCGTTGCCAACATCCCACTTAGACAATGAGTAAACATCATTTAGCTCCAGTTACAAAAAAATAAACCCAGCCTTAAGAGGTTTGATTACAGTAACAAGTGTGCCATCTACTGCAATCACGGCCGGTTGGAAATATCATTCCACACAAGCGACATATCTTTGGCGCCAACCCCACCACTGCCTTCCCCCCCCCCCCCCTCCCACCACCGCCCCACCGTCTTCCGACCCGAAGAACATCCCAGGTATTAGTTGTCTCTCCTTGCGCATATGGTAAGACCTTTAAAAACAAATCTCAGTCTAATGATCGTGGAAAAATGTGGTTTCTTCTTTTGAAGTAACTGCGATATAGTCATTCCTCTGTAAGAGTAATATATTCCCGAATCTTATACCAGTGCAAAATATTAACGAAGAAATAATTCATTTCCATTTAAGGTAATTCGTGAGATTTTTAAAAGTGTTTAGTGAAAGGAGAAGGAACTCGACCTACTGCACTGTTCTAGTTTCAATGGAAATGTTTTACTCTATCAAACTGAATGGAAAGAAAGATATTATAAAATTTCTGTTAATTTTTTTAATGATAGTGGAGGTTTTAGTTCTATAATTTACAAAATATTTCACTTTCCATGAGAACAAAAGGGATATAAACTTAAAAAATACCATCTAATTTTGTACTGAAGTATTAAATATAAGATACTGTTTAATAGCATAAGTTGTATTTTAGATGTGAAAAAATTCACCAGTATGTAGTCAAATTACGGAAAATTTGTCGTGAAGTCTTCGATTACGTCCCCGTGCAATTGGACTCAAATTTCTCCCACTGCTTACCTGACCTTGTTTAACGTTGGGGGTATGTGGTTGATACAAGCTTAATGGAGCAAAAGCACATTTCGTTGGTGATGTAGGACAACGACTAACGCGAAAATGTGGCCCGAGATGCGTAGGCGCTGTAGGACAGCGCTTGATATAAATCCGTCAGCCACCATAAATTAGAAATTATCTCACAAACGGACCGTTTGCGGAACCAGGGGCAGAAGTACATTTTCGCTTCTTTGCAAAAATTGACGTAATGTAGCTGAAGACAAAATCCAAGATCATTGGTTTTAAAACAGATTTGTTAGCCGTCTTCAGTGCGTTATTTTTTTTGTAACTGACCAGTTCGGTTCAACATCAACCATCCTCAGATCTGTAGGCAACAGTAAAATAACTAATCAGCAAGCTCTCTGCAAAAAATACAAAAGGCTACCATACCATGTTACAATAAAACACAAATACATCAGAACGTACCTGACTGTATCGGTTACAAGTGTAACCCCTCCGACTATCAGCAAAATTTGGATACTGCCTCTCGTAATAAAATATTGGTTTGGTAGAAGCGACGTTATCAGTAGCCTTAGCCCACACGGCTACTGCCGACAGGGAGCGTCTGATACATTTATCTCATTTGAATAAAACATATGCATCAACGCTGAATTAATAGTAATTATTATTTGTATGGTGAGAATACTGTTCTTGGAGGTACTGAACTAAAATCTGCAGTTGGTCAAGGTTTAAAGGCGTTATAACACGCCATAAAAATTTTCTTAATTCAAAAGACGGTGGTATCCACATCCATGGCGTTCTCTCACCTGTCGTCTTGGTCATACATGTTCAACAATCATCACATTGGTATATCGGCATAAATGTTGAAGTAGTATTATGATTGAATTTGTTCTGCTCATTCAGCACTAGATTTAGATCTTGCTTTTTGTGAGTACAAATTTCGAGTTCCTCAAGACGTCAAGGCATCGCCCCTTTTGAGTTCTGCGTTGACATCCAAATTTTGCTCAGTATTCGTAAAAGAATGCTCGCAGATTGCCACGTGTCCTTCAAACGCTGTTTTGTTCTGAAGTGTAAATCGCTTGCCATTTAGAGGCACTTGTAAAAAATGAAATGATCGTATGGCATTGTTGGCCGGGATGTCCCATTCGGGTTCGCCCGCCAAGTGGAAGTCTTATTTCAGTCGGCGCCACAATGGGCGATTTGCGGCCGATGTTGAGGATGAAAGGATGATGATGACAACACAACACCCATTCCCCGATCGGAGAAAATCTCCAACCCGGCCGGGAATCGAACCCTGGCCAGTGCATGGGAGGCAAGCTCGTTACCACCCAGCTAACCAGGCGGACAGCGTTCTTGTGGAAAGCTACCACAGAGGAGGTCCTGCCACTTGGAGAGAGGGGGGGGGGGGGGAGGAGGGGAAGAGGCGGCTCTCACACCGACATCAGCTTGCGTTTTATAGCAGCTTGCCGGATTTTATTACTGGTGAGAACGTAATTAACGTCGTTGTTTCGCACGTTGTAGCCTTGGCGCAAGAAAATTGCTGTGCGACCGGTTATTTCATTTCTTCAGTGGTTTTAACGGACGGTGTTCTATATTCTGTAACTCATGTTACCGGCCGATGTGGCCGCGCGGTTCTAGGCGCTTCAGCTCGGAACCGCGTGACTGCTACGGTCGCAGGTTCGAATCCTACCTCGGGCATGGATGTGTGTGATGTCCTTAGGTTAGTTAGGTTTAAGTAGTTCTAAGTTCTAGGGGACTGATGACCTCAGATGTTAAGTCCCATAGTTCTCAGAGCCATTTGAACCATTTGAACCGGCCGATGTAGAGCTGATTTCCTGAAGCCGGACAAGCATGTTTTAGTTAGTTAAATTGTTTGCGGTGCAGCTCAGCCTCTCGCAGTATTTCTGGTTTTTGTACTTTTGTTTTTAAGAACTATTCTCTTTTAAATTTCATGGCTCATAAAACAATTCGGCAATGCACTCCGCGCCTGGGCTTCGTTTGAATGGCCTGTCCGATCAGGGTGAATTAGTTCTGCTCCCATCTGGTGTGTTGACTGGAGCTGCCTTTTGCTTGGCACAGTAACTCGAAATGCAGCAAGGCCTAACAATTTTTTTTACGGCGAAGCAGGTTGACGTGAAACGGGTGAGGGCATTTACCTCTCTTGTTAAAGAACTTCATTTTTATTACGCTATTAATTCTAATGTTTCCAGAATGAGATTTTCACTCTGCAGCGGAGTGTGCGCTGATATGAAACATCCTGGCAGATTAAAACTGTGTACCGGACCGAGACTCGAACTCGGGACCTTTGCCTTTCGCGGGCAAGTGCTCTACTATCTGAGCTACCGAAGCACGACTCACGCCCGGTACCCACAGCTTTACTTCTGACAGTATCTCGTCTCCTACCTACCAAACTGGCAGTAGTAAAGCTGTGGGTACCGGGCGTGAGTCGTGCTTCGGTAGCTCAGATGGTAATTCTAATGTTTCTTGAACGCCTCTTTGCTCATTATTCTATTCTTTACTTTAGCGTATTTTAGCAACTCAGCCTGTGTCCTCTGGTTCAAGTTTACATCATCTGCGTTCAAAATCAATTTTAAGTACCTTTTTAAATTTTTTGTCAAGCGTTAAGCTTTCGATTCTTATTTAAGTGCATTTGCGTTCGTTAAATTTCGGACACTTTGCTGTCAGATTTTGACGCGTGTCCATTTGTATCATCGGATTTTGTTGGTAATTATCTTGAGGTACGTGTTTTGCTGACTGTTTTGAACACGCATATGGCATTAGAGATTACTGGGAATCGATTGCATTCAATTTAAATTTAAATGGTTTTAAAGAAAAGAGGTTCTTGTGGCTAATGGCAGTATTTAAGGTGCTCTGAGGGTATGTGTGCTTCCTGGCTATGGTTCCGAAGTCCCTCCCTGTTTGTGTAACAGACGCCACCTGTTGTCAGTAACTTTAAGGGCTATATTAATAACATTATTGTACTGAGCGATGTAGCATGTAAATTTTACTGATAGTGGGACGGGATACTCATGTAACCGATACAATCAGCTACGATCCGATGCTTTTGGTGTTTGATTATGGCATGGTACGATAACATTTTGTATTTTCGTAGAGAATTTGCAGATTAGTTATTTTACGGACATGAGGATGGTTGATGTTAAAACGTACAACCACGCCCTATGCTACTGAATAGTTCTCGTGCCTATTCGACAAATCAGAGATACACTATGTGATTGAAAGTATCCGAACATCTAGCTGAAAATGACTTACAAGTTCGTGGCGACCTCCATCGGCAATGCTGGAATTCAGTATGGTGTTGGCCCACCCTTACCCTTGATGACAGCTTCCACTCTCGCAGGCATACGTTCAGTCAGATGCCGGACAGTTTCTTTGGGCAATGACAGCCCATTCTTCATGGAGTGTTGCACTGAGGACAGGCATCGATGTTGGTTGGGGAGGCCTGGCACGAAGGCGGCGTTCCGAAATCCCAAAGGTGTTGTATAAGATTCAGGTCAGGATTCTGCGCAGGCCAGGCCATTACAGATTGTAGAGAGCTTCAGGGAAAGTATTAGGGAACGATTGACAAGAATGGGGGAAAGAAATATAGTAGAAGAAGAATGGGTAGCTTTGAGAGATGAAATAGTGAAGGTCGCAGAGGATCAAGTAGGTAAAAAGACAAGGGCTAATAGAAATCCTTGGGTAACAGAAGAAATATTGAATTTAATTGATGAAAGGAGAAAATATAAAAATGCAGTAAATGAAGCAGGCAAAAAGGAATACAAACGTCTCAAAATGAGATCGACAGAAAGTGCAAAATGGCTAAGCAGGCATGGCTAGTGGACAAATGTAAGGATGTAGAGGCGCATACCACTAGGGGTAAGACAGATACTGCCTACAGGAAAATTAAAGAGATCTTTGGAGAAAAGAGAACCACTTGGATGAATATCAAGAGCTCAGATGGAAACCCAGTTCTAAGCAAAGAAGGGAAAGCAGAAAGGTGGAAGGAGTATATAGAGGGTCTATACAAAGGCGATGTTCTTGAGGACAATATTATAGAAATGGAAGAGAATGTAGATGAAGATGAAATAGGTGATATGATACTGCATGAAGAGTTTGACAGAGCACTGAAATACCTAAGACGAAACAAGGCCCCGGGAACAGACAACATTCCATTAGAAATACTGACAGCCTTGGGAGAGCCAGTCCTGACAAAAGTCTACCATCTGGTGAGCAAAATATATGAGACAGGCGAAATACCCTCAGACTTCAAGAAGAATATAATAATTCCAATCCCAAAGAAAGCAGGAGTTGGCAGATGTGAAAATTACCGAACTATCAGTTTAGTAAGTCACGGCTGCAAAGTACTAACGCGAATTCATTACAGACGAATGGAAAAACTGGTAGAAGCCGACCTCGGGGAAGATCAGTTTGGATTCCGTAGAAATATGGGAACACGTGTGGCAGTACTGACCCTAAGACTTATTTTAGAAGCTACATTAAGAAAAGCCAAACCTATGTTTCTAGCATCTGTACACTTAAAGAAAACTTTTGACAATGTGGACTGGAATACTCTCTTCCAAATTCTGGAGGTGGCAGAGGTAAAATACAGGGAGAGAAAGGCTATTTACAATTTGTACAGAAACCAGATGGCAGTTATAACAGTCGAGGGGCATGAAAGGGAAGTAGTGGTTGGGAAGGGAGTGAGACAGGGTTGTAGCCTATCCCAAGTGTTAGTCAATCTGTAAATTGAGCAAGCAGTGAAAGAAACAAAAGAAAAATTCGGAGTAGGAATTAAAATCCATGGAGAAGAAATAAAAACTTTGAGGTTCGCCGATGACATTGTAATTCTGTCAGAGACAGCAAAGGACCTGGAAAATGAGCTGAACGGAATGGACAGTGTCTTGAAACGAGGATATAAAATGAACATCAACAAAAGCAAAACGAGGATAATGGAATGTAGTCGAATTAAATCGGGTGATGCTGCGCGAATTAGATTAGGAAATGAGACGCTTAAAGTAGTAAATGAGTTTTGCTATTTGGAGAGCAAAACAACTGATGATGGTCGAAGTAGAGAGGATATAAAATGTAGACTGGCAATGGCAAGGAAAGCGTTTCTGAAAAAGAGAAATTTGTTAACTTCGAGTATAGATTTAAGTGTCAGGAAGTCGTTTCTGAAAGTATTTGTATGGGGTGTAGCCTTGTATGGAAGTGAAACGTGGACGATAAATAGTTTGGACAAGAAGAGAATAGAATCTTTCGAAGTGTGGTATTACAGAAGAATGCTGAAGATTAGATGGGTAGATCACATAACTAATGAGGAGGTATTGAATAGAATTGGAGAGGATTTTGTGGCACAATTTGACTAGAAGAAGGGATCGGTTGGTAGGGCATATTCTGAGACATCAAGGGATCACCAATTTAGTATTGGAGGGAAGCGTGGAGGGTAAAAATTGTAGAGGGAGACCAAGAGATGAATACACTAAACAGATTCAGAAGGATGTAAGTTGCAGATGGTACTGGGAGATGAAGAAGCTTGCACAGGATAGAGTAGCGTGGAGAGCTTGATCAAACCAGTCTCTGGACTGAAAACCACAACAACAACATTGTCTTTAACCACTCCACCACAGGCCGTGCACTATGAACAGGTGCTCGATCGTGTTGAAAGATGCAATCGCCGTCCCCGAATTGCTCTTCAACAGTGAGAAGCAAGAAGGTGCTTAAAACATCAATGTAGCCCTGTGCTGTGATACTGCAACGCAAAACAACAAGGGGTGGAAGCCCGCTCCATAAAAAACGCGACCACACCATGACACCAGCGCCTCCGAATTTTACTGTTACCACTACACAAGTTGGTAGATGACGTTCACCGGGCATTCGCCATACGAACACCCTGCCGTCGGATTGCACATTGTGTACCGTGATTCGTCACTTCAGACAACGTTCTTCCACTGTTCAATCGTCCGATTTTTACGCTCCTTACACCAAGCGAGTCTTCGTTTGGCATTTACCGGTGTGATGTGTGGCTTATGAGCAGCCGCTCAACAATGAAATCAAAGTTTTCTCACCTTCCACCTAATTGTCACAATACCTGCAGTGGATCGTGATGCAGTTAGGATTTCCTGTGTTGGCCCGTATAGATGTCTGCCTACGCCCCTCTTCAACTGTCTGTCAACTGACGCGGTAGGCCTGTGTGCTGTTGTGCAATACGTGACTCATCACGTTTTCACATCACTACCACATTTGAAACAGTGGACCTAGGGACGTTTAGAAATGTGGAAATCTCACGTACAGACGTATGACACAAGTGACACCCAATCACCTGACCACGTTCAAAGTCCGTGAGTTCCTGGGAGCGCCTCATTCTGCTATCTCAGCATGTCTAAT
The DNA here is from genome assembly GCF_021461385.2 of Schistocerca piceifrons. NCBI lineage: Eukaryota > Metazoa > Arthropoda > Insecta > Orthoptera > Acrididae > Schistocerca > Schistocerca piceifrons. The sequence goes on along the minus strand of NC_060143.1, from coordinate 431,626,443 downwards.
GGCTACTGAGGTCGCTGATATGTAGTACCTGGCAGTAGATAGCGGCACAATGCACCAAATACGAAAAACGTATGTTTTTGGGGATGCCCGGATACTTTTGATCACATAGTGTATGTGAGTAGTGGCGATTACATCCAGATGCGTATAGGGTTGTTGAATTCTGCCATGTGCCTGAAACCAACCTATGCACTGCTTCCTAAGCTTATAGGGATCTATATTTAACGAAATTTTGAAACAATAAAGTCCGCAGCTCGTGGTCGTGCGGTAGCGTTCTCGCTTCCCGCGCCCGGGTTCCCCGGTTCGATTCCCGGCGGGGTCACGGATTTTCTCTGCCTCGTGATGACTGGGTGTTGTGTGATGTCCTTAGGTTAGTTAGGTTTAAGTAGTTCTAAGTTATAGGGGACTGATGACCATAGATGTTAAGTCCCATAGTGCTCAGAGCCATTTGAACCATTTTTTTGAAACAATAAAGTTCACTTTGCGGAACACAGTTTATTAATTCTTGAGACAAGTTAATGGTCCCTAACCGACTCAAAGGCAAATTCACAGCATTCACTCCATCTAACCTCTGAAGCCTAAAACTGACTCACTGACACACAACTTCTTCCAACATCCGATAATATCAACGGTCACTTTATTAATGTTGAAGCACCCATGTGATATTAATGGCGGGAACATACGTAATATGCGATGGTATCTCTTCCACTTCCACTTTTTAACTTAAGATTCTTTGCAAATATACTGACAAAACTTCTTCCACAATTATAGAATTACTTCCTCCATTCACTGAACTGCTCAGAACCTTAATCAAGCAGATATACCATAAGACAAAAAAATAACGAATTATCCAAATGGGACTGCTAACGGTAGACGTACATGTACAGACGAACAAATGATACAGTTACAGGAAAATTTGAAGATTTATAACAGGACGAGCTTCACAGATTGGGAAGGTCAAGCAGTAGAAACTCTCGCCACTTGCAGGCTGGCATCTTCTTCCTGAAATGTAGGGCAGGATAGCTCGCCATCGAAGGCAACAAAACGGGGCGTAGAATATCGTCGACCTACCGCTGTGCTGTAATGGTGCCGCGGATGATAACAAAACGGGACCTGCTATGAAAAGAAATGGCATCCCAGACCATCACTCCTGCTTGCCGAACCCTACCTTGACCAGCAAGGTCGCCAGATCTCTCCTCAGTTGTGAACGTTTGGAGCATTATAGTCAGAGCCTCCAACCAGCTCGGGATTCTGAGATGTGACGCGCCAATTGGACATAACACGGCACGATATCCTTCAGGAGGATATCCAACAACTCTGTCAATCATTGCCAAGCCGACTAACGGTTTGCATTTGGCCACTTGTTACAGACGTCTGCGAAGTGTGCGAGATCTAATGGAGGAACTCACTGTGTACTGGCGCGAAATATTCGTTTCTGGAACCTTCCAGAAGGGCAGCGATGTGGCCTCCACCGAAAGTAGGTGGTTATAATCGACAATTTAGTAAGAGTACCGACAACGGTACGCTTACAAACGAAACCGATCGTTTTAAAAAATTAATGTAATCAACGAAGATAATAAATTTGTTTTTGCAGCTACCATCGTATACTTTCACGCGAGTCAGTTGTAAGGTTATGGTTAGGTGGTTTCTTATTCCATGACTGAACACAACTGTGTAAGCTGTAATGCCATTGTTTAATATTGCAATTTTTTCACGGAAATACACGTGCCGCGCTGGATTAGCCGAGCGGTCTTAGGCGCTGCAGTTCTCTTTTATTCTGCTCGGCTGATCCCGGCGGAGGTTCGAGTCCTCCCTCGGGCATGGGTGTGTGTGTTGGTCCTTAGGATACTTTAGATTAAGTAGTGTGTAAGCTTAGGGACTGACGACCTTAGCAGTTAAGTCCCATAAGATTTCACACACATTTGGAAATACGCGCTTTTACACAGTTTACAGTGTGACAATGTTAAGACAGTTGTCTAAATGACGCATTTCGGCCTCTGACAGTGAAATAATCCTAAACACAACAATATTAAATTTTAACTAGAAGTTTCTTTACAAAATTATTCTTAGAGTTACGTGATGGTGTTGGCCAGTAGTGCGATAAATCATCCTATTCCGGTTCAAAGTTCGGTACTATTTTTAGGATGACAATCAAGTCTACAGGGGATGGTTAGTTTTGTGACAAGTCGAGCAAATGATTACCCAAGGTCGCTCGAGTTTACAGTGGACACAGGCTGGTGAACCAACAAGTTTACACCTCTGCACGCGGTATTTGCCTTAGCTGCAATGAGCTGTCACCTGCTCGGCTGCTCAAAAATGGTTCAAATGGCTCTGAGCACTATGGAACTTTACTTCTGAGGTCATCAGTCCTCTAGAACTTAGAACTACTTAAACCTAACTAACCTAAGGACATCACACACATCCATGCCCGAGGCAGGATTCGAACCTGCGACCGTAGCGGTCGTGCGGTTCTAGCTCGGCTGCTCTCGCCCACTGAAATTCCTATAAAACTAATGAAACCTTTGCTGAATTTTCCAGCATTAACTCTCCCTATGTTTCTCAATATGTGAGAAAACATGAACTCATCCCTAGTCTCAGACTATGGTAATTTACACACGCATGGCTGGAGCAGCGTGCACATTATAATAGTTAACTAACTGGCTGGTTCGTTTCTCCACAATTGGAGCTCAACGACGCTACAGATAATTTCTAGCTGGAGGTCAGCCACTGTGAACGCAGTGTTCACACTTATTTCTCCTCTGTGTCGTAATGAGCGTTACGCATTCCGTTCTGCACTTGTCGCCAGTTCAGTGAAGTGTCCCCGAAAATTTCGCTCTCGTCTTTCTCATAGTCGAACTTTCTCCCCACCTGGGTTCTTTTGTTCTCCATGTCATGCTTTTTTCCACCAATAGGAGCGTTCCTCTTATTTTGTGGGAACTCTCTCTACCAATCGCAATGGTCCTACCATTAAACTGCATCAAAATCTAATCACTTACTCGTTCTCGGTGCGTCTCCACCAATCGGAAGTTACACGTGTCTGTCACGTGTGTACCACTTGCAGTTCACATGATGGAATGCGCCACTGGTTTTGTTCGTATCCCTTTGGAATTCCGAAACGCAGTTTTCTAAATCTTCTTTCTGTCCTACTTCTGGCGGTCCGTTACTCGCCCTGCACTATGTGTTACCTGTCCAGTCGCTGACCCACCGAGGGACACGCCCCCTTAAGAGCTTTTTGTAGTGCCTCCCGGGGCTGCGACCTCTGCATCTGCCTGCGCTGGCTTCCACACAAAACGTTTCCTCTTGCTGCTTGTTTCACCTTCTGCTCAATGGTATGCATTATATAGGAGGGTCACCCCTTTTGCATTACATACTTATAGGCAAATCTGCTCATTATCACCGAAGTAAGTTAGGTGTAATATTCACTTTCCCGTTACGATGTATGAACTCTTATGTACGAGGTGTGGCTAGAAAAAAACCGGACTAGTACTGGTGAAACAATAAAACGAATGCAATAAGGCTGAAAGTCGCGCGGCCTGTCACGTGACTCTCGCTCCGCCTACTGCTCGAGTTTCATCTGCCTCCTGCACTCAGTCTGCCCGTGGCGTCTGTTTTAAGTAGTTGACGTTTTGTCTGTGCGTCGGAAAATGTTGAGTGTACAGAAAGAACAGCGTGTTAACATCATATTTTGTTTCAAACTAGGAAAATCTGCAAGTGAAACGTTTGTAATGTTACAACAAGTGTACGGCGATGATTGTTTATCGCGAACACAAGTGTTTGAGTGGTTTAAACGATTTAAAGACGGCCGCGAAGACACCAGTGATGACACTCGCACTGGCAGACCATTATCAGCAAAAACTGATGCAAACATTGAAAAAATCGGTAAACTTGTTCGACAAGATCGCCGTTTAACAATCAGAGCAGTGTCTGAGTTAACAGGAGTTGACAAGGAAAGTGTTAGGCAGATTCTTCATGAAAGTTTCAACATGAACAAAGTGTGTTCAAAAATGGTTCCAAAGTGTCTCACAATTGAACAGAAGGAACGCCGAAGAATGATTTGTTCTGACATCCTGGAAAACATTGAAAGTGATCCCACCTTCTTACAAAATGTTATTACTTGCGATGAATCGTGGTTTTTTACTTACGATCCCGAAACTAAATGCCAATCGATGCATTGGAAAACTCCTGGTTCTCCACGACAAAAAAAGCACGAATGTCAAAATCGAAATTCAAGGCAATGATGATTGTTTTTTTTTTTGACATCAAAGGGATTGTGCACATTGATTGGGTACCAGAGGGACAAACAGTGAATCAGCATTACTACATTAGCGTCCTGGCTACCCTACGTGAGCGAGAACGGAGAAAACGGAACGATTTGTGGAGAAAAAAGTCATGGATCCTTCACCAAGACAATGCCCCAGCTCACAGTGCGTTGTCAGTGAAGACGTTTTTGGCAAAACACAACATTCCCATCTTAGATCATCCACCCTACTCACCTGATTTGGCCCCCTGTGACTTTTATCTTTTCGCTAAAGTCAAGTCAGCTTTGAAAGGAACTAGATTTGAGACTGTTGAAGCAGTAAAAGAAAAAGCGACGGAAGTAATGTATGGACTTACCGAAAATGATCTGCAGCATTGCTATGAACAGTAGAAAAATCGTATGGAGCGGTGTAGAGACCGAGGAGGAGAGTACATTAAAGGAGATAACATGAAATTGTAAATAATTGTAAATAAATGTTTTTTCCAGCATCAGTCCGGTTTTTTTCTAGCCGCACCTCGTAAGGTGCGAAATTGATCCTCATTTATTCTGCCACCTTACACAGTTTCGTTGATAAATATGATTTAAGCGGTGTACAAATTTTGCTCTTGGGAGCCTCTGGCGCCCCTCTCAACTTGGCGCCCAGGTGGTTGTTAGTGTCACGTATACCTACAACTGGCCACGATTTCAAAAAACCAAACGAGGTGGAGCAGTGGTTAGACACCGGACTCGCGGTCAGAAACACGTCGGTACAAATCCCCGAGAGGCCATGTAGGTTAAGGTTTTACGTGATTTCCCTAAACTACATAAGCCAATTGCCGTAATGGTTCCTCTGAAAGGGCGTCTCTCATTTCCTTCCGCATCTTTCTGTAAACCGACCTTGCGCTCCGCTGTAATGACTTAATTATCGACGGACCGTTAAATTCCAATCTTCCGTCTTTCCTTCCTTCTAATGAAACAACAAGGAAACAGTACCACCACTGCAGTAGGGTCGATTCCCGTTCGGGAATGGTGACTACTTTAGCAGAGCCAGGCGCCTCTTTTCCAGTGAACTTCAGTTGCCTGGCCTGCAGCATGTTCTGCTGTCCTGCCTCTTCTCGTATTGGCCGACCTGATTATCCCAAGCTGCGCTGCACTGTATCCCAGTTCACACGCAACCTAAAGGGTCCTTTACACGTTCCAGTGTATCTGAGCAGACCATGTTCGCAACCACCGCCTGCACATCTGCTCTGCAGTTTGAGTCACATACACCCTCCATCCACAATGCAGATTTCGCAGAGTCCTGTATCAGTAGTCTGCAGAGTATTTTCTGCCCATGGCAAATTAATTAAATTGGCTTATAGGATAATTATTCTGTCTCGTGCTGTTATTTCGGAAGTTATAGAAAGAAATAGATCAGTACGGTGAAGACGGACAAAAGAAAGCTTTCTAAAATGTCTAACGCTTTCGCATGTTAACCTTTTGAAGGAGCTAAATATTGCAAAGGAAGACTAGTTTAATTACCTGAGACTGGACGAAAAGACATTATTTGTGTTGTTGCGGTGTATTACATCCCATGACACTGTAACAAGAAAATATGAAAGAGCTTATGAAAGACTTATACTAACATTGAGGTGCTTGGCAACTGACAGTAATGTGTACGGGTCGTCTCGGCAGAATACCTTACACACGTTGTATTAGGTTTAGGTGCTCCAAGGTGGACGGAGGAACCGTGACACACAGAAAAGATTTATTGCACTACGATACTTAACTAAAATTGTACAGCATCTCGTTGGATGTGCTTACGGAGAGATACATCCAAGCAGTGGCCTGTCAAGGCTTGCATTACTGAACACAATGTCAACAAGACTATGTCCTACGTGGGCGCCACACCGCCTCTCACCGCAGTAAACGTCCCTACGCGAAGACTATAGACGATTCGCAGGCTGATCACCACTATGAGCTGTAGCTACTAACAGCAGCCCTGGAACTATGTACTAGAACTGTCGTAAGCCATCGCCAAACATGAACCGTCCGTTGCTGCCTGTAGCCGCCGCTTATCATAATGTGGAAGTCCAACTCATTCGCGGCGGCGCAGAAATTGCTTATTGGGCCGTGCTTATGGTTGGCGGCGAATTTCAAAGCGCCACCCATGGTGCCAGTCGGAAACTATCTCAGCGCGCCAGCTCCGATTACATCCACTGGGCGAGGACACAACACTCCTCCCCTCTGAACCTCCTCACCGTCGGCGTGTATTGTCGGTTGCTTCTACGACGGCGGGGGGAGGGGGAGGGGTTTGAGGCGTGAATGCAGCAAATCTATGAGGTAACAGGAGCCGAGTCTGTAGCTGGTGTCGAGTCCCCGCTAGTACCCCATCATTGCCTTGCGACTGCCCTCGAACGCCACCTTAAAAACAAGGTGGAGACCAATCTTCTGCACCTGATAGTGGAGTGCAAACTTCATGGTGTTGACCCGACCCAGTGTCGTGATGTGGGATGGCGCCCTCTTGGTGGCTGTGGCGTGGAGTGGACCATCCCAGAAGACATCTGTTGTCTACTCGGTGCTGGCTGAGCTGTTGGATCCAGGTCCATGGGTTCAGGGCCAGGAAGTGGCGACGCAGGACCACAGGTCACTGGATGGAGTGCAGGCTGTATCATCCGGGCAGGCCACAAATCTGTAAACAAACACTCGGCAGCAGGGCCAGGCAAATTACAAGGGACGAGTTAGTTCCGGTGCAGTTGTTGCAAAAAACCTCTGGACCCTGTAGAAGAAACACATGTATCTAATGATTTTACAATACTGCCGCGCTCCCAGGTCTTCCGCCTGCCGCACAATCTGGAAAAAAATTGGTGATTAGCTTTATACACTGCCTGAGTGAGCGGAATAGGCGCCAGCCGCCTTTAGAGGGTGCAGCAGCTGAAGTAGTGTGCTATGACGCTGTCCACGGAGCAACTCCACGAGAAAAGAGTAGCAACGCTTGTTTACGCATGTGGCCGGAGTGTAGCTTGTCCATCCACTGTTTGAAAATGCGCATGAAGCGCTTCACTTCCCCATTTGATAAAGTTTGAAAAGTTGCACTTGTGATGTGACGAATGACCCTGGTTGTACAAAAGTACTCTCGCCAGCAAAAATTAAAGTTCATTGTCAATCACTAGCAACTCTGGAAGACCTTCAACGCAAAATATGGACTACAAAAACTGGAATGTGTGACATGTCGATGTTGAATTCATGGGTACGACGAAAGGAAACTTGTTATATGCGTCGACGACAACCAGCCAACGAATTTTCCAGTGGAGTCCAGCAAAGTCCAGATGAATGTACTGCCAACGCGGTTGTGGTTTTGGCCAGTCAGATAAACTTTGATGATAGCTGCCTGGTGTTCCGCACAAGAATGGCACTGTGTCCTCATCATACCGAACCAAGTGCAGTGTCTGCGAGCTAACTGTCTCGTACTGATCACTCCCCAGTGACCCTGGGGGAGCAAGCTAGCTGAGTACGTATCTCTCGAGAGCCTTTCAGATCACCACACGCGATTGTTCTGAGACAGGTTCAAATGGCTCTGAGCACTATGCGACTTAACTTCTGAGGTCATCAGTCGCCTAGAACTTAGAACTAATTAGACCTAACTAACCTAAGGACATCACACACATCCATGCCCGAGGCAGGATTAGAACCTGCGACCGTAGCGGACGCTCGGCACCAGACTGTAGCGCTTATAACCGCACGGCCACTCCGGCCGGCTTCTGAGAGTCAATGCGTAGCAAAACAACACCTTGAAGCACTGACAAGTCATACCGATATGTAAAGTGTCGGTGGACCTCCGGCTAACGATTTTTTCATTGAATGAGGAAATCCTGTGCGGACATAGTGCAACAAAATCTGCAAGTCCGGGTCCACTGCCGTTGTCTGGGCGACCTTCCGGTGATCTAAGGGGAACTGGTCCAGTACAATTAAATCCCGTGCATTGATGTGACAACACGATGCTTCCGAAGTGTCAAAGTCTGCATCCAGTCACATAGGAAGACGCGAGAGCATATTTGCATTAGCACGCTTGGATAAGGGCGTGCAAATTATCTTCTTCTAATAATGTAAAAGAATAAGTGCGGTTTGGAATAGGCTTGACCAGGTTGAAAAGTGACTGCAGCAGTTTGTGGTCAGTGGCTAAGTAGAATTTCCGTCCATACAGGTATTGGTGAAATTCAGTCACTCCATAAACGATTGCAAGAGCCTCCTACACTATCTGCGAATAATTGGTCTGAGCCGGGTTGAGAAGTTTGGAGGCGAAAGCTGTTGATTTGTCTGCAGAACCAGTTCTGTGCGAAAGTACCGCGATCAATGCCGTACGAGGATGCGTCCGTACCGAGACGGCTGCTTTGCCAGCATCGAAATGGACCAGATAACGATCGCTGAGCAAAGCGTCGTTCAGTTTCTAAAATGCAATGTCACAATCGTGGGACCACACGAAAGGTATATTCTTGGGTCGAAGACGAAGTAAGGGAGCCGCGATTTGAGCTGTATTAGGAATGAAGCGGATGTAGTAGATCAGCTTCCCTAGTACTGAATACAATTCAGAGAGAGTTCTTGGAGGCTTGAGGTCACGAAGAGCCTGCAAGTGCAACTGCATCAGATGAACACATTGGTGATTGATAACATGACCTAAGTACTCAGTCTCAGTCGGGAAGAACATACACATGTCTTTGTTACATTTGAGGCCTCTGGCAACACTTTGAACAGGGTACGCAAATTACTGAGGTGCTCTTCTGCCGTATGGCCTGATGCCATTATGTCATCCAAGTAATTTGTACATTAAGGCACAGATGTAATTAACTGTTCAAGGCAGCGTTGAAGGATCGCTGGTGCAGATGCGCTACCGAAAAAGAGGAGAGTCTCTTAAATGGAACACACGTGTCAATCATTGTCAAGTACTGAAACGCGATTTTGTATACGTTTAGAAATTTTATTTTGTAATTTTTCCATGTTTTCGACAGTTTTTATGTTTTCGTATAGGAGTATTCAGATAAATTGAAAGCTCGTCATAATTGAAAGTTCTTCCGATTTCGATGCACTAATTTATGACGGTCACCCACAACAGTGGCTGATAACAGCGCTATAATAGCCCTTTACATGCTCAGATATTTGCCCCAATTTTTCTGTATAGACGATGTTTGCGCAGACAAATCGTTACGCCTAATGAATCATCGACTGAAAAAATAGTCTGCCAGTGAAGAAATTTATAGAGCTCCGGATGTGTATCAGTCGCAAACACTTCCTGTGACTGTTCATGAAATGGAATCTGTAGGTAATCAAAGCGCAGATCGATCTTAGAGAAATAGCAAGCCGCTCCTAAGCGGTCCATAAGCTCATCAGGTCGCGGCACTCGAAATGAATCAACCACTGTCTGCAGTTGTGCAGTGGTGGTGAAGTGGGTGGTGGAGTCTGAATCTGTTTCTCATTTGTTACCGTCTCCGTTTGGATGGATTCCTTCAACAGTCCCATAAGGTAGTTCATTGACTGAGTCTATCAATGAACAAACCGAATTAGAACGAGCGGTGGTGCCACAGGTGTTTGCGTTTGTGGCGCCACTAATTGTGAGGCAGGAAAATGAGGGGTTTGAAACGGCGGGTTTGACATGATAAACAAATGCGAATACAAACACACAAGAAATCCCAAAGCTAATTTATGAACTATGGCAGCACAGAAAGCAAATAGCAAAAACGAAGAGAAAGTCAAGGACCCTTATAGCACTGTTGTCAGCCACTGCAGTGGGTGACCATCATAAATAAGTAAATCGAAATTGAAAGAGTAATAAATCTGGAGAACTTTCGTTTCTGATTAGCTTCCAGTTCATCTGAATACTCTTTCCAGTGAGCTTTCAATTTATCTGAACTGTACGAAACAGTAAATGAAAACCTGTCGAAAATTTGGAAAAATTACAAAATAAAATTTCTAAACGTTTACAAAATCGCGTTTCAGTACTTGACAATGATTGGCATGTGTGTTCCATTTAAGAGATTGTTTTCACGAATGGATTCAGTTTCAAATCAACAACAAAATGGACTGAAGGGCAAAATATTGTTTTTTTTTTTTTTTGCAAAGCTTAGAAAAAACATTGGAGTTTTTGAAAAACTGTGTTTCTTTATAACTTTCCTTCTAATTTCCACAAAGGTTAATCGAAAAGCCTTTGCCACTATTTTTATTAGCCGAAGTAAGATAGCTACAGATAAGTACAAACACATGCCCTATTCTATTTACCTTACACTATTTTTCCCTCTACTCACCGCACCGGTTTGTCCCATTGCTGCACTAAGAAAACAAAAAAAAAACAACTGGATCATGCTTTATACATATAGAGGAAGCAATGCCAATCTTTCAGTTTCGAAAAAAGTGCTAAATTGATAACTAAACTACAACAGACTTTATGAAAAGTCTTGACAGTCGCAAAAATTAAATTTCTCATCAAATGCAAGAAGAATTACCATTGAAGTTGGGAAGATACAAATAACTTCTTGCTTTTAAGAAAACTTATATTATTTCTGAAACTTTTCTGTATACCATTACCAAAATTTTGATTTTGGAAAGATGGGTATCTAACTCTTTTCGGTGTTATCCTGGCATTTCGATTAATGTGTGTTGACTAATCTCAAGCTTCTGTATAATTATTAGTATGTCCAGTTACCTGTCATTTTGCGTTTGTTGTTACTTTATACCTATATTAAGTGTCATGATGATCCCTCCATTGGCAAAAGATTCAGGACTAGTCGGCCCTTCACATCGCCGTGTGGGGCCTCCAAAGTGGGAGGTGGCCATGAGAAAAAGATTGAATAACCAACGAAAGGATAACGTCCTACGAATCGGGGCATGGAATTTCAGTAGTTTGAACTTGGTAGGGATGCTCGAAAACCCGAAAAGGGAAACGCTAAGACGCAATCTAGGTATATGGGGGTGAATAAAATGAAATGGATAGAAGACAAGGATTTCTGGTCAGATGAATATAGGGTGATATCGACAGTAGCAGAAAGTGGTACAACAGAAGTAGGATTGCCGGCCGGTGTGGCTGAGCTGTTCTAGGCGCTACAGTCTGGAACCGCGCGACCGCTACGGTCGCAGGTTCGAATCCTGCCTCGGGCATGGGTGTGTGTGACGTCCTTAGGTTAGTTAGGTTTAAGTAGTTCTAAGTTGGGGACTGATGACTTCAGCAGTTAAGTCCCATAGTGCTCAGATCCATCCCAGAAGTAGGATTCGTTATGAATAGGAAGGTACGGCAGGTAGCGAGTTACTGTGAACAGTTCAGTGATAAGATTGTTCTCGTTAGAATCGACAGCAAACCAACACCGAAACGATAGTTCAGGTGTACAGGCCGACGTCGCGAGTAGAAGATGAAGAGATAGAGAAAGTATATGAGGTTGTTGAACGGGTAATTCAGTACGTAAGAGGAGATAAAAATCTAATAGTCGTGGTGGTTGGAATGCGGTTGTAGGGGAAGAGGTAGAGGAAAGGGTTACGAGAGAGTGTGGGCTTGGTAGTAGGAATGAAAGAGGAGAAATATTAAGTTATGCAATAAATTTGAGCTAGTAATAGCGAGTACTCTGTTCAAGAATCACAAGAGGTGGAGGTATAGTTGTGAAAGGCTGGGAGATATGGGAAGATTTCATTTAGATTAAATCATGGTCAGGCAGAGATTCCGAAATCAGATACTGGAGTGTAAGGCATATCCAGGATCAGATATAGACTCAGATCACAATTTATTGATGATGAAGAGTAGTCTGAAGTTTAAGAGACTAATCAGGAATAATCAATGAGAAAAGAAGTGGGATACGGAAGTACTAAGGAATGAAGACATAGGTTTGAAGTTCCTTGAGGCTGTAGATACTGCGTTAAGGAATAGCTCAGTAGGCAGTTCAGTGGAAGAGGAGTGGACATCTCTAAAGAAAAGCGATCACAGATGTTCGAAACAGAAACATAGGTACAGAGAAGGGAACTGCGAAGAAACCATGGGTAATAGAAGAAATACTTAAGCTGATCGATTAAAGAAGGAAGTACAGAAATCTTCAGGGAAATTTAGGATATGCATAGGAGAGAGCGTATATGTGTGAAGTGTATATTAAAGACCTCTATGAAGGGGAAGACTTGTCTGATGGGGTGATAGAAGAAGGAACAGGAGTCCATATAGAAGAGATAGGGGATCCACTTTCAGAATCAGAACTAAAAGAGCTTTGATCGAGTTAAGATCGAATAAGGCAGACACGATATAACATCCCATCAGAATTTCTAAAATCACTAGAGGAAGCGGCAACAAAACTACTGTTCACGATGGTGTTTAGATGGTGATATATCAGCTGACTTTCGGAAAAACGCATCCATGCAGTTCCAAAGATTACAAGAGCCAACAAGTGCAAGAATTATCGCACAATCAGCTTAACAGCTCATGTATCCAAATTGCTGGCAAGAATAATATACAGAAGAATGGAAAAGAAAATTGAGGATGTGTTAGGTAACGATCGGTTTGGCTTTAGGAAAGGTAAAGGCACCAGAGAGGCAGTTCTGGCGTTGCCATTGATAATGGAAGTAAGACTAAAGAAAAATCAAGACTTATTTATAAGATTTGTCGACTTGGAAAAATCGTTTGCCAATGTAAGATGCCGCAAGATGTTCTAAATCCTGAGAAAATAAGGGAAAGCTATAGGGAAAGACGGATGATATATAGTGTGGCCGGCCCGAGTGGCCAAGCGGTTCTAGGCGATACAGTCTGGAACTGCGCGACCGCTACGGTCGCAGGTTCGAATCCTGCCTCGGGCATGGATGTGTGTGTTGTCCTTAGGTTAGTTAGGTTTAAGTAGTTCTAAGTTCTAGGGGACTGATGACCACAGATGTTGAGTCCCATAGTGCTCAGAGCCATTTGAACCATATATAGTGTGAACAAGAGCCAGGAGGGAACAATAAGAGTGGAAGACCAAGAACGAAGTGCTCGGATTAAAAATGGTGTAAGTCAGGGATGTAGTCTTTCGCCTCTACTGTTCAATCCCAACTTTGAAGAAGCAATGGAAATAAAACAAATCTTCAAGAGAGGAATTAAACTTCAAGGTGGGAGGAAAAAAAATTGTGGCAAGGTCTTATGGGACCAAACTGCTGAGGTCATCGGTCCCTAAGCTTGCGCACTACTTAATCGAACTTAATCTAAGGACAAGACACACACCCATGCCCGAGGGAGGACTCGAACCTTCGACGGGGGAAGCCGCCCGTGTGGGGAAATCAGTGATAAGGTTCGTTTATGACATTGCTATCCTCAGTGAAAGTGAAGAAGAATTACAGGATCTGCTGAATGGAATGAACGTTCCAATGAGTACAGAATGTGTATTGAGAGTAAATCGAAGAAAGACGAAAGAAATGAGAAGTAGCAGAAATGACAACAGAGAGAGCTTTAACATTAGAATTGGTAATGACTTAGTAGACGAAGTTAAGGAATTCTGCAACCTAGGCAGCAAAATAACCATGGTGGACGCAGCAAGGAGGACATAAGAAGCACACTAGCACTGGCAAAAAGGACATTCCTGGCCAAGGGAAGCTACTAGTATAAAAGTAATTTGAGGAATCAGTTTCTAAGAATGTATATTTGCAACACAACATGCATGGTAGTGAAACATTAAAGAAGGGAATCGAAGCATTTGAGATGTGGTGCTACAGACGAATGTTGAAATTTAGGATGACTGATAAAGTAAGGAATGAGGAGGTTCCACGCAGAATCGGAGAGTAAAGGAATATGTGGAAAACACTGACAAGGAGAAGGGACAGGATGATAGATCATCTGTTTAGACATCGGGAAGTAACTTCCATGGTAGTACAGGGAGCTGTGGAGGGTAAAAACTGTAGAGGAAGGCGGAGACTGGAATACATCCAGCACACAATAGGTTGCATGTGCTAGTCTCTAATCTTAGTTGAAGAGATTGTCACAGGAGATGAATTTGTGGCGGGCCGCAGCAAACTAGTCTGAAGACTGATGACGCAAACAAAAAAGAAAAAAAAATATTGCTGATTGTGATACACAAAATGTTTTACTACCTGGATATCTCTTACTGTTGTGTATGCAGTATTACTCAAAGTGAAGGACAGCAGATTAGTAGGTATCTAACAGAAAATATTGAGTGATATATTGGGTGTCTCTCCTAAGAGTCATCAGGCGCATTTTTTTTATTATCTGCGTTTATTTCCTATTTCGTTTCTGCAGAGTTTATCTTGAGTCATCCCAAACAAAGACTACTCGTCACATCTTTCATGTACACTCAGTGTCGTCGGAAACCGCCGGCTTTTTCCCCACTACGAACAAAATTTTTTTGTTCCCCACTACGAACAAAACTTTTTAACGCAGAATTTAATGCATCCATTCGATGGAGCCCTACCAAATTAGTGTAGTGCGATACTCGTCTTATCGATATGCACTATCAGGGACATTAAAACACATAGTATTCCAGCAGCGACCGAACAGCACTGCTTCATGGCAGTAGCAGTCAACGAGGGCCATGGCAGTGCTGTCTCTCGCTTCTACAGTAATGGTTATTCTATTTCTTTAACTATCCCTTTTAATACCATCGATAAAACGATAGAACAAACATCGCGCTAGACTAACTTCAAACCTCTCTTTCGAATGCTCACATTAAACTCCACGTGAAGGACTTTGTAGCAGGGAACAAGTCGATGGTTTTTGTTAACACTGGGTGTCGCACGAAAACACGATGAGCAGCGGTGACTCCGGCTACATATTGCGAAAACTGCATTGCAGATATCTGCCGAAATACCAGAGAAAATGCGCCTGACAATTCTTAGGAGAAAGCAGTCGTAATTTATGGTTTTAGTCTTCTCACTGTAAGGAAGGAAGTATATGAACTTCATTACCGCCACGCGGAGTGGCCGTACGGTTTGAGGCGTAATGTCACGGACTGCACGGTCCCTCCCGCCGGAGGTTCGAGTCCTTGCTCGGGCCTGGGTGTGTGTGTAGTTCTTAGCATAAGTTAGTTTAAGTTAGCTTAAGTAGTGTGTAAGTCTAGGGACCGATGACCTAAGCAGTTTGGTCCCTTAGGAATTCACACACATTTGAACTTCATTGCCATATGAAGTAGTAATGCGTATGTATTTTCTATCATACCCATTATTCATTCCACTGCCTTTCACGTTCCGTAAAGTTATGTTAGTTTCGGTGCAATGGTGCCACACCGGAAAATGAGAAGAATACGTCTCGTTTTGCTACCACTTTTCGAAAGTGACGTCACGGGGAAACGCACGATCGCTGCTGAACGCAGTGGCTCAACATTCTCTGTAGTAATCTTGCACTCCCTGTATTCTGAGCCTTAACTGATGTGATTCTGAAGGCCGAGGTGATAAATAGTGGGTCCCGTTCGTAAGGCATTCGAGTTGCCCGCAGGACCAACGAAATATAATGGCCCTACAACAAACTTGTGATGTCACACTAGTCGGCTTGTCCGCCACACTTCACGAACGCTGGACTCGGTGCGGAGCCCATGGGAAATCAATATGTAATTAAAAAGGTAACCATTAAAGGTTTTAATTTTGTCGTGTGTTATCGAGGGCTTGCAAACATTTAAACACACAATCAAGAATTATTAAATTCGTCTGAAATAGTTGCTCGCTCGCTGCCAGAGGAGGCTGCTGGCACTCTAAAGACCTGCAGTGTCACGTGCTGTGACGTGCGCTCCACAGCCTGTCTTCCTCGTGGACGTCGCTTGCTCAGAACAGACGTCAGAATGTCACGTCACTCGATGCGCTGACAGCAGTCGGCAACTTTGGAGGCGTAATATTGATTTCGTCAAAGTGGTATTTTGCTGTCCTTTGTTACAACATGCGTGTTATAGCAGAACGGCGTTTCTAGGGAACACAGGATTTAAGTTTTATCACAAATTGTCGCGCTTGGTACGATTTCTTATAATTAAATGTCTGTTAATGACGAATCACGGGTAAAAGTCTTCAGGAGATCGTTAAGATGAATAATATTGTTTAGACTTTCATGTGTTCGTCGAGGTCTTGTGGTTAGGGAAGCTACTCACAACGTGGAAGGCAGGTTTATATCCTGCTACATGTCAATAATATATATATTCGTCTTTGCTTTTGTAACAGATTCTGTGACTTTCTTGTTAATGAAATACAAGTATTTGTTGCAATATTCGATATTATTTACATATAAGAGCGCTCTCTGATGTGTCGACAGAAGTGCCGACACAGTGTTATTTTGAGGGGGCCGATAGGCACGCTATCTAACGCAGACGGGCGTGAAGTCTGGAACAGGATAACTATTGAATGGTAGCAAGAAAAGTACGTAGCTGCTTTATACTTAACTTTAATCAATCATTGTGGTACATCGCTCTTGACTATACACAGGAGACTTTAATTACAATCACTGTAAGGCTAATGGCGCCTTGCTAGTTCGTAGCCATTAACTTAACTGAAGGCTATTCTGTCTCTTGGCTAATGAGAGAGAAAGGCTTCGTACATCTAGTCGCTAGCTAGGTCGTCCGTACAACTGGGGCGAGTGCTTGTTCGTATCACGAGACCTGCCTTGTGGTGGCGCTAGGTCTGCGATCACACAGTGGCGACACGCGGGTCCGACATGTACTAAATGGACCGCGGCCGATTTAATCTACCACCTAGCAAGTGTGATGTCTGGCGGTGACACCACACTCTCAATCGGGACTGAGTTCTTCGATTTTGTGACATCTGTCTGATAAAATGAAAGGATGAAATTGATATGAGTGAAACGACCAGCAAACACATTTCTATTCCTTGCTTGTCACAAGAATTTCGCTGTTTATTTCCGAACTGTATCGATTGTTTTATATACATAAAGCGAAAAAAGTAAATGAGTATAATGCGGGCGAGTAACTTCGATGTTAGTTTGTTTTCGTAAAGATAAGACTGCAGTGATTAATTCTACCACGAACGTAAACTTACTACATTTCTTCTGTGACTGAGATGAGACTAACAGCGCCATCTATTGGTTCTTTGATGTACTACGAAACTAAAAGAGCCATTTCTTGCTTCTTTGGTGTGTTATGCCGTGATGATCGTCGCACTAAAGTAAACATATAATCTACTAAGTTGAGCAGACGCCTAAATTATTAAATAACAATATCTTATTTATATAAAATGAAGATGGAGGGAGAGAAGAAAGTATTACTGATGTCAGACGCATCGGTACATCACGCAGAATCTGCGGTGATGAGTGAAAATGTCTGTCAGACCAGGACTTAAACCTGGGATCTACCGCTCACTAGGCAGTTTAACTACTGCGCCACGTAGACACTGTGTTTATCGCAACTGCGCGGAACGTCTCTGCGCACCTCTCAGCTGACCCACGTTCCCAGCTAGCGCCACCTATCCACAGTCCTCGCTATGCTGATGTTACCTTCGGAAGTCTTTTTTTTTATTTTTTTTTTTTAATTGTGTAGTGTTGGCTGAAGAGATCACCCTTGATGACTTATTCTTCTAGGATGGGATGTGAGGATAAAAGGAAAACACTTTATTTATTCCACATCCAGTTAGGCTTGGGCACTCAATGGGTCCTTTAGCCTGCTGTCTTTGGTGATGTCTGTCTGCTGTGGAGGGTGAGGTGTGTCTAGGCTGTTATGTGTGACTGCTTCCTCGTGTTATGACAGATTGCCTATGGGGAGTGAAATGTTATTGTCTTCGGTACCCGATACTTGTGCCATCTTGCAGGGTTTACAGTTCCTACAGATTCTGGTTGTCGAACTTCGTCCCTAAGGGCATCGATTTTGTCAAAAACTCGTAGAGCATTGTCATGGACCTTCTCTTGTATAGTGGTCCCGTGGAGTGCGGTGCGGATGTCGACGTTTCTTGTCCACCAAGGAGCTCCTGTGATCCATCGATAGCAAATATTTAGCAGCGTTTGGAGTTTGTTGTAGTTGGAGACGCACGTAGTTCCCCTTGAGGTGGAGCTATATAACATTGTGGGTTCCACCGTTGCCTTATACAATTGAAGTTTAGTCTTAGGGTTGAGATCCTTACTCTTCAGGAACGGAATCAATGACCTGGCCATCTTCTGGTGTGGCGTCTTCTTGTCGTCAATATGCTGCGTAAAGAGTAATTTTTTTGTCAAGGTAGACACCGAGGTACTTCACTCCCGGCGACCATGGGTTAAATTGATCAGCTATTTGGAGTCTGTCGTTCAGAACTGGTTTCTAGGAAGTCTTGGGCATCTGCACTGAAGAGGGTAGATTAGTCGCCCATCGAGGCGAATCAATTACATGAAGGTATCCGTTCTTTCAGACATGTAGCCCGAAGCTTCGCGCAAGTTATCTGTGAAAACCCCATGAAAATTTTCTAGTCGTTTTGGAGCTTAGCGTTTTCAAACAGACAGACATGACAGTTTTACAGTTTTTTTTATTAGTATAAATGTGTTGAGATTTCTGAGAATTTGTTAAGTTAGAAATGTAGGGGGAGAGCTCAATTTCTGCGACTGAGACAAACACCAGTGACATTTATATTCTTCCTTGTTACAAGCATTTAGCTTCTTTTCTCTCCGAATACGTTGCGTTTTCCGAGAGCCCGCTTACGCATGGGACGACACTGTCACGCTCGGCTTACTCGAGATGTGGGGTTGGGTTGGGTTGTTTGGAGGAAGAGACCAAACACCGAGACCATCGGCTCATCGGATTAGGGAAGGACGGGGAAGGAAGTCGGTCGTGCCCTTTCAAAAGAACCATCCCAGCATTTGCCTGGAGCGATTCAGGGAAATCACGGAAAACCTAAATCAGGATGGCCGGACGCGGGTCTCGAAATGTGCTGCGGACATTGTGACGTCCCTTCCCTCCTCCTTCACTCGCCGGTAAGAGACGCGACTCGTGACGATGTTCGTCCCCGTCGCTGTGACGTGGAACAGCACCTGTACCTCTCGTAAGAATACAACTCCTCGCGTGGTTTAGAAATATTCTGTTATCTGTCCGCAACAGTCTTCTCACCTTGTGCGAACTGATAAACTGCAATCGTTTATTTTTATTTTTATGCCCGGTTAGTTACGTGATGAAATAAAATCTTGAATCTTGATTTCATCATTACGGTCGTTTTTCACTTCATACATAGCGAGGATGAACTTTTTCTGTCTACTATTCCGTTGCTATGCCGTTGCTATGCCCAGTTATTAACAACGGTCCGACGTAACTCCAGAGATAACTTATGTTGGGGTAAATGTTTTTTAATACGCCGTAATACTGGTTTAAACTAATCACATTTCACTGTCCATTATTCATGTACTCATTTAGTCACTTAAAATGTTTAAAGAGTCAATCAATTTGCATTAATACACATTGTATTGTCCGTTTAATGAGTTAGGCAACACGTAAGATTTATCCTTTGACCCATATTTTATTGTTCTTTCTTTAATTAATTGTTTGTCCCTACAACACACGCGCACCGATATATCATTCAAGATTAACTTCTGTTCAGTTCAGTAATCGTGATGCTGACGACAACTTTTGACTAGTCGGCGTACTTGTCTTTCTTCGTGTCTTCGTTTTATTGTGTTCTACTCAAGAAATGGCTAAATGGTTCAAATGGCTCTGGGCACTATGGGACTTAACATCTATGGTCATCAGTCCCCTAGAACTTAGAACTACTTAAACCTAACTAACCTAAGGACATCACACAACACCCAGCCATCACGAGGCAGAGAAAATCCCTGACCCCGCCGGGAATCGAACCCGGGCGCGGAAAGCGAGAACGCTACCGCACGACCACGAGCTGCGGACGCTCTACTCAAGACTACGAATTGTTTTTCTGTCGTTGATCCATTTCTCTCAAGGTTTGTAACTGTTCTTCAGTACGAAGGCTAAGTCCGATAAACCAATATCACTCAACTGAAGTCTAACATTCGTCTTCCTATACCGTCGCATTGAGAACGGTAAAGATTAACTTTCATCAGTCGAATGACTGAGCAGTACTTCAGTCTCTACCTCACGAATTATCAAACTTCCAAACTGAAACTATCGCTAAAGTACTCTAGAGCGATTCAGGAGCAACTAACTAACTGAACATTTCCATATCTGAGTTGCATTGTAGTCGCATTGAATTTCCTGTTCGATGCGGCCACAACTCTCTTCCATGTTAAATGTTATCTTTGACTGAATTACTTTCTTGGATTTACCCTTCGTTCATGTGATTCTGAATTTATTCTATAGAAGTTTGATAAATAATTATGATAATCCTTTCCTTTTATCTCCCCTTTTTGTGTGCTATTCTCAGTATTTGAATGATATAGGTGTTAATCAAAATATTACCAGTGTAGATTTTATCTTCAATAGTTGCCATCACTGTCCAGATGACTAACTTCCCTACTTCAAGTTTCCACAAAGTTTATTAATTGGGGTTTTTCTGTCCTTGGGGCGTTACAACATGTACAGTACGTGTCATTTTGACGTCAGCCCCGAGTAAGCAGAGCTTGTCACGAACACTACCCGCAACTAGCGAGTAATTTCACTGAGGTTGTAGAGCGCGGCGAGTGAGTGTGACGACGGGCTGTGTCAGGTGTTCCAGAGCTCAGCCGAGCTGCGGCGCAACCTGGACCCGAACGTGAGCTACGGCGAGAGCCACGGCCACAACACGGCGCTGCACTACGCGGCGCGCCACGGCATGAAGCACCTGCTCAGGACCTTCCTCAACGACCTGGCGGGCAACCCCAACAAGCGCAACGCCGCCAACGAGACGGCGCTGCACGCGGCGTGCACTCTGCCCGCGGGCAAGCCGCTCAGCGCGCAGGAGCGGCGCGCCGCCTGCGCCGCGCTGCTGCTGCAGTGGCGTGGAGCCGCCACGCCGGGAGGGGGCGCCGAGCGAGTCGACCTGCGCGCGCAGGACCAGGTGCGTGCCACTGCTGCCAACTGCCCGCTGCTGCCAACCGGCCGCCCACAGCCTCCAACACCGTCCTTACCTAACATGGAGAATCACCGGGGCGGGATATAGCGATGGGGAAAACCGACCGGCTAAAACCGATACCTGTATTTCAGTTCTGAATAACTGATATTTTTCGGTATTTGTGTTATCTCGGTTACAGTACATTTTTTTCTCGTTTTATTAATAACTGGCTAAAAAACAGGGATATTAATCTGCTATAGTAGCAGTGCTGATATTGTTGGTTTTTAAATAAAACGTTTTTAAAAATTAGTAACGTTTATTCGTAAAATTTCAATTGTTTTCAAATATTGGGTTATTATACATGGTGGCGAACGAAATGTGATACCATTTTGTTTTTGAATATAAACTTTACTGTCAATACAATCTGAAAGGAACATATACTACAATGGAGTTTTGTTCTAACTCAGCACATGCTCCATATGTCCACCATTTCGTTTCCTAACTTCCTTCAGATGAACACTGAAGTTAGTGATTAGCCTACGGCACACATCTTCCGTAATTTCACTGCAGGCTTGAAGAGCTCCATTAAACCACGTGGACATTTCGAGAAAATTTTTTCCTTTAGGTACCCTCAAAGAAAAAAGTCACATGGATTGAGGTCTGGACTATTGGGGGGGGGGGGGTAATTTTGTCCGTCATTGAAGCGACCTGGAAACCTGAGTGAAATGATCCACATGTTGAAATGCTCGTGTAAAAACTCCAACACAGTGTTTGGAATATGTGGCCTTGCTCCATCTTGCATGAACCACTGCGTGTTGAAATGCAAGGCAGTAGCAAGAACCTGTGGACTGAAGCTATTGCAAAGCATGCTCAAATAACGTTCGCTCTTCACAGTTTCTTCAAAGAAAAAGGATCCAATAAGTCCGTGACTGGAAATTGCTGCCCACGCTGTAATCCTCGGAGCATAATGTTGTCGTTCATGAAGCACTTGTGGGTTTTCAATGGCCCAAAAGCGTACATTTTGTTTTTAACCACACTGTCTAAATGAAAATGCGCCTCTTCTGAAAACCAAACGTTGTTGAGAGTTTCTTCCCTATCCTCGGCCCACTGAACAAACAGTAGTCTCTGCTGCTTGTGTTCTTCAGTGAGCTTCTGTGCACAGGTCCTCTTGTATGGGTACATATGGAGGTCACTTTTAAAAATGCGTTGCACGGAGCGTCTGGATATTCCCAGTTGCACTGCTGCCTTTCTACACGATTTCCCGGGACTTCTCTGTACAGCAACTCGTACCGCTTCAATATTCTCCGGCGAACAAACAGGCTTACACCGAGCTCGCTTCACTTCCAATACTGTTCCTTCCTGTACAAATTTATCGTACAACCTGTGGATGGTCTTCTTGCAAGGGACCCATCGAGTGTTAAACTGTTGTCGAGAACGCCTCTGAGTCACAACAAAGCTTTTCGTTTCGTGAAAAAGTAACACAATTGCCGATCGTTGCTGTGTCGTCAGTCTTCCATTGTCAGCCATTGCTGCTTACTAGGCTCCTAGCGGCAGTATCGTGAATTACACGTCATTTCGTAACTCGTTTGTTTTTCCAAGCTCTGCTGGTACTGCTGTAGAGATCCCAGCAGGATATCTAATGTGCGTCGTAAATTGTGAAAGAAACAATTGGTAACACATTTCGTGCGCCACCCTGTAGAAACTGGGAAAAGTACTTAGCCCAATTTTAATACTAACACCTAGAGTTAGAAACTATCAACAAACACATGACATAAGAATCGATACACTACTTCCGAGACAATGCTGTACATGTTGCCATATGGCTGGTCTATTGCCCAGAATGCTTGTACATGTAGCATGAAAGACTTGCCCCCAGCTGGTCAATACAATAGTTTCCCGCAGTTGTCTTCGGACATCAGTTGTATTGCAGAATGCTGCCATCCCTAGTTGGGAAGTATTTTACGAAGTTTGGAAGCAATGAACGACAACGCTCCATATGGTTTAAAAAGTTAAAAATGGGAGGAGGCACAACACGCTTGCGAAGTCATATAAGGAAAAACCGTCCACAATATTCCTTGGAGGTGGAGGTAACTTTAATACGAGGGCTATCCACAAAGTACATTACGTTTTCGTTTGTGTCCGTTAGAGGCGGGGCTAGCGCGCCCATCTTGGTTCAAAAATGGTTCAAATGGCTCTGAGCACTATGGGACTTAACTTCTGAGGTCATTAGTCCCCTAGAGCATAGAACTACTTAAACCTAACTAACCTAAGGACACACACACACACATCCATGCCCGAGGTAGGATTCGAACCTGCGACCGTAGCGGTCACGCGGTTCCAGACTGTAGCGCCTAGAACCGCACGGCCACTCCGGCCGGCGGCCATCTTGGTGTCATGGCATTCCGCCGCTCAGTCGGCATCCTGCCGTACTAGTGAGAGGTTCGTGCTGTACTCCGTTGAGTTACTGTGACAGTTTGAAATGTCAGCGTTAATTGAAAATGCCGCGAAGTGTGAAGTGCGTGCTGTAATAAGGTTTCTGACTGCAAAAAACTGTACTCCCATGGAAATCTATCGGCAGCTTTGTGAAGTGTATGGGGACAACATAATCACTGAAGGTGGAGTGCATCAATGGGTCATAAAATTTAAAAATGGCCGAACTAACGTTCACGACGAAGTGCGAAGTGGAAGACCCAGCATAGTGACTGCCGAACTTATCGAAAAAGTCGATGCAGCGGTCCGTAAAAATCGTAATATCACAATAACGGAACTCTATGAGTTTTCCACAAATTTCACGAAGTTTGTTGCACGAAATCATTACCGAGAAGCTTGGTTACCACAAGTTTTGTGCAAGATGGATACCAGAAATCTTGACAGAGATTCACAAAAATCAGCGAATGGCTGCAGCGTTAACGTTTTTGGACGCTTACGAGAAAGATGGCGACTCATTACTCGATCGCATCGTTACTGGTGGCGAAACATTGGTTAAGCATGTGAAATGTGAGACAAAATTGCAGTCAATGTAGTGGGGGCACACAAATTCCCCCCCAGAAACCCAAGAAATGCATGCAGACAGTGTCGGCAAGGAAGGTGATGGCGACTGTCTTTTGGGACAGAAAAGGTGTGATTTTTGTGGATTTCCTGGAAAGAGGCACTACAATAAACTCTCAAAGGTATTGCCAAACCCTGCACAACCTCAGAAGAGCAATTCAAAACAAGCGCAGGGGAAAGTTGGGCTCAAAGATCTTGCTGATTCACGACAACACCCGGGCCCACACGGCAAATGCCACTCGTGAAGTTCTCGAATCTTTTAAGTGGGAGTTGTTTCCTCATCCGCCGTACAGTCCCGACATGGCACCGAGCGACTTCCACTTATTCCCAGCAATGAAGAAGTGGCTGGCTATGCAGCGTTTTGATGACGACGCACAGCCTCATGAAGAGGTAACCACGTGGTTGAAGGCGCAGGCGGCCGAATTTTACGACGAAGGAATTTCCAAGCTCGTCCATCGCTACGATAAGTGCCTTAATTTAAATGGCAACTATGTAGAAAAGTAGTATTTAAGTGTGGCTTTCATCTGTGTATAATAAAAAAAATTTCCAATACTTTATTTATTTTTAATTCCAAAACGTAATGTACTTTGTGGATAGCCCTCGTATATCTATAATTTTATTGAAGTGCTATATAAACTGGAGATAATGACTGAACCCTTCACTTTGTGGCTGCTTCAGGGCGAGCAGTTGATACTACCCAAAAGTGATGGTGCAGGGAAGTCATCAACTCGTGACCTTTTCTCTCCCTGTCGCTACACCTGTCTCCTTCACCTTCGCAGCGTTTTCTGGAGAAAATTAGACAGATTTCTGCCGCAGCCTAAACCCCATACTTGATCTCCCACTCCTTTGCCTTCATTAAAGATTTTCGATCTTTGTCCATAGTCTATGTATGTTATTGGAAGTAATAGCGGTAAAAAACCTAAAATCAGTACTTCAGAAAGCGGTTATTTTGAGTATTTGAAACAGTCACGTCAGACTGTAGACGAAAACAACGGTGTAACCTAAAACAGGTTGTTTCGGCGATAATCGCCACCCCCCCTTCCGGAAGGTCCGGTCTAGGCTGTCACTGGTTCACAGTAAGGACCAGTTCACACTAGACATCAACGGAACGGAATGAACGGTCAGGTGACGTCGTCATCAAATGGCTGAATATGCGCGTAAGACGAAACTCAAAAAGACCTCAATTCTCTTCGGCCTGTACCGAACGCTGAAAGTGAAGTTGTTATGAGAAACCATCAGTGATACAAAAATTCGTACCATCGGATTTAAGGAAATAACACAATAAATGAAACTACATAATGGATGTTCTTAATCAGTTTTGTATCTTAAACAACTGAGAAGCGGAATAATATTTCAAAACATTGACATTTAAATGCTAGCGAAAATATATACGTATACAAACACATCTTAGCGTATAACTTCATTAACGACTGTACTTTTTCTCCTTCAGTAGAAATTACTTTTTCACTTAATAAAAGGTTATTTAATGAAAATTGCTTAATCAGTGCATACTCATTTGTACACAGTGTAACTGTCTGCTCTGCTCAGTTAGTGGAAAACGAAAATCACTTTTCGCTTTCAGATATGTGCCTCTCTCTGATGGAAGAACACTCAGTTGAAAAACTTATCCAAGCCGTCATAGAGCATTTGCAATTTGTCTCGAAAACAAAGTAAAATAATAAAGACGAAGAAGATGCAAAAGCACAATATAAATTACTGTAACTTGAGTGGTTGCGGCGAAAATCTGTTAATGTTCTATGTTTGCAGAACGACGACATAGTTGCCGCCAACAGCTTCAACGATAACATTTTCTTGCCAAGAAAACTTAACGACGACGTCCCGTTCCATACCGTTGACGACCTGTGGAAATGCTCCCACTTGAAATGCAGTGTGCAATATCCTGACATGACGTTCTGTTCCGTCAAGAGCGAATCGACCTTTAATCAGACGTTAGTTACCAAATGCAAATCTTTTTAAAGTACAACATTTATTAATAATGAGGAGGAATATTTTTAAAAAGGGGGAACCTTCTAAAAACAAGATACATGTATTAAAATAATTATTAGTTTATCGGCTTAAAAGAAAAAATTGCATTCCTGTTTCTATAATCGGGAATCGCAATCATATGTGGAGCGGCGTTACATATATATTTTTCTCTGGCATCCACTTCACTTCAGTAAGAAAAGATGAATTCTCGCAGCATGTACTATGATGTAATTGTGTAACTGTTTGCAGGGTGTGTGGAAAAAAAAGAGTATCTTTGTTTAGCATATGAGATGTTGCTTACAAAAAAGACACTTTCGAAGTTTGCATTGTTGCTTGGAACAGGAAAAAGTAGAATGGTTAAATTTTCCAAAGTTCTGAGAAAGATTCAGCAAAGTATTTTAACAGTTGACAAATTTACATCATTGTTTTTATCTAAAGTTCACTCTCCACTGCTAACATGCTAACTAGCTTTGCTCAAGAAACTGCGTCACTTACAGAAAACAATAGGCAACACAAAGAAACATGATAATAACATTTTTGCTTTTTACTCACATCACAGTCTGTTGCAAACTGTACAACGATTTATCGGGTCTTTGATCTTGACCGACGAGTACTGATCAACAAAGATTGAGACTGAGTTTTTCCTGTATATTTCGTGTTAGTTCCCTATCCAGACCAGGAATGTTAGAAATGAGCTGGTTGTTATGTGTAATATACAAAGGCGGCAGCACTCTCGTATCTGTAGATTAGCACTAATACTCTATTCCCAGAATAAAATGAGACCGGACCAAGATTTGAACTCAGGAGCTTTGAAAAGGTCCCGATTCTGAGTCTCGGTCCGGTTTCATTTCATTCTAGAAATAGAGCATTAGTGCCAATCTACCGATACGAAAGTGCTGCCGCCTATGGATATTATACATAAAAACTCAGTTTTAATCTGCCAGAAAGTTTCATATCTGCGCACACTCCGCCGCAGAGTGATAATTCATTCTGGAAACAGCTCCCAGGCTGTGGCTAAAGCATGTTTGCACAATAGCCTTTCTTCCAGGAGTGCTAGTTCTGCAAGGTTGGCAGGAGAGCTTCTGTGAAGTTTGGAAGGTAGGAGACGAGGTACTGGCAGAAGTGAAGCTCTGAGGACGAATCGTGAGTCGCGCTTGGGTAAGAAACTAACCTTCGAGAAGACCAACTTGACGCAGTCACTGAGCTGGCATTTCTCATGCAGTCAAGCCGAGCGTAGTCGGCTGCGGCTACACTTCACGTGGATATAATACCCACCTGATCCGCGGCTGTCTCCCTACGAAGAAGCCTGAAGCTGTACATCTCCTCCAGCGATTACGATCACAATGAAATAATGGAATGAATAATTAATGTTGTGTAAGTCTTTAAAAGTGTAGTCAGTCTGCTGTTGCCCACTCTCGAACGACTTTCACTTTAATGGTGTGAGTTGTCACATTTTTAAAGTGGTGAAGCTCTGTAATAACGTTGGCGGGAATATGCCAAGTTAAAAAAAATTTTAAAAAAAGGTGGTAGAGCACATGCCCGAGAAAGGCAAAGGCCCCGAGTTCGAGTCTCGGTCCGGCACACAGTTTTAATCTGCCAGGAAGTTTCAATGCTCTATTTTTAGACGCTCTTTGGATTTCACATACCAAAATGTGGAGGTGATGCGAGTGGAGCAGTACGCCACAGTAAAATTCTGTGTTCATATAAACCATACAGTCACTAAAACTTATGAAAAGCTGCAGCAGGCGGACTTTGAAGATGACTACCTCGTGCAACACTGTGTAAGTGTTTCAAGGACTTCAAAGAAGGCCGAATTGTCTTTGCTATCCAAGATGGGCATGGTACTCCTGCTTCTGCTGTTACTCATGTCAGCATCAACACAGCTGCTGTGATTGTCCGTTAGGATCGGCAGTTAACATCACGCAATCTCAGTGAAGTGCTGAGAATTTCGTCTGGCAGTGTCTTTAGGATTCTGCATTATCATCTCCACATGACCCATGTTTGTGCCTGTTGGGTGTCACGGCTGTTGACTCCCAAACAAACGGCGGTGTGTGTGTGTCGTTTGGGGATCTTATGGGCGTCCAACTGCGTGGTTATCAGCGCCCTAGCAATGATTAAAATAAACGAATGTGGATAAGAAGGAAAACTGTCGTACAGGCATGCACACAAAATGACCACACAATTACTCTATCGCTCAGGCACTCTCACATGCACTAAAACCAATGAGGAGGTAAGATAGCTAATCAAGAAATTAAAAAGAGGGAAAACAAAACACAGAAGAGCTAAAAGAACAGCACAGGGAAATGTGACTGGCTGACCACTTACAAAAAACTTGGGTCAGCCAGCCACCCTGTTGACACATTAAAAACATCTCCCCAAAATCTTGTTAAAAACGTGGGACATTTCACAAAACTTTAAAACGCGAACCACATTCGCTTGATCATTGCATATAATAGACTGCAGATCCGCCATCAAATCTGCTGCAGTCCTCTGGTCAGCAAATAAAATACAGTCCAATAAAATCTGGTGCACCGTGATCTGCACGCCACAAGCACCACACATCGGAGGGTCCTCTCGCCAGATTACAAATCCATGCGTCATAGGGCTGTGGCCGATGCGAAGACGAGTGAGGAGGACTTCGTCCCGTCGACGTGGCTGGAAGGAAGCGCCCCACGGCCGAGTTGTGGGCTTGACGACATGTTGTCGGTCGCTTGTAGCCACTCATGTTCCCACCGACACAGGACTTTATACCGCAACAGCGAGGTGAGGGCATGCAGGGGGATACCACACTGAAAGACCTGACGGTCACGGCACGCCTCCTTGGCTGCTCGATCAGCCCTTACATTCCCTCGTGTGCCCAGCAGAAAGACATCTCCTTCCCCAGTCGCTGTAGTTGGAGGAGGGTGTCCAATCTGAACAGACGAGAAATCTAACACTGGGAGAATGTCTTATCTGCTCCAGTGCCCACAAGATTGCATATAATTCTGCGTCAAAGATGGTAAATTCGGGAGGCAGTCTGACCTTGAGGACACGATCCGGGAAGACGACAGAGCAACCAACGTAGTCGCCCTGCTTAGACCCATCGATAGAAACAGCTACATGGTCGTGGTGCTCAGATAAAACGGCAGGAAAGACCGCATTAAAAATGGAAGCAGGAGTGCGATCTCTCCTGTACCGCACCAAATCTAAAATCATCTGGGCCGCTCTAGTAACCACGGTGGCAGACGGTTAAAACCCTGGAATTGGGGTCACACTGGCACCACACCAAATGACTCCATCACATGCTGGACACGGAACCCAAATGGCATCATGGTTTGTGGACGGTTGGAAAAAAGGCGCTCCGGATATGGACGAATAACAGTATGGTGTGCGAGTGAAGTTGGAGCTGCGAGGAACTTACATGCTTGACTCACGATGAGCAGCTGGCGCCGGATGGGAAGTGGTGGTCCCCCCGCCTCAGCACAGAGGCTGGGTATGGGACTGGTCCAATAAGCGCCCGTGGCCATGGAGACATGTCATGAGGTGCTGCGTCACTTTGCTCATGGACGGGATGCGTTTCTGGGATCGATTCTCATCGAGAATGGCTGCATCATAATGATCCTGAAGGAAAATGTACCGGCACAGTGTGGAAATTACCGGGTCTCCAACACCAAGACAGGCGAAAGTTTCCGATCTGTAGGGAGTGATGGTGATCACATTTTTTTTACGCTCATGGAATGATTTACCAGCATGCAGTTCCCCCTCACTCTGTTGTTACAGCAGCATACTATACGTCAGTATTGGCTAAACTGAGGAAACGCATTGCAAGAAAACGACCAGAAGTTTCTCAGACTGAGTGGCGACTTCATCAGGACAATGGGCGGCCACACGTCGCAAATCAAATCATGTAGTTTCTGACTCATTTCAACATTACCTGTGTACTGTGTCCCCCTTATCGCCCTGATCTTGCACCCTGTGATTTTTTTATTACCATCACTAAAGGCAAAGCTTCGGGGCGTTCGATTTGAGAAGTAAAGCAGTGCTCAAGAAAAGTGATGCGATTCCCCACGACCTCACAAAGAATGCCCTGCGACATCCGTTCGAGGACTGGCAGAGACTCTATACAGAGTGCATTCAAGGGGGGGGGGGGAGAGGGAGTACTTTGTAAAAGATCATGTAAACATTGAAATGGAATTACAAACATCTGTGGAAAAACGGTTTCAGTCTGTTGGTCAACCCTCGTTCTTTTTTCGAGGCTTTAATACCAAACGTGTCTGAAACTAATATTGTTTTTCATTGTTACAATAATCAGAAGCTTATGTTCGTAAAGAGCTAATAAAGATCAATTAAAATATTTGAAATGGTGAATTAGTGTAGAGTGAAATGCCAGACATTTTACGAAATTATAGAATGATGCCAGGACCAACCACAATACCAAAAAAGCGGACTTCTCTTACTTTCGCCGGGTGGATGGTAGCCTCACCGTTCAACATTACTTTAGAACTGAAATTCAGTAGAATGCTTGGGACTAAGTTGCTACATCTCGCATGAAACAGGTGCGTAATTTTACTTTTCGTTCAACTCACTGAGACTCGCAAACTGATCGATGTACAAAGATATCAGCATATTATGGGGCAGCTGTATTACGTTGTCATTTTGGTTTTACTTTTTTAAGACTACGTTGAGTATACGAAAATTTTTTTCTTGTTGACATTACTAAATGAAACATTAGCTTTTACAAAAGTCTGTTTATGATTTAACAGTAGAGAAATTTGCAGCAACGCGAAGCACTATAGATGCATCACAGAGTGGGTGACCGAAGCACATGAAATGCGCCTGACTGTAGAGGCCAAACAAATTCACAAGTCGATTACAAGCAGATTATCCTGACACTGCACATCCGTCTGTGCAACAGCGAGGTGAACATACTGCGCGTGTTGCGTGGTAGTTGGAAGTCTACCAAGTTCGAATGTATTACTTTTTAAGCTAATGCTTAGTCGTACTGTCTTGTATAAAATCACAAACTGCAGTGCTCAGCTTTGCCCGGGATGTTTAATATCGACACACAAACTAATTGGGCCTGTGTCTATTAGCATTATTAATTCATATTTTCAAGCAAGTTTTCGCAAACTTTGTATTTTCCTTGTAGGAAAACAAGGTCAGTTGTGCCATCTGTTGTTACATTTTGCGATAAGTATTTCATTGAGCGTTTGGAGAATTCGTCTTCCTCTTCTCTTTTCAGCTGAGTTGTCACTGTTTGAAGCAGGGCTGTGTTTCAGCATGACTCGAACTATTCGAACAGTTCATGTCACAGTTCGGGAAATCTCAGGTTCTGTTCGATCTTTTGATCGGCCCGCGATCTAGCGACGTTTGTAGGTACTATATCCACGGCCTGTAAGCGTTTGTACGACACTGTGAATTTTAATTGCACGACACTGTGGATTGTAATAACAAAAATAATTGTGAAACACGGATTAAAATATCTTCTAGGTTATATGTCATACGTAACAGCTACTCTTATTGTCAAAAGTATAGTCGCGTGGGATATCAAGTGAAATTTGTGACTGGATTGAGGAAAATTTTGGTAGGGAGCTCGCAGCATATCATCGTCAGATGTAGATGTAAGTGCAGGTGTGCCCCAGACACTGACGGACATATTACTCTCCAAGTGGTACGAAACATTCTTAAGCCTCGAAGGTACGGGAAACAGTCTCCCTATGGAGAGGAAGCCAGCAGTAAGATTAATGTTTGTTTTTAATCACAGTTCTACTCAAGTAAAAATAATTATTATATTTTTGTGCTCCAAGACTCAGTAAATTATCTAGACATAAATGATCGCGAAAAAAATATAAAAAGAGCCAAGTCTCACTATCTCAGTGACATAGCCTGTAACTTATTCTAGAAGAAATACTTGCGAACATGTTTCTTACTGCAGCTTACTCCGCTAAGACGACAGAATATAACCACAATATTAATTTTCATGTATGAGAAGCATGTTATGTCGTGCTGTCTCTTCTTACTATGACAGCCACTTTTCTTGACACATAATAATTTTATATCGAACCTAATGATCCGCTCTTTCTCACACATCACACTTTTTTTAAATACACGAACATTTTTGTAAATGTAATTATTTTTCCTTCAAAAGATGATTGTGTTGAAGATCCTTGCTGTTTGAAGTTCAGAGCTATTAACAATTGCAAAACTGGTTTCATCTGCATTGGAAAACAGTTTTATTGGTTCTTATCATTTATTACCACGTCTGCGTGGTTTTCTGTTGGCTTATTTGATCCGTTAAATAATGTAGGTTGTGCATCCCACACAACTTTCTTACGATCCACATTCAGTGATTTGGCTGGAATTGTAGTGAACTAAACTTCACGTAGTTGGGTAGACATACGATGTCTTTCTGCAAAAGACCAGGTCTTCTGCTGTTTACTAGTTGTATTTTGTTCTTAAGGGAAAACAACATTCTTCAGTACATATCTGTATGTTACTCGAGAATCGTGTATGAACTGTCCTTTAATGTGCTGTTTCATACGTCCCAGGGTCCATAGGATGCTGAAGATTGACAAATGTGCCGTAATTTTTTAATTACTACTGATTTTTATTGGACTGAAAAAACTATGTTAGAAATCAATATAAACGATACTATTCGCATTCATACAATATCGTATTGAAAAGTGTTGCTTCCCGTCTGCTTGAATCGCTGCTGTCGCAATGTACAACACAAATCCACGTAAGTGCAAGTACGGCTCCGTACAGACTTAATTGTGTATACCAGGAGGTCGAAAGAGACGGGAGTTGTCATTGCGTCACAATCTTGAAGCCAACGTGCAACATATTAAGAAGCCCAAAACATTAAGTTCCCGCGCTCATCCTTTATAGTTCACTACGGTGATACTTCCCCGTGACGTCAGTCTGACGTACCCGTGCCTAGTTTCGACCGTGCTGAGTGTTTTGACTGTGTGGAGACGTAGTTGTTTCATAAAAAATGCCACCTTGCGTTGTTTACTGGTGCACTAATCGATCAGATGGTAATCTAAAGTTTAAAGGAATCACATTTCATTCGTAAGTGGAATCGATCAAGCAATATTTCCTTTTGTATACATAAATTATGGATGTACTATTTACTTTTATTGTAGTAATTTATTTCTGTCGTTTGACTTTAGATTTGCCGTACTTTATTCAGTGTCCGTTCTTTCTCTTATTTCCATTGTTTCTCATGGCCTTCTAAATCGCAAACGCTCCGACATCCGAGCCACACTGTACTAACGGTCTCGTACCGGCACAACACAAGGCTAGGTAACCACGCTGATTGCCCTGAATTCCTCATGCCGACAATTATTCATTTTTCATATTTCCTCCCACTTTAAAAAGTATTCTGGCTATAATAGACGGAGACAGCGGTCATGTGTCTGTGTGCGTTTTGCGTGTATGATTGTTTGAACGTGTATATGTGCTTTGCTTCCTTTCTGGAGAAGAATTTGGCTGAAAACTTAAGTGAACACTCTTTTCATAATTCCTGCCTGCTGCTTGGAGTATGAGTATAGTCATTCTCTCATGAAGTTTGTTGTAAATAATCCACAGCAATTCAACATGAACAGTGATGTACATAATTACAATACCAGAAGCAAAAAATGACATTCATTATGCCACGTTAAGGTTGTCTGTAGTACAAACAAGGGTTCACAGTGCTGCAACCAAAAGTTCGATCATTTACCCATTGATATAAAATGCCTGACGGACAGCAAAGTAAAATTTGGAACTAAACTGAAAACATTTCTCTTTTACAACTCCTATTCCGTAGAAGATTATCTATTACTTTAATGTGTAAATGGCAATAGGTATGGAACTACTGACTAAAATATATGTATAATTAAAAATAGAAAAGCTAATAAATGATCGGCATGCAGGCATATTTACAAAAAAATTGATGTCAATATACAATGACTCGTTCCACATCATTGCGATTTATCGTGCCGCAAATGATACATGGAACATGAAACAAACTAATTAACTACGGTATATCACAATGCGTGGTACAGGCTTATACTTTGCAAACCTCAAAATGAAATTCAAACTAAAATCAAGCAGATGATGAAAGTAGACATACATACCAATTGTGCTATGTTTAGTTGTTCCTGAAAAACTGTCAGAGCTAATGGCGAGAAATATTCCGGGAAAATAAACAAATAGTCTACTGTTGGAACGGTAGGCCTATATGTTACAGTGGTTAGGCTATCATTAATAAAAAACGACTTACATACATCTTAAAGAAAAATATCCATTTTACGGGCTTTATGCGTTTGATAATATTCCCTTAGTCGTATTTATAGTATTCCACAATGCTGGAACACGTTCAGATATTTTTTACTCTGTAAATTGCTGTTATTGATCACACACTGAATAACACATCATAGGAAAGATTTCAAATTAGACTACAGTGAAACCAATGTACTGACAATCTAATAAAATAACTCTATTCTGCTTCTTTCCTCGTTACGCACGTTTATGGGCTAGCAAAGAACATGTAGGTAAGTTTTTTGCAAACGTGAACATCAAAAATGTTGTGCATACGTGTAGCAAGCTGAAAATGTCACGAACAAAAGCAGTACCAGTGAGCAAACAAGCATTGATTGTGGAGTTCCAGCTTCATTTGCTATCGATACAAATATAGTAAAAATGGAATACAATGCATTACGAAAACATCTTTACCTCATCACATCCATTTATTCTTGGTTATTCAAAATATATCAACAAAAACTTGATTATTCGAAATATTTCAACAAAACCAAGTTACATTAACAAGGCCAAATGTGTCGTATTACTAGAGCAAACGAGCATTCGAGAACAGAAAACGTTCTAAATTGCCTTCCTTACACTGTGTTAACCACGTAAGCAACGTAATTTTTAATATTTAGAACTGCTTTTGCACACGACAGAAATAATAAACAAGCAATCGCAAACAGTAGTCTGCCAATGTTTTGAGCCACTGAAAATCGCGGCAGACCCCGCCCACTCTCGCTTCAAAACGTACAGCGAAAGTCTATAACGTATGATAGTTCATCCATTCCGGGGATCGAGAATTTAGACGATTTGGCCTATTATCGATATTGATGCTGGTAGTGTATAAAAAATATGGCATAAATAACATTACCTTTTCGTTGCGTTGACGTAGGAGATTGAATTGTTCACACCGCCAGGGCCTTAGGGGATACTTTTACCCATTCTTGAAAAAAAATGGATCTTAACAGACGGACAGACAGACAAACGGACAACAAACTGATCTAGGATTTCAGAGACGTTTTAGCTGCCTTTGTGGGCATTTAATTAAATTCAGTGAGGAAGTTAGAAATTTGTGTCCACAGCAGGGCTCGAACTCAGGTCTTCTGCTTACTCGGCAGATACTCGTCCACTTTTTTTGCTGTAATCCGCTAAGCCAAATGGACACGGTGGTCGGTGTAGCTGCTCTCAGGTAGATGCAAATTCTCAGCTTTTATCCTACACTACTATCCTATTATCCCTTGCCCATCATTCTCATTTACTCGTGGTTGTGGTCAAGCGATTCCTGTAAAGAGATCGAGCCGCGTGTGCATCGTCACTGAAATCCAGTATATAACAAAAGTGGTCCTATAAAGGCTCTGTTTCTACCGATTGAGGTACGAAACCCTAAAAATGAACTGGAGTGTTAGACTGCGTTATAGGGGAATGATATTCCGAAAATTTGTGCTTCGAATAGTAATTATTTCGTTTTTTTAAGGAAGTTACTGTTCGACCACATAGAGCGCAGTTGGCTGACGGTCTGCTACAAGGTAACAATATCGCTGGAAACACATGGTCGATTTGCTCCACAGACGTGGAGCCTGTTAGTCTCGCCAGGGATTCACGTGGAAGACACGTTGCAAACAGGCAGGTCCTTTCTTAGCACGATCGTCTCAGAGCTGGACGTTGTTCTTGTCGACCACTAGGAAAGTGACTCTCTAGAATCCACGTCACGTAATTGCAAACCAGTTCATCATTTATTTATTGTGTTGCACATGGCAGCAGCACATATGTAAATATAAACACAGTAATAAACAGCAGTAGAATAAACAACCCCTTTAACGGAATCCAAAAAACATATAAAAGAACATGTAAGCATCATATAACAAACACACAGAATTAAGATACGTAGCACACGAGACTCGTTGTTGACTGTACTTCCGGCATGATTATGTCCCGAATTACCAGGCTTTGAACGCGGAATGGCAGTCGGAGCTAGATGCATGGGACATTCCGATTCGGAAGTAATTAGGGAATTCTGTATTCCGAGCTCCCCAGTGTCAAGAGTGTGCCGAGAATGGCGCAGACGACATCAACTTCACAGCTTTAGAGGGGATGTGATGTTACTGTAGTGATTACAACACCGAGTCAGATTTACAAAGAACTTGACCTTTGACGTGCGAGCCCACTTTTCAGTGCGACACTACATATGCACTGGCCTGGATGCATATACTGATTCAAGTGGGAAGGATGTCAGAAAGCTGCAATATCCTGGATATTGGCACTGGAACGCAGTTGGCATCCATTCTGGTCCCACACGTATTCTATCGGCGATAGATGTGACAATTTTGCTGGTCACATGTGTACCTCACATTATACGCACATTTCGTAAACACAAGTGCCACGTGCGACCGAGTATTGTCCTGTTAAAAAATTTCACCTCTATACTGTCACAAGAGAGGTAACACAGGAGGACCTATCATTGTGCCATCGGAGTTCCCTGGATTCGAGCCCTGCTCTGGACACAAATTTTCAATGCCACAAAAGCAGCTAAAGCGTCTCTGAAATCCTTGATCACTTTGTTGTCCGTTTGTCTGTCTGCCCGTCTGTTAAGACCCGTATTTTTCAAGAATGGATGAAAGTATCAGTTTAAAATTTATGTTCCCTACTTAGTGCTTCCTCAGGAGTAGCGCTGTTGTGCCTCTCAGAAACATTGGAAGAATGGAACTTCACCTTAGGTCGCGACCATACTCTCCAACGTTGGTCATGCAGGGTAGTGTTCAAAATGGTTCAAATGGCTCTGAGCACTATGGGACTTAACTACTGAGGTCATCAGTCCCCTAGAACTTAGAACTACCTAAACCTAACTAACCTAAGGACATTACACACATCTATGCCCGAGGCAGGATTCGAACCTGCGACCGTAGTGGTCTCGCGGTTCCAGACTGTAGCGCCTAGAACCGCACGGCCACTCCGGCCGGCGCAGGGTAGTGTAAACTACGATTCATCACTGAACACAATGTGTCATCATTCATCAGCCGCCCATGGTTTCCAGTCACGGCACCATTCCAAACCCAGCTGTTTATGTAGTGGTGTTGCTGGCGTTGAATGCTAATTCCCTATAGTTGAGACGGCGTAAGGAGATTCCTGACATTTAGTAGCGCTGTTGGTAAGCCTTCAACTGCGAAGCGCTAACGGCTGTAGACGAAAACTGTGGCAATCTACAGAGCTGCGACGACACTGAAGCGTTGCCATAGAGACGTTTACCAAACCGCCTTACGTTACTGGTTGAGGCAGGCTCTCGAAGCTGCCTCTCCGAGCCCACCTTTAGGGATCAACTTACGCCGACTCACCTGCAGTCCGGCCGCAGCTGGTATCCGACCAGTGGTGCCAGATAACAAAGACTGTTACAGGGAGTCCATTACTTATTCTCGGATAGCAGGCGCAGATGTGAAGGAGTTACGATGTGCCTGGTGCACAATACGGTGATCCTCCCTTATACTGATAGGACGTGATCAGCCGGTACCCTGACGACGGATGTGTTGTCTTTACGTTCCCACGCAGTCCAACGTCGGTCCATTGTGACATCCAATGCGGCACAATCTGCATATTGCACGTTTCGAATAGCCAGCCAAATGGAGACCAATAATGAGGCACAGATTCAAACTCTGTCACGTGTTGATGACGCTGTTTCACACGAATACTCACGCCTGTTGTACTGTCTACTCTACCAGGCTTTATAACAACATTAACCACTAACAACACCAATAAACTCTGGTAGCTGTTTTACCTGTCACAGGAATTTGCAACACTAACCATTTGCTTACTTGCCGAAGGTGTGTACGTGCAAGAAGTTGCATTAACATCAGATGATGACTTCTGGTTGCTTCACTTCTGTTGTCAAGTGGTTTAAACAGGAGTGGACGAAAATATAGAAATACCAAAAAATAACATATTACCATCACTAATACGAGGTAACAGAACCGTTGGCATTGAAAACAGCTTCAAGCTTCGCAGTTGATAAATACAGGTCCAGTGTGGTATTCGAGAGACTCTTTACCATCCTTTCTACAAAATAGTGGACTGTTAAGGTAAAAATGACGGAGGTGGATAGTTATAATGCATCCTTCTCTCCAAAGTAGATCAGTTAAGGTCAGTAATATTCAAATCTGGTGACTGCGGTGGCCGGGTAAGACGCGACAGTTCATGGTCGTTCTCACAAAAGCACTTCTGGAAAATGTCAGCGTTCTGGACGCCCTGTGGAGGTTAAGACTCCAGAAATCAATGATAAAATCCATGATATGGTGATGGATGACAGAAGAGTTAAGGTGGGTGAGATTTTTAGTGCTGTGGGCATCTCGAATTAACGGGTACATAATATTTTGCATAAACATTTGGATCTGAAAAAGCTATCCGCAAGATGGGTTCCGCGATTGCTCACGCTTGACCAAAAACGGAATCGCGTGAAGTGTTGCAAGGATGGTTTGCAGCTGTTCAGGAAGAATCCGCAGGACTTTAAGCGTCGTTTCGTCACTGTGGATGAAACATGGATACATTACTATACTCCTGAGACCAAACAGAAAGCTAAACAATGGGTTACCAAGGGAGAATCTGCACCAAAAAAGGGGAAGACCATTCCTTCGTCCGGAAAGGTTATAGCGATTGTCTTTTGGGATTCGCAAGGGATAATCCTCATCGACTATCTGGAAAAGGGTAAAACTATTACAGGTGCATATTATTCGTCTTTATTGGACCGTTTGAAAACCGAGCTGCAAGAAAAACGCCAGCGATTGGACTGCAAAAAAGTCATTTTCCATCACGACAATGCACCACCACACATCTCAGCAATTGTGGCCACAAAATTATTGGAAATAGCATTCCAACTCGTTTCACATCCCCCCTCTTCTTCAGACTTGGCTCCCTCGGACTACTATTTGTTCCCCAATTTCAAGAAATGGTTGGCAGGACAAAGATTTTATTCAAACTAGGAGGTGATTGCAGCAACTAATAGCTATTTTGCAGACTTGGACGATTCCTATTATTCAGAAGGGAGCAACAAATTAGAACAGCATTGGACGAAGTGTATAAGTCTAAACGGAGACTATGTCGGAAAATAAAAAAGGTTTACCCCAAACACGTAAGTAGTTTTTATTTTTGGACGAACTTTTCAAACGACCCTCGTATGTTCGACATCAGAGTGTGATAAACAATCGCAGACGGCAGGCGGCAGCACCAGCAGTCAGAGAGTCGTGGAAAAGGTGCAGTTGTTGTAATGCGGAAACGGAGCGATTTATGTGACTTCCAAAAGGGCATGATAATTGGGTTTCGAGTCAAGAGTGGAAGTATTTCTGAAACGGCTAAGTTTGTAAACTATTAACGTGCCACCTTGATTAAAGTATACCGTGCATAACAAAATGGCGCTACCTAAAACCGAAGGTGAGGCAACTGTGGTGCACGACGGGCCGTAGATGACAGGGGTGAACGATGGCTCCAGAGTTATGTACGGGCGAATAGACGTGCAACTACTGAGCAGCTGACCGCCTAGATGAACCAAGGGGCTACCATCGGCGTGTCCTCAACGACCGTTCAGTGAACGTTGCTGCATGCGGGCCTAGGCGGCAGGCGCGTGGTTCATGCACCCATGCTCACTGCTGTTCATCGGCGACGAAGGCTGGAATTTGCACGCAAAAGGAGGCCACTGGGTGCCGACAGGTGGCCCTTTTATTATGAATCACTTTCTACGCTGTAGTGGACAGATGATCAGTGACATGTACGGTGTGAAACATCTGAAAGGAAACACCCTTCAACCAGGAAGTAGCGTCATGGTCTGAGGAATGTTTTAGTGGCAATTATTATGTATTATAGAAAATAGCTTGGAATGAAAAATGTATTATAGAAAATTACATGAAGTAGGTTTATGAAGTCACAATAAGTTCAGTGTTTTGAGTACTCAAATTGCCAGCCATCAGCATTTCCACATTTGTGTAGTGTGGTTAGTACACTGTAGCACAGAGTTCTTTATTATCATGAATGTCTTGGCACGCTTCTCTTTTGAACTGACACATGTCATCAATAGTGTTTGGCTTTCTTGCAAATACGTTATATTTGATAACACACCAAAAGAAAAGGTCCATTGAGGTAAGTTCTAGCGATCCTGTTGGCGATTCAATTGTACCCTGTCAGCGTATCCAGTTACTGGGTAACTCAAACAAAAAAAAATTGTTCAAATGGCTCTGAGCACTATGGGACTTAATATCTGAGGTCATCAGTCCCCTATAACTCAGAACTACTTAAACCTAACTAACCTAAGGACAACACACACATCCAAGCCCGAGGCAGGATTCGAACCTGCGACCGTAGCAGCCGCACGGTTCCAGACTGAAGCGCCTAGAACCGCTCGGCCACCTCGGCCGACCGACGGGGTAATTTGTTGTCAAGAAACTGGCGCACTGTTAAAGCATAGTGGAAAGGAGGCCCATTTTTCTGTAAGAAGAACTCCTTTAGAACCCTGCAGTAGTAATTGTGGAATTGGAATACCAATATCCTGCAGCATGTTGAGACAGACGTTATACAGGGTGTTACAAAAAGGTACGGCCAAACTTTCAGGAAACATTCCTCACACACAAAGAAAGAAAATAT
This sequence comes from Schistocerca piceifrons, assembly GCF_021461385.2. Taxonomy (NCBI): domain Eukaryota; kingdom Metazoa; phylum Arthropoda; class Insecta; order Orthoptera; family Acrididae; genus Schistocerca; species Schistocerca piceifrons. The sequence goes on along the minus strand of NC_060143.1, from coordinate 431,585,429 downwards.
GTTATGTGGACATGTGTCCGGAAACGCTTACTTTCCATGTTAGAGCTCATTTTATTACTTCTCTTCAAATCACATTAATCATGGAATGGAAACACACAGCAACAGAACTTACCAGCGTGACTTCAAACACATTTTGTTACAGGAAATGTTCAAAATGTCCTCCGTTAGCGAGGATACATGCATCCACCCTCCGTCGCATGGAATCCCTGATGCGCTGATGCAGCCCTGGAGAATGGCGTATTGTATCACAGCCGTCCACAATACGAGCATGAAGAGTCTGTACATTTGTTACCGGGGTTGCGTGGACAAGAGCTTTCAAATGTCCCCATACATGAATGTCAAGAGGGTTGAGGTCAGGAGGACGTGGAGGCCAATCCATCGGTCACCGAATCTGTTGTTGAGAAGCGTACGAACACTTCGACTGAAATGTGCAGGAGCTCCGTGCATGAACCACATGTTGTGTCGTACTTGTAAAGGCACATGTTCTAGCAGCACAGGTAGAGTATCCCGTATGAAATCATGATAACGTGCTCCATTGAGCGTAGGTGGAAGAACATGGGGCCCAATCAAGACATCACCAACAATGCCTGCCAAAACGTCCACAGAAAATCTGTGTTGATGGCGTGATCGCACAATTGCGTGCGGATTCTCGTCAGCCCACACATGATTGTGAAAATTTACCATTTGATCACGTTGGAATGAAGTCTCATCCGTAAAGAGAACATTTGCACTGAAATGAGGATTGACACATTGTTGGATGAACCTTTCGCAGAAGTGTACCCGTGGAGGCCAATCAGATGCTGATAGTGCCTGCACACACTGTACATGGTACGGAAACAACTGGTTCTGCCGTAGCACTCTCCGTACAGTGACGTGGTCAACGTTACCTTGTACAGCAGCAACTTCTCTGACGCTGACATTAGGGTTATCGTCAACTGCGCGAAGAATTGCCTCGTCCATTGCAGGTGTCCTCGTCGTTCTAGGTCTTCCCCAGTCGCGAGTCATAGGCTGGAATGTTCCGTGCTCCCTAAGACGCCGATCAGTTGCTTCGAACGTCTTCTTGTCGGGACACCTTCGTTCTGGAAATCTGTCTCGATACAAACGTACCGCGCCACGGCTATTGCCTCGTGTTAATCCATACATCAAATGGGCATCTGCCAACTCCGCATTTGTAAACATTGTACTGACTGCAAAACCACGTTCGTGATGAACACTAACCTGTTGATGCTACGTACTGATGTGCTTGATGCTAGTACTGTAGAGCAATGAGTCGCATGTCAACACAAGCACCGAAGTCAACGTTACCTTCCTTCAATTGGGCCAACTGGCGGTGAATTGAGGAAGTACAGTACATACTGACGAAACTAAAATGAGCTCTAACATGGAAATTAAGCGTTTCCGGACACATGCCCACATAACATCTTTTCTATATTTGTGTGTGAGGAATGTTTCCTGAAAGTTTGGCCGTACCTTTTTGTAACACCCTATATATATATATATATATATAAATATAGCAAACTCAATAATCGATTGACATGATAGGCACACCGAAACTTTAACTCCAGGTTAGTTCAATTGTTTTTTAGTTACAGGATGGAAGCTTTCTGTGTTGTGGTACGTATACTTATGCCTATTAATAGCGACTGGCAGCTAAAAATTCGCTTAGTCCAACAAATTTTTCTAATTACGCCGTCACCTTGCACTTCTTCCTTCAAAAGCATCTCGCAGAATTCTAAACAGCGATCTAGATCATCGTCTAATAATCCTCGAAGTAATCTTGGGTGATACTCTTGGAAACCTAAACACTCCATTAGACAACCCAAGGATCTACAGAAAATGTACGACTCAAAATAGGCTCTCCTTTTGGATTTCTTTGGGCTTTGGACAAATTCCTGCAGGTTACCATTTCATTTTCATGGGTAGCAACACTCACTTGTCGACCACTCTTTGGCATGTTACAGACAGACCCACTTTGATGAAATGTCTCAACCTGTAAATTGATAGCCTGTTTGGTGGAGGTGTATTGAATACTTCTGTCCATTTTTATAGAACCTGTTCAGCATTCTTTGTAATCCAGTATTGTTTAATCATCGACTTCCATTGGTCATTGCTTCAGTTACAAGGGATGATTATTCGAATATCTTAAAAAATTACAAAAATGGTCTTAGAACAGAGAAAAATACAGTATACCTGTTATATACCCGTTCATACATCCCCCTAACCATTACCATTCTATACAGAGTTATTCAGCTGCCTTGCCAGTGGATTTTATGCAAACCGCAACGCCTTCAAATAGAGTATCCAATATTTTGGTATTCTCTTGCTCACTATTTGCCAACAGAAAAAGAGAACATCGAACTTTTTGTAAGAAATTTAATGTAGTTAAATTTTGTATTGAGATACACTACTGGCCATTAAAATTGCTACACCGCGAAGATGACGTGCTACAGACGCGAAATTTAACTGACAGGAAGAAGATGCTGTGATATGCAAATGATTAGATTTTCAGAGCATTCACACAAGGTTGGCGCCGGTAGCGACACCTACAACGTGCTAACAAGAGGAAAGTTTCCAACCGATTTCTCATATACAAACAGCAGTTGACAGGCGTTGCCTGGTCAAACGTTGTTGAGATGCCTCGTGTAAGGAGGAGAAATGCGTACCATCACGTTTCCGACTTTTAAAGGTCGGATTCTAGCCTATCGCGATTGCGGTTTATCGTATCGCGACATTGCTGCTCGCGTTGGTCAAGATCCAATGACTGTTAACAGAATATGGAATCGGTGGGTTCAGGAGGGTAATATGGAACGCCGTGCTGGATCCCAACGACCTCGTATCACTAGCAGTCGAGATGACAGGCATCTTCCCGCATGGCTGTAGCAGATCGTGCAGCCACGTCTCGATCCCTGAGTTAACAGATAGGGACATTTGCAAGACAATAACCATCTGCACCAACAGTTCGATGTCGTTTGCAGCAGCATGGACTATCAGCTCGGAGACCATGGCTACGGTTACCCTTACGCAGCACAACAGACAGGAGCGCCTGCGATGGTGTACTCAACGACGAACCTGGGTGCACGACTGGCAAAACATCATTTTTTCGGATGAATCCAGGTTCTGTTTGCAGCATCATTATAGTCGCATCCGTGTTTGGCGACATCGCGGTAAACGCACATTGGAAGCGTGTATTCGTCTTCGCCATACTGGTGTATCACCCGGCGTGATGGTATGGGGTGCCACTGGTTACACGTCTCGGACACCTCTTTTCGCACTGACGACACTTTGAACAGTGGACGTTACATTTCAGATGTGTTACGACCCGTGGCTGCACTTTTCATTCAATCCCTGCGAAACCCTACGTTTCAGCGGGATAATGCATGACCGCATGTTGTACGTCCTGTACGGGCCTTTCTGGATACACAAAATGTTCGACTGCTGCCCTGGCCAACACATTGTCCAGATCTCTCACCAATTGAAAACGTCTAGTCAATGGTGGCCGAGCAACTGGCTCGTCACAATATGCCAGTCACTACTCTTGATGAACTGTGGTACTGTGTTGAAGCTGCATGGGCAGCTGTACCTGTACACGCCATCCAATCTCTGTTTGATTCAATGCCCAGGCGTATCAAGGACACTATTACGGCCAGAGGTGGTTGTTCTGGATACTGATTTCTCAGGAACTATGCACCCAAATTGCGTGAAAATGTAATCACATGTCAGTTCTAGTATAATATATTTGTCCAGTGAATACCCGTTTATCATGTGCATTTCTTCTTGGTGTAGCAATTTTAATGGCCAGTAGTGTACATTAAATGTCCTACAAAAAGGAGCTGTTCATTGTTTCTGGAGCCCGAAGAGTTCGCTTGTAGTGAGCAAGACATTATGAAAATCTCGCGTGCAGTTTTTGAAGATGTTGGGGGTTGCATTTAACCCATCGGTAGGGTCAGCTGAATGTCCCTGTACGGTTAAAATTCGAATAAATAAAATCCACGTGTTTTTGCAGTTGTTTTATGCAACCCACAATGAATTCAGAGTTTCGATAGCTGTTGAATTTCATTAGGGTGCTGGGTAAGCTGTAGCAGAGGTGGTGCGGTGTTGCAGAAGGGGAACACGGCGCTGCACTGCGCGGCGAGCAGCGGCCTGGAGCGGTGCGTGGAGCTGCTGCTGGCGCACGGTGCGCCCCTCTTCCAGGAGAACCACGACAAGCTGACGCCCTGCGACCTGGCCATGCGCGCCAGCCACCACGACATCGCGCGCCTCCTCGAGTCCCGCATGGTCTTCGTGAGTACCTGCCCCCTCCAGCGAACCGCTCACCTTTGGTATCAACCAATTACTACATACGCTACAAACTACGGTATCGACCTCAGTCGTTATGTAGCATACAGGCCTACGCTACATATAACTTTCTTTTGCTAACTCAGAGTGTAAATCGATTTTACTATGGTTGGTTGTAGCGCACACTTAACAGTTTACACCTTGTACTTTCTGCCCATCAACGTTTTAGTTTCAGAATCCAGATATTCCCGGTAGCTCGCAGTATCTGCTTCGACAAAGTAGTGAGTCTATCTGCTCTGCGTATAGGCTCTTTATAACAAAGCAATTTGTCGGATAAGGCCCATGTAAACGACCGGAAAATTTGTCAAACTTTACTTGTTTGTCAAATTATTTGGCAGTGTGCAGCTTTTAATGACTTGTTTGCCAAACATAGACTATTTTGAGTTGGTCATGCGTATTTAGCGATAAAGAGTTTTTCTCTCAGCATCAGGGGAATATATTAGACATTTGGATCAAAATAAAAGAGCACTGGCAGTTACCCAGTTACCAAGGTGGTAGAGTGTCGCGTTTTCCCCAGCCATATACTCGTAGTACACTTGATGAAGGAAAATCAGTGTTCTTTGGGCTACACACAAACGGGTGTGAAATAAAATAAAAAATCGAAGCTCTCGGGTTCTTCCAAGGACGATGTATATGTTACCACATTGTGGTATTTTAATGAACTGAATTACAGAATTACAGGATTTGTTGAGTGGAATGAACAATCTAATGAATACAGAATACGGTTTGAGAGTAAACCGAAGAAAGACAGAGGAAATGAGAAGTAGTAGAAATGAGAATAGCAAAAAACTTAACATCAGCCTTGGAGATCGCAAAATAGACAAAGTTAAGGAATTTTGCTAGATTGGAAGCATAACCCATTGTGGAAGAAGCAAGGAGGACATAAAAAAGCAGACTAGCACAGGCAAAAAGTGCATTCCCTGCCAACAGAAGTCTACTAGTATCAAATATAAGACTAACAAAGGCAGAAAGTACATTCATGACCAGTAGATGTCTCCTAACGTCAAACACAGGCCTTAACTTGAGGAAGAAATCGCTGAGAATGTTGGTTTGGAACAGAACATTGTATAGTACTGAAACATGGATAGAGGGAAACTGGAACAGAAGAGAATCGATGCGTTTGAGATGTGGTGTTACAGAAGAACGTTGAAAATCAGATGAACTGCTACGTAAGGAAAGATGAGTTCTATGCAGAATCGACCAAGAAAGGATCATATGTAAACACTGACTAGAAGATGATATACGAGGTGTCACAATACAGTAATGAGACTGATTTTCTTTGCAAGATGTAGCAACCCTGCAGGCTTGTGTAGGCACAATATCTTTGACCTCCGTCTATAAGCTGCTTCTAGTCCAAGCGGCACATCGATGCAACTGCTCAGTCGTGAGTTGTGCTGTAATAAGTAACGCGTGTTTGTGTCTCTCGTCACGGAAATGGAACCACATAATATTGCGCAACGGTATGCCATTCTTTTTGCGTTAAATTGGGTGAAAACGCGACGACAATTTACAGTAAACTTCAGACCGAGCGAGGTGGCGCAGTGGTTAGCACACTAGACTCGTATTCGGGAGGACGACGGTTCAATCCCGTCTCCAGCCATCCTGATTTAGGTTTTCCGTGATTTCCCTAAATCGTTCCAGGCAAATGCCGGGATGGTTCCTTTGAAAGGGCACGGCCGATTTCCTTTTCAATCCTTCCCTAACCCGAGCTTGCGCTCCGTCTCTAATGACCTCGTTGCCAATGTGACGTTAAACACTACCCACCACCACCACTACAGTAAACTTCAGAAGGCTTTTGGAGAGGCGGTTACGTCAAGAGCTCAAGTTTATCGTTGGCATGAGATGTTTAGTGAAGGCAGAACGAATATTGAAGATGAAGACCGCAGTGGACGACCATCAACCTCACGGACGGATGCCAACTTGGCCAGGGTGCGTGAACTCGTATGATCTGATCAAAGACTATCCATGAAAATGATTGCAGAAGAACTGAACATCAATCGAGAAATGGTTCATCTAATAATAACTGAAGATCTGGGTATGAGAAAGATTTGTGCAAAAATGGTCCCCAAAGATCTCATACCACAACAGTGAGAAACACAGAAAAATGTGGCGGCAGAGCAAACGGAAATCAATCCAGAATTGTTGAGCCGTGTTATCACTGGTGATGAAAGTTGGTTTTTCAGTACGATCCAGAGACAAAGCGCCAGAGTTCGCAATGGTGCGCAAAGGGATCACCCAGACAAAAAAAAGCTCGCATGCTTGTGTGGTTCTTTGATTCCAAGGGAGTTGTTCATAAAGAGTGGGTGTCTCCTGCACAGTTAACCAATATTACTACAAAGAAATTTTAGAAAGACTTCGTAAAAGAGTTCTTCGTATCCGTGCCAACATTGCTGATAATTGGAGTCTGCATCACGATAATGCGCCATCCCATACTGCTCTGTCAGCAATTTTTAACCTCAAAACAAATTTCAGTATTACCACAGCCACCTTATTCACCAGATATCGCTCCGTGCGACTTTTTTCTATTTCCAAGAGTCAAAACGGTGGTGAAGGGACACCATTTTCAAACAACACAAGATGTCCAAAAAGCCGTGACGGTGATCTTGGAGGATATTACAGAAGATGAGTTCCAGAAATGTTTCCACCAATGGCAGAAGCTCTGGAAAAAGTGTGCGCAATCAGAAATTGGAAGACCTCAGGCTTTATGTCTGACCACTGCCAATAATAATAATAATGGAAATGAGTGTTTGGCGTCATTGGGCGGGAGGCACCTGGCAGGGCAGGTCCGGCCGCCTTGGTGCAGGTCTTATTAGATTCGACGCCACACTGTGCGACCTCCGCGCCAGATTGGGATGAAATGATGATGAAGACAGCACAACACCCAGTCCGTGTAGTAGTCATTACACAGTCACTGTTTTGTTGTGCTGTCAGTTCGTTTGTTGCTGAGACAATCACTCCTGGTGGTCGCGCAATATGGCGGGCGACAGTCAGGTTGGTATCCCACCACTATCCGGCAGATCTCCAGACACGTCTTCGCTGATCATTGAGTCTCAGTTCGAAGCATGACTCATCACTGAAGACAATTCTACTCCAGACAATGACATTCCAGGCCGAATACGTGTCTGGAGACACTCCAGACAGCGGCGGGATACCACATGACAGTCGCCCCCATACGGCCCGACAACAATGTATGATGGTCTGGGTGCCACATTTTATTTCATAGCAGGATCTCTTTGGTAGTCATCTGCAGCACCCTTACAGCACCGCGGTATGTCGACGATATTCTACGCCCCATTTTGTTGCCCTTCATAAGAAGCCATCCTGAGCTAACATTTCAGAAAAATAATGCCCGCCCGCTCACGGCGAGAATTTCTACTGCTCATCTTCATGACCGATAAACCCTATCTTGACCAGCAAGGTCGCTAGATCTCTCATCAACTGAGAACGTTTGGGATATTATGGGCAGGCCCCTCCAATCAGCTCGGGATTTTGACAATTTAACGTGTGAATTGGACATAATATGGCACAATTTCTCTTAGGAGGATACAACTCACAGTCAACCAATGCCACGCCGATCAGGCGGATCAACGCGTTATTGACTTGCTCAGTTTGTGAAGCTCTCGCTCTTGAATAAAGATCCAATATTTCTGAAATTGTAATCACTTGTTTGTTTGTACTGAAACGTCCCCTTAGAAAAATTATGAATTACTGTGCTGGTAAACTTCTTACGTTATTTGGTTTTCAAACAGCTGAGCAAAACTGAACGTACTCAGACAATTCTCTCTTTACTTATTCTGATAATCACTAAACTGACGCACAATATTTTTTTAGCGCAACGCAATCTGACTTTCAATAATCCCTACAAAAGAATGGCCCTGACTAACAATAACCTATACCTTTTATGAATCACTTACCTCACAAAAATCTTCGTTACAAGAACTACTGCAATGCAGTGAGCGCCAATACTGCCAGCTAAATAAAAGATTCTAACTACTGAAGGCACTAACTACTGATAGGCATAGTTAGCAAATGAAAGATTTTGATAGAGAACAACTAATGTATTTACCTTAATAGCGTTCAAAAGTCGTTATATACATGTCTATCAATTCATGACATCCATCTTTACAAATTTCCTTTTTCTGGCGGACACACGTCCAGATCGTCCGCTCAAAACTCTGGCATCTCTCTCTTCACATCCACCACTGCTGGCGGCTCAGCTCCAACTGCACAACGCTACGCGCTGTTCACATCCACCAGCCCAACACTACACAAGTGAATATTCCAAAAATGAGTCCAACCAGCCACAGACTGCACACAGTACAGTCAGTGATTTTTATACAGAGTGCTACGTGGCCTTACCAACATAAAAACCTAAACAGCCTACTTACATAGCGGATATATGTAAAATGACTTTTGAACGCTATTAAGGTAAATACATTGTTTGTTCTCTATCAAAATCTTTCATTTGCTAACTATGCCTATCAGTAGTTAGTGCCTTCAGTAGTTAGAATCTTTTATTTAGCTGGCAGTGTTGGTGCTTGCTGTATTGCAATAGTTCGAGTAACGAAGATTTTTGTGAGGTAAGTGATACATGAAAGGTATAGGTTATTGTCAGTCAGGGCCATTCTTTTGTAGAGACTATTGAAAGTCAGATTGCGTTACGCTAAAAAACATATTGTGTGTCAGTTTAGTGACGATCAGAATAAGTAAAGAGAGAACTGTCTGACTACGTTCAGTTTTGCTCAGCTGTTTGAAAATCAAATAACGTAAGAAGTTTCCGGCACAGTAATTCATAATTTTTCTAAGGGAACGTTTCAGTACATTTACATCACATCTACCGATTTCCGTCCCATTCGGAAAATTCTTTCGTGGTGCGTCGGTTTCAGGGCGTTTCTAGAAGTCGGTCAAGGGGGGCGGGTGGGGGGTTGGGGCTAATGGGGGGCAGGAGGTTTGGGGGAATAGAATATCGCTTAACAAAAGGAGAGTTGGGGTTCTCCACCTACAAATTGGTAAAATTTGGTGTTGCTTAAATTACTTTTTGGTAACTATTTTGGAGTTCCCTGTAAAAAGAAAAAAAACTTATTTTAACATGGGAGATTTTATAAATTACATAAACCTTAAAAAAGGTGAACTTACGACAAATAAGTTTTCATTAATTTACTGGATACGTAAGATGACATGAATGTATAAACTTGAACTTGACATGAATATAAGGAAAAAATCTGTAACAAAATTGACTAATATTTTCGTCTTCTGCCGAATTTGTCATGCTCATTCGTCTCTATTTCTTTTTACTGAATATGTCAACGATATTTTCAATGTCCACATCTGTTTATTTATTGATATTTGCAAGACCCAACCCATTTAGTCTCACCTGCCCCATTGTGTTACACAAACGTCTTTATTCGCCTCAAAGTAGAGAAGCTTTGTTCAGGAGTGCTTGTGGTGACAGGAATAGCCCTAAATATTTGAAGTGAAACATATACATTTGGGAAAAACTGCTTGTCACAGTTCTTTAAAGCTTCATTGCTGTTTCAGGTCTTTTACTTTCATCAACCCACCTTTTCTTCCATAGTTTCAGCTCTCCTTTCATTATTATACATTCAATGTATATTAATAAATAATAAGACGCCAATTTTAAGTTAACTGATATTTATTGGTTTAGATAGTAAGGTATTTACCGCTCTTATTCTTTTTTTAAAATGTGTTTGAAATGTAATACACTGAATCCTACATTGCTATATAATTATACAAAAATGATTGAATCTGTTGAAGCAATATATTTGCTGATTTCTGAAGTCATTTTATCCAGTATAATATGATACTGTAGAGGGGGGGGGCTATAACCCCCCCCTTGCCACCGCTCCTGGTTGTTTTGTCTGTCTTACAGTTTATTTGAAAAAAATGTAATTATTGGTAATGTATGTCACCAGTACTGTACTCATACGAAACAGTGATAATAGTAATGGATTTAAAAAACAATTTAGTTTCGTGACTGTGTTTTACATTCTCAGAAAATTACATTTTATCCCTCAGAGGGTAGCTATTTACCCTCAGATTGGGAACCACTGTACTAGTGTTATGGAAATAAGCACTGCCGCTATTGAAACCATTTCTCCGGATACATCGATACTTCAAAGCCGTTGCGTTAATACTTGTAGTGAAAACACAGACTAGAAAGATGTGTACAGCACACTTGGTGTGGCCGAAAAGTGTAATCTCTGCAATGAAGCATACGATTCTCAAGAAAAGCGTTCCAAAACAAATTTAAGCTCCCATTTCTTTATTTATATTTCTTTTATTTTTATTTATTTATTTATTATCATCCCAATGATCACATTTGTGATATAGGATTTGTCAGGGTACATTTTAACAACTATATAATATCTTTACAAAATTTGTATCTGTGCTGAATTCATATTAATCTATCTTATGTTTAATACAATATACAACTAATAAGTGTTTTTATAACATAATTTCTTATGCACTGATGTAATTTCATTTGTCACATTAACTTAAACATATATTGTTATACAGTTGCGCAGAGATATTCACTTATGCTGTAATAACATTTGTCAAGCATGTGGTTCTTTATAACAGTTTTAAATTTATCCTCGTTTTCCAGCTCTTTGATATGTTTTGGTAGTGCATTAAAAAGTTTGATGCCTTGATTACATACATGTTTCTGGCTTCGGATCCTTGTTACAGCTTGTATGTGGAGATCTTTACATTGCCGTGTATCGTAATTATAGAAGTCTGAATTGGTTTTCATTTTGTCCTGATTTCTTTTGATCACCAACAGACATTTCAGAATGTATAATGACGGAATTGTTAAAATTTTCAATGCTTTAAAAAGGGGCCTACAATGTGTTTGAGGTGGGCTGTGGGTCATTACCCGAATAGCATGTTTTTGTAATTTGAAAATCTCATTTAGACGACAATTTGTTTTTCCCCAGAATACTATCCCATAGGATGCAATGGACTGAAAATAGCCAAAATATACTAATCTGGTACAGTCATTACTACAAACTCTTGAAATTATTCTAAGCACAAAACATGCTGAATTTAGTTTTAGTGCTAAGTTCACCACATGATCCTTCCAATTAATCTTCTCATCAATGTGCATACCCAGGAATTTTGCACATTGTACTCTTTCAAGTTGTTTGCCCTCCATGGTGGGATTTAGGTCGTCCTGTTCACTATTTTTCCATATTGCACATAATTAGTTTTTTTGCATTCAGTATTAGCTTGTTAGCACTAAACCATTTTTGTATATCTTGTGGGACATGGTCCACAGTACTGTGCAATGACTGCTTCATATCACTAACTATTAAACTAGTATCATCAGCAAATAACATGATTCTAGCTTTTCTCTCTGACACCTGAATATCATTAATGTAAATGAGGAACAGCAAGGGGCCTAATACACTTCCTTGGGGTACTCCTACTGTGACCTCCCTTGGATCTGATCTTAGTTTAATTTTTTGATTAATATTTAGTGCTGTATTTCAACCACCTGCATCCTTTTTTCTAGATAAGACTCAATCCACTTTTTTACCAGTCCTCTGATACCTATAGCTTCAAGCTTTTTCAAAAGTATGCTGTGGTGAACAGTGTCAAAGGCTTTTGACAAATCTAGATTTATCCCAACTACACTTTTTCCCTCTTCCAATTTAGTGATTATTTCTTTTGTGTATTCTAGTACAGCTGTTTCAGTACTTCTCCCAGCTTGAAATCCATGCTGATTACTGTTTATCAGATTGTGCATATTAAGATAATGTGTGACTCTATATTTCATTAGTATCTCTAAAACTTTGGAGAAAGTTGGGAGGAGTGAGACAGGTCAGTAGTTTTCTATTTTAATTTTATCACCCTTTTTCAACAGGGGAATGACTTTAGAAATTTTCAGTTTTTGTGGAAACACACCCTCAGCCATTGACAAGTTTGCTATGTGCACCAATGGTTTCGCTATCTGATTAGCTGTTTTCTTTACTAATATTATTGGCACCTCATCTACTCCAGTTGACATCTTGGACTAGAGACTTTTAATCACTTTTAAAACTTCGTTTTCATTTGTTGGAACTGCCGTCATAATGCTGGCTGCCTTGAGTGCTTCCATCTTAATCTGCTCCCCAAAATTCCTGCTTAATGTCTGGGGTACATTTAAAAAGTAATTATTTATATAATTAGGCATGACATATTTATCTACCATTGTATTCTCCTCATCTTTTAGAATAATTTCCTTGTCTTTGATAGGTACCCCGGTTCTTTTTTTCACAATTTCCCAGGCTATTTTAGTTTTATTTCTGGACTCTTTTGTTTCCATATTATTACTTAATAACTTTGCATTTGCAATTACTCTGCGGTATATTTTCCTATACCTCTTTACATATTCTATAAAATCAGTATTTGTACACTCCCTTAACTCTGAATTCAGTTTTTTCATGTTTTCACGTGATTTCTTAATGCCAAGAGTCATCCAAGAACTTGACTTTATGTGTCCAGTAGACTTGATTCTGGTTAGTTTCTTTGGAAAACACATCTCAAAGTTCATCGTATAAATCGATGCAAATACACTATATGCCTCATCTGTACTTGACTGTTTCATAACATCTAACCAATTTTCATTTTCTAAGATACTTATGAACTGATGACAGCTGCCCACAGAGAAGTTTCTTTTGTAAATATTATTTACACCTTTATCTTCCTTTGACCTTAAAGGGATTTCAATTGTGAGAGCATTATGGGCAGACAATCCTAAATCTATGTTTGTTACCTCTATGTCAGTTGCTGACATATTTGAGAAAATGTTATCTATGCCCAAATGCAGTACTGGTACTGTACTAGTTGAAATTGTTGGATAAATTGACGTATCAGCAGGGTAGAAGCGAGCGACCGATTATTTTCTTTATGAACAGCACATCGCCGCGATAGAGCTCTTACGAAAGACTGTGTGTCTTACGTATCTCCACTCAACCACACCACATGTTACTTATTATAAATTGGCACAGTGTTTTATTTTTTTGCCCTGTTCCATGTCCTTCTGCTGTGCGTTAATACGGACTTGTGCCACAGTATTCACGGTGGAAACTCCTTACATTGTTAAAAATGTTCTCCTTAAAACCGTTTGATGACTCCTAGTGACGTAGCCCGCTTGTCGATTGATCCGGACAACCTATGTCTGACAGCTGCTCGTCTGAATTAAGGTTAGTTATAATGTAGTTCACTTAGAGCTGGTTTTGCTATACTGTGATACGTTCCTTTCACTACTTTTCAGTTCAGCCACAGTGTGCATTAACGTATATTTGTCTACCATGTTTCGACGAACTTCTCTAAAGTTTTCATGCGTGACATATCCCATTAAGATTCGTCAGTGTGCTCACTTTCCCCCCACCGAATGTCACAGTGTTAAACACTTTCACCTTTAATCCGTTTAAGCTCAGGTAGATCAAACTTTCGAGACTGATGTATCACACATTAATGTGAGTCACCGGTCTATGGACTGTGTCGAAATTTTTTCTTGTATAGTCTAAAAGGCTTTTAATACGACCTTTTTTCGCTCTTTAACTTGAGTTGCATATTTGATTTTGGGAAAAGAATTGTATGTAGACGTCAGCGCCTACAACGACAGAAAATTATCAGTTTTGCTTGAGAGAAATTCGAGTTGGTAAAAACCTGAAACAGTGCCTGGCTCACTCACACTTTCCGCTAAAAGAGCTCCTCATCTCAAAGATGGTCAGTTTCACTGTACATATATAGGCCTATACACGGCGTAAATGAGCATTGATCCAAAAACTTTATTTCAGTTTTATGATGGAGAAACTTAATTTATTAGACGCAACCACAATAAATATTTCAGACTTGAGAAAGTACAGATATGTGGTCAACTGCAAGTAGTGTGAGCGGAATTGTCAGAGTCGCCAATCCTCCAAGAAGTAAGATAAATGTTACTAAAAAAATTTCCAATAAAAAAAACTTACCTGTAACAAGGTGTATTACTGTGCAGCTTTATTTTTGCAGTAATTACACTGTGTAACGGACTAGCATGAGTTTGTATTTATTTTCTTAATTTGGAATCTGTTAGACATTACAGTAATGCAGTTAACGCCGAATGTATAACATTTCGTTACACGTGCTTGATTATACAGAAACAGAGCTTGACTCACTTGCACAAAACCGGAGTGTTCCAATATTGTTTACCATTGAAGGTTGAAAAATTACGAGTGACCACAAATTCTTAGTGTCTCATGTATTCGTTTCAGATTCTCTCCGAATTTGTTTCTCCAATTTTTAATTTCGTATAGCGCTATTGACGCACTCCGACTATGGTGGTGATTGAAGCAAGCGAGCGTAAACAAGTTACCGTAAAGGAGTTGCGAGCCCCATCTGCTCCCTATGCTGTTCTATTCCTAAAACCGAACAGCAGTACTGACTACTGAGAGTTTGTTCAGGGAAACTGTAGACAAACAAATGTAGTAAAATTACTGAGAATTTAAATGGCCCCGGATGACCAAATTGGTAATTTGGCGTACGAAGCCCGATCGGAAAAAAAGAGTGGAAACGGTGAGCACATGCGAAAAGAGAGAGAACCAGATTCGAAATAGACAAGTGTTAATTAGATATACATCATATAGCCCCATAAAAGTCCTTGGAGGGCTGATGAATACTAGTTCAATGTTAGAGAAAACAACTACATGATATAAATCGAGAAAGTGTTTCAAAGATTTCAGTCATTTTTGGTATTGTGCCTTCTCACGTTTTAGATTCTTGAAATCAAGACATAATTCCATTTTAGCTTTCGAAAGTGAAGTTTTGTACTCGTGATCTTTAAGGGAGATATACGGTGGTGGTAACAGGACTGTCAACAGCCTTCTTGTAACACAAGTGCTCAAAATTTGCACCTCTACATTTAGACATTTAAGTGGAACATTTCATTGTGAAATGACACTCTCCTTTAGGCAACATCAAGTCAGTGAACAATAACTCTTTTATGCACATCAAGAACGTTAGTGATCCCTTTGTGTTTTAACTGTTACCAGCCCCAGGCTGGGTCTGTCTGGAACGTAAGCCTCGCCATATAGTCGTGTTTTTCTGATTCTTTCTATTAGTGTAAAAATGTCTGCCTCCATAGCTGAGTGGTCAATGTGACAGAATGCATACAAGGGGCTTGTGTTAGATTCCTGGCTGGGCCAGAGATTTTCTCCACTTGAGGACTGGTTGTTGTGTTGTCTTCATCATCAATTCATTCTCATTGGCATGCTTGTCGCCAGAGTGGTGTCAACTAAAAAATTTGCACCAGGTGACTGATCTACCTAATAGGAGGCCCTAGCCCCCCCCCCCCCCCCACACACATTTCATTTCATTTCATTGTAAAAACGGAGAAGTTACATGTCCATGAAGATACCCTGTTTGATCATATTTTGGTTATTAGTGAACAGCATGGCACAGTACCAAAAACATCTTGCAAAACTAAGTAGGCCTAGATGAAATCCACCTCTTCACCTACACTTCAATATATTGAGTGTGAACAAAGCTAACTGTGTTTCACACGAGTAGTTTATCCAGAATCAATAACTATTGTTTCAGCAAAGCTTTTTTTTTCCTCCAGAAATATCATAACAGTCAAGCTTAATGGTCTAGAGTCCTGCAACAACCAGATTTTAGCAGTATTGGCCCGCAGTTCTGTGTGTCCATTCATTTACTTCATTTTCTAATCATAATAATATTATTATTAATAGAGACAAAAGCTTTTAATTTTAGAAACCTATGTCATTTAAGTCCTTCATCTCAGGTGTTGCCATCAGAAATGGTGAGCGTCAGCATCTAAATAAGATAGCTTGGTGAACTGATGAAATAATATGACAAATTGATTGTAGGATAAGGCTGAAAACCTGAGAAGAATACCACTATGAAAAACTAACCAAGAAGTTCACTTCAGCATATTTTGCACTTAAAGATATCTCACTGTACAAGCCAACTAACCAATACTCCAAAAAATATTTTGTTTTGTATTTTCCTATTGTAATCTGTGTCTGGGAACGGGAGGAACTTTTCTTCCTTCGAGCACAGGGTGCCATTGTGCAGTTTTAGCACAGCATATGTGACTAGCAACCAAGGACACTTTACCTACACCCAACACTGAATGTGCAGTTTGTCTGATCAACCAATTGGGAAGTGCAGGACCCATGTCATGTGATAGGGCACCCCGATCCCCGAAGCTCTTGGTTTGCCAGTCTTGACCAGAACAATTAATTCGTTTGATCATTTGCCACTCTTTGATGATGAACTTAGATTCACAAGTGTGTATGGTGCATCACTAGCTTTACTAAACTTCAGGCATCTCGCCTTTAGCCACTCAGTTTTCCTGTTAATTTTTGTCAATTTTTTTACTCATGAGGTTGCTTACTGGCTTCAGCCCCATAATTCTTCCTCAAGGGTTCCTACCAAATATAGCCCCTTTTATCAATAAACCTAAGAACCTTTTTCAAACTTCCTCTTAATCATTTACCTTAGTCACTGATCCTTATCCAGTGCCTATTCGTTCATCTGTCCCTCAGGAACACCCCATTATATTGACTTCAAGACCAGGGTACAGGATTATTTGCATAGTTTTACTCCCTACTGTCTTATGGGATTATCTACGGGGGCAGTACAGACTTTATTCATAACAAAAGCAACTGCCGAGAACGTTTTGGGAAGGAGATGACAATCCTCTTCAGAGGTTCTGGAATTCTTGCACCTGTTTCCCGGCAGAATTCATTCTAAATAATATTTGTTTGTAATATACTTCCAGATGAACTGTTGATCAAACAGCCATAATTGAAGACAAAAGTAATTTCCACATAAATTTTGCCTCTAATCCCAATAAATTCTAAACAAAGTAAAATATTTGCTTGGTAAACCAGTTGTGCTGTTGTTAATTGTCTTCCGTCAGTAACTGAGGAGTCTGGTTTTATGCACAACAAATATCTAATGCAAATAAATATTGTTGTATAATAAATATTGGCATAATAATGTTTGTTAGGTTGTCAATTACTTAAAAAAAGGAAACGTCTAGACTAGCTGCAATAAGTTTAATATCCATTATTATAACACCTGTTTCGGCTTTAATGCCATTCTCAAGTAACCTGTGAATACGATGTTGGTAAAATTATATACACATATGGTGGTTGTTGATGTGAATAATCATACATTGGAATAGTACATTGATACTTGTGTGTAGTTTGATTTGACATCAATATCGCCTATGTAGTAAACTGTCACTGTCTAATTCGTATAGATTACATGACATGCAGTAATTGTACAAGTATGCCACATGTTTCGTCACTTATTTGATAGTCTGTTTACTATAAAGTACAGTTTGACAGTTCTCTAATGTTATGTTTACAATGTGTAGCTAGTTAAACAATGATAATGTTATATTTCACTGATTGGATTTTGCTGTGAATTATATCTTTGATCTGAGTATGTTTTGTTGTCTGTATATACTGTCCCTTTTCATGTTCCAATATGTCAATAGAGTTTTCCACATAATGTTTCTGTTTAATGTCTGTGTGTTTGTTTAGTATTTCAGTTGGATAGTACAAAGGACAACAAAATGTACTCAGACCATAGATATAATTTGCAGCAAAATCCAATCAGTGAAATATAACATTATCATTGCTTAAGTGTCTAGACTCTGTAAAAATGTAGCATGATAGTAAATGAACTGTCAAATAAATGTCAAATCATACTTTGTAGTAAACAAACCATCAAATAAGTGCCAAAATGTATTCCATACATTTATAATTAGTGCATACCAAGTGATATCTTTGAATTACTTGATGACAGTTTACTGTAGATGCAATATGGATGTAAAATCGAACTAGACACAAGTACCAATGAACTATTCAAATGTATAATTATCACATGGACAGCCATCACAAATGTTGCATTCACAGTTTACTTGGGAATGCTACTAAAATTTAAACAGCTGTCGTAACAAAGAATATTAACCTCATTACAGCTAATCTGGACACTTCCTTTTCAAAATGTCTTACTATGATGTTTACCATGCTGTAGCCCCAATTGAATGAAAAAAATATTTATTCAGCATTAACCTCCTCTCCTTCTTCTTCTTCTGTCATGTTATCAGATGGCTCCTCTCTGGGTTACAGACTTTCAATAGCTCATCATCCATCCAGCTTTCCTTTGAAGTTGTAGCAACTTAAACAGGGGCAAGGTCAGCTTTATTATATGAGATTTCAACAACCACAGCACTCTATGGAGTTAATATGAAGACAATAACAGTGGGGAGGGTATTATTCAGTGGGCTGAAATAAAAACCTATGAGCTGATCTGCATCAATGAACTCCCTGCACTTTGTGGTAGTGCAAGATGGTGAAGAGGATACAACCCAGAACTCCTTTTTGTCAGACAGCTGCTAAACAGTCTATGGATAGAAGATGTTTGCACACTGATACCACACACCTGACAGAGACTAATCAGGCTCCAAGTAACCCATGCAGTCCATCCAGAAAAAGTATTAAACTTTACTCACTTCGTCCAGTATGGAATAACAATGATATGGAAAAGATAGACTGCGTCTCACCCTACAGAGGAAGTGGTGTGTTGCAGACAGGCACAATGGAAATGACTGCTAAAATATTATATCTTTTGGACAAAGTCCTTCTTTGCAGTAGGAAACACACACAAATCCACACAAGCACAACTCACACACTTGACCACTGTCTCAGGATGCTGAAACCCAATGGCGACTTCATTTGAAGGAGCAGCAATCAAGGATGGGTGGTGGGGGTACGGAGCAGATGGGGAGGGGGAGGGATGGCAGGGTGAAAACAGGGCAAGATGCTAGTTTTGCCTCACAGAGCATGTAGGGACTTGATTGGGACAGGAAAGGCTGTTAGGTGCATTATTGAAAGACAGTGAAAGGGGGGGGGGGGAGTGGAGAGAAGGGGAAAGGATTTGTAGGTGTAATGTAATACTTGAATATGAGCAGGGAAGAGTATGGTAGGTTGGAGACAGGGACTAGTGAAAGTTTATGCCAGGGTGCTATGTATGTGTAGGATATCTTATAGGAAGAGTTCCTACCCACACAGTTCAGAAAAACTGATCCCTTTGAGTCCACAAATATGTGCATTTGTTCATTCACTTGTTCAAAACAACTCTCTGTAATTTTCTGTGTGACTAGGGCCTCCCATCGGGTGGGCAGTTCACCGGGTGCAAGTCTTTCGATTTGACGCCACTTTGGCGACTTGCGCATTGCTGGGGTGAAATGATGATACTGATTTCCTTTCAACAAATTTGTATTGTCTGTCCCATCTGTTACATGTACAACAGATCTTGATCCTCTTTGTGATAACCTCATGTACATTTTTTGACATCGGTTTGTTTTGGGATCTTAGAACATATTCTGAGCTCAAATGTAATGAGGAGTTTTGAACAGAACACTTATTATCAAAGTTAAGGTTGTATGAGATTTGAAGTTAAAGTTGTGACTGGATTCAGGATTTTTTTGTAAGGAGGATGCAGCAAGTTATGTTTGGTTGTGCCGAGAGTAGTTTTTTTTTGGGACTCTTGCTATGCAAGTTGTTTATTAATGATTTTATTGACATTGTTAACAGTAACCTCAGAATTTCTGCAGATGATGCAGTTATCTATAATGATGTAGGTCTATTGTCTGAAAGAAGCTAGAATGTAAACATTGGCAATTTGCATTAAACATTGAAAAATTTAAAATTGTACGCTTCACAAAACGAAATGCACAGTATCCTACGACCACATTTTCAGTGAATCACAGATGGAATCAGTCAACTCATACAAATACTTGGTGTAACAACTTGCAGGGACATGAAATGGAATGATCACATAGTCTCAGTAAAAGGTAAATCATGTGGCAGATTCTGGTTCATTGGCAGAATACTAGGTAAATACAATCAGTCTACAAAGGGTATTGCATACAAAACATTAGTGCTCAAGTGTGTGGTACCCATACCAAATAGAACTGACAGAGGCCATTGAATGGATAAAAAGGATGCTGGCATGAATGCATACAGGTTTATTCATTCCGTTGCTGGGTGTCATGAAGATGCTGAAAGAAATGAACCAGCAGACTCTTGAAGGTAGATGCAAACTATCATGTGGGAACCTATTTATAAAGTGTCTAGAACCAAAATTAAGTGATGAATCTAGGCATATATTACAACCCCCTATGTATCACTCCCGTAGATTTTGTAAGGATAAGATTATACCAATTACATTGAGCACAGAGGCATTTAAACAATTATTCTTCAAATCCTCCAAATGTGAATGAAACAGGAAAATATCCTAATAGGTGGTACAATGTGATGTACCCTCTGCCATGCACTTCATAGTGGCTTACAGATTACTGATACAGATTTAGGCCCACACCCCCTGACACACATACATTACAATTTTGTTCAGTCCTTTAGTAGTAAATATTCTTGATCCTTGATACTGGAATAATTTTGTTGTAATTAAGTACATAAATAGGGAGAAAAATGCATAAATATTAATTTTCAAACAAGTTAATAAACCATTTTCACTAAGTAAACATAACAGAAGTCCAAAGCCTACAATATTCATGCAGTGTTGTTTATTTGAAGGGGGAAGCATAGATTACATCTTTTAGTTAAACACTTTAAATCTAGTGTTCTCTATATGTGTTTGCTTAAAGCAACAGCCATTAACTGTAGTGGTTATTTTCTTCACAGGCAGATAGCAGTGATAGTGTGAATGAGGCAGAGCTGTACGGCAGTGAGCCAGATGAAGTGTACTCAGGATTAAGGACACAGGACCTGCAGGAGGCCAAGGACCAACTACTTGTCGAGACCTCTGACATGCTGCATGTGCCACTTTTTACTGCTGAGGCACTTCTCAGAGACAATGGTATCCCTAGAACTTGTCCTAATGTAACATATTAATTGTAATCATATTAGTACATTACTGGTAATGACTGTTCTAGTGTACATTTTTAGAAAAGCATTCAAATGTTTCTTCACTTATTAAAAATAAATCTAACAAAAAGAAGAGAATTTATCAAACTGCGAGGAAGACTGATAGTAGGAAGTAAGAAAGTGTATTAATGAGGTAACTACACGTATAAGTCATGTGATTTGTATTACATCCTGTTTGTTCTTACTCACAAGTCCCTAATATGTAATGAATGCAGAATGAATTGTCAGTCCTCAAGAATAAATCTGGAGGAATTTACACAGTAAAAGACACACCTATTCTATATGTTTTATGTTATAGTGTCATAAACTTGAAAGTACATCTGTGTAACTCTCATACCTTCGTATAAGTACTATTTATAAATTTGCTGTTCTGATTCTGTCATTAAAACTGATTTTGGGTGTGGGGAATTGCAACATTCACCTTACCTCGTTTTTGCATTCATTTCATCAAATCTTTATCTTGAAAGTCTTGTATTTAAATGGAAGCTTGTCTAAATAGAATATAGAAATATTCATGTACATATTAGATTCTACATGTGAAACTCTATTGGAAATATAATAATGTTAGAAAACATAACAAGGGTAGGAATTTCCAACTTGGTATGTGTCATATTCCATTACACTCAAATGAATGACACTAAAATTGTTTGACATCTTGATCTTGCTTTAGAGAGGAAGGATAAGAAGTTGTGCTACTACTTCTCCACGTCGTATAGCAGCTGGATGTTGTGGATCCACAATTTTTTACTTCTTTTGAAAAAATCCATAAATGGGATCCTATCTCAGGGACTAATAATCTGATGTGAAGGAACAAAGTGCTGTTTTAAGGTGGCATGTATTTGCTGTAATATATCCTAGGCTACAAGAGTGTATTTCAAAAACTAGACTGTGAATGTGAAAAGATTTTAAAATGTACTGATTTTCTTAAAAGTTGTGATATATGAGAGGAGTACCAAAGTACCACCATAATTGCAAAAACCAGCTACAAATAGATCACAAAATTCCAAATAGAATTTCACTAAAAATGGAAAGCCAATTTGAAACCAGTATGCTTTACTGCTATATCCACAGGTAGTCAGACACCTCAGGCAGCATATGATGATCCTGATCAGTGACACAGTTGGAGTTCTTGAGTTTATTAAAGTTCTGTTAAGATCTCATGTTCCAGCCTCTGCTGAATATTGACTTCATAAATGCTGTTTATGACTTGCATGTTGGTTGAGCATTTTACTGCTCAAACATCGTAGCATAGATGTGGATGTTATGGGCAAAATCTTCACCTGAAGATGGCAAGTAAGAAACTTGCTGAAACGTTGCAGGAGAATGATGCATTGACTTAGCTGTCAACCCAAGAAGAGTTTATCATTGAGATTTTCCGAGAAAGCCTGTATTCTCCAAATCAAAATATTTTGTTAATATATTTTGTTAATTGTTTAGATATGGGCCTTCTCATAGACTCCCCATTAGGAAATACTTCCATTTGGGGCATTATTAATGAATTTTATATGGACAAGGTAAAAATTTGTGAGCCTGACAAAGAGATGCCATTGAGACAGCAAAATGGTGTTATGTTGGTTCATGTTGCGTAACATCGTATATCAGCTAGCATCTTGATCTGTGAGACATTTTTATTTACAAAGCTTTTTAAGTTTGTCATGTGGCAGGTGTTTCATTCCAATGGATAAACTGGAATACTATGACATAATAAAATTCTTTGTTTTGTGTTATTTGTAGGAAGCAGAAATTCATCCAAAGTTGGTGGAGGTTTATAAGGAGTTTGCTCTATATTTTTCAACTATTAAGAACTGACTACTTGTATTCAATTGTGAAACTACATGTCTTATCTGAAGGAGGTCCAAACAGTGCAACATAGAATAAAAGATTGAGAAAATGCAAAATATGGTACTCAGTGATTAATGATTAAAGGCATATTAAATAGCTGATGTGATGAGCATATCACAAGATACTATATAGTACTTGTTACATCAAGAAGCATGAGAGAATGCCTTGTTTGTTTCTTTTGTTTTGTTTTAGGGCACAAAAACAACTTGACTCATATGCACCCATGTCAGAACCATAGAACATAAAGGCAAAAAAAGGAGTTAAAAGTGACTAAATGTGAAGCTCAATTAATGGAAGAAAAGACAGCTAAAAACCATGACTTGGAGGAAGGTCCATAGAATATGCCATAGAGACAATAGAGGTTCTTAACTAAAGATTAAATGTTCTTAACCATATTGCTACAACGGATAACAAGTAAAATGCGGTCAGCAACCTGTGTGTTTTTTGCTAAAACAACTGATAACTCAGACGGCAAACATAAATGAGAACATAAGAGGTTAAAAAAGGACATTCCATCAGGAAATGGTAAACCATCAAAGGTTGAGGACAATGAGCACAAAGAGGCGGGGTATAACCACTTAAGAAATGGAAATGGCTAAAAAGACAGTGCCCAATATGTATCGTAGCTAAAATGGCCTCCTCATGGCGAGAGGGTCGAGAGGAGGTCGGCCGAGCCACTGGGAGAGTTTAATTCTCCAAAGCTTGTTTCCATGAAGGGAAGACCAGTGGTGATGCAAAAGTGACACCACCTGCTGAGAGATGGCAACACAGAGATCATTGGAGGGAATGGAAGAACTAGTGGGCTGAGGTACGAGGACTGCAGCCTTGGCAGCAGTGTCAGTGCCCTCGTTTCCCATCAGACCGATGTGACCAGGGATCCACATAAACATCACAGTGGCTCGATTGAGGGTGAACAAGTGAAAGCTTTCCTGGAGCTGTTGCACTAAAGGATGAATGGTGTATAGCACAAAGAGGCTCTGAAGGATACAGGGTACTTATAATGGTGGAAAAATCAAGACTTCTTTATGACTTTATTAAATTCTATAGTTTTTCCTGATTACATTGATGTATACATTATAGGGTTTCACATGAATAATGACGTATATATACCAAATTTTAAATTTATGGTCATGTATGCTGCCACGCCTCCTCTATTTCTGTTACAGAAACCAGTATTATTTTGAAAAGAACTGAACTTTCTGTTTCCAGGGATTATACGAATGGTACATTGTATATTTTGGTAACAGTGCAGGTTTCTACTATCTGTAAATGATTATCTTTGCTAATTTTTATTTTTGTTTTGCTGAAGCAGTTTGTTCATGTGTTACTGAATGTTTGTTGCCTGAGTGCTACATATATTTGTGGAAGTACATATCCTTTAGTGTGCAACAAATACAAACTATGCCATGCATCAAGAAATTCAGTAAAAGGAAATTTCTTGGTAACCAGTTCATAAACAAAGAAAGCCACACTGTTGAAAGTAACCTATGTTCAGATCTTAAGGGACGAAATTCCCCCATGGCACACCTCCTGGTGATTCAAATTTTTGTGTTAACAATGACACTGTTTGTAGTGGATTTCTTGTTATCGATGTGGGCATCTTATCTTCTTTGATAAAGGAAGTGGCAAAATGCAAACAATGTGATGGTGTAGACTGTCTGGAAATAACTGAACAACAAAGTAGCAGGAATGGTTTAGTGCCAAAATTAGTTGTTCTGTGTAGATCCTGCAATAAATCTACCTCGAAAATGACTTCGAACATTGTGCATAATTCATATGATGTGAATTTGAATTTAGTGTATGCAATGCGTGCAATAGGAAAAGGAAAAAAGGCTGGTTAAACGTTTTTTGGTTTGATGGACCTTCCTCCTACTCCCAGTAGGTTCAGCAAGTACATAAAAATACTTTTAGGTGCCTTGACAGTTGTGTCTAAAGCATCTATGAAATGTGTAGTAGAAGAAACTGTAAATATTAGTGGAATCAGGAACTTTGGTGTTGCACTTGATGGGACATGGTAACGTCAAGGACATCGTTCCTTCAATGGTGTTGTAAGTGCTACTTCTCTGGAGAATGGAAAAGGTGTTGATGTTGAGGGCTTATCTAAGTACTGCCACACCTGCCATGGTAACACTGAAGGACATATTGAACATCAGCGTTCTAAGAATTATGATGGTTACAGTGAAGGTATGGAGTGCAATGGAGCTCTAAAAATATTTCAGAGGTCAGTGCCCATTTATAATGTTAGATATATGAAGTACCTAGGCGATGGGGACTCAAAAGCTTTCAATAAAATTAATGAGTTCGATGTTTATGGTGATGCATTGGTGACGGAACTGGAATGTTGTGGACATGTGCAAAAGAGGATGGGTGCTCTATTGAGGAAGCTACGAAGAGAAATGAAAGGAAAGTTGCGATCTGATGGAAAATCTCTGTTTGACTGAGGCAGATTGACAGAAACTGAAATAGACCTTCTTCAGAGTTGTTATAGACTGGCCATTAGAGGAACTGCACCTCTGAATGATGTTACAGCAATGAGAAAAGCTGTATGGGCCACTTACGTTCATGAGTTGTCCACAGGTGACCACCCTGTTCACAGACTTGGCCCTAAAGGAGGAGATTCTTGGTGTGGTTACCAAAAAGCAAAAGAAAGTGGTCAAATATACCATCATAAGCATTCTCTTCCTGAGCCTGTTATGAATGAAATAAAACCAATTTTTAGAGTCCTTCCTGAGCTTGTTATGAATGAAATAAAACCAATTTTTAGAGACCTTGCTTTGCTTAGTAAATGTCTTCATGGGGGCACTCAGAATACAAATGAAAGTTTCAACCATTGCATATGGGAGAGATTACCCAAGAATGTTTTTGTAGGACTAAATACGTTAAAAGTTGGTGTACTAGATGCAGTGATAAGTTCCAATGATGGAGTGATACGAAGGTTGGAAGTCCTGAGAAATTTAGGCTTAAAATGTAGCTGTAATATGGAAGATCAATTGCTTGCATGTGAGAGACAACGGGTGCAAATAAGCAAGAAGTGCTAAAAGGAATGCCAAGAGGAAGCTTGAAGATTAAGAAATGCTGCAGGATGAAGACTATGCTTCAGGAATGCTCCGAGGCACAGTTTAATTGAACTCGTATCTTCATTCATTGTATTTACCAGAATTCAGGTACAAATATTTCCTAAATTTTATAAATCATTGTTCTAATTTTTTTCTGTAACTTGCAATAGCCCATACTTATGTAGTAGCCCTAAACCATATTGCAGAATCAAGTAAATTATAGAAAAAATAACATTTTTACTAGGGAAAAAATTATAAAAATTAAAATGTAATGTGATATTTTTTATCCTTGTAATATACATAATAGGTAGAATTAAATAGGTCTAGTACCTCAGCCATCATGTCATGCATACCTGGTAAAAATTTGATCTCCTTCAAATGTATGACATTGGATTAAATGGTTTCTCAATTTGAGGAAGCATTTTGGAAAAAAATGCATCAATTTCTTTGTAATATTTTTAATAACCCTATGCAGGTTCTGAAATATTCAAAATACTTATAATTTGTTTAGAAAGTGTGCTGCATTATCTGCTATAAACAAAAAATCTCTAAAACATATACATTATAAACAGTGCCTGAAAGAAATGGGTGTTGGTATTTACATGATATTGAGCTGGAAAAGTACCCTGTATCCTGAAGAGCACTAAGAGAGTTGTATCCTGAAGGGCACTAAGAGAGTCAGAGCAGATGACAGAACAGAAAAGCCTCTGTTGCCGGATGTACTGCATGGCCTGACACATTGCAAAGAGCCCCACTGTAAATACTGAGCAGTTTTCCAGAAACCAATACCAAAAGTTGTTGGTGCCAATGATGAAGGCACATCCAACACGATGGTCAGTCCGAGAGCCATCAGTGTACACAAAGGTACTATCATGACATTCCGTACAAAGGTTGAGAAACTTAACAGCAATAGAGCAAGTCTCGAGTAGTGTCCTTAGGAAGTGAATAAGGTTCAAGGTGAACACAGGCTGCTGCACGAAGCCAAGGTGGTGAGGAATTCACACCTGTTGGGAAAGTGGCAGGTAGTGTGAATTAAGCTGCCAGAGTAATAGTCAAAAGTGATCTCCAGGAGGTAACAGAGAAGAGGGATACGTTCCATACTGCCGATCAAAGGAGTCATTGAAGAAGGAGGCATAGAATGGGTTGCCAGGCATGGCAGACAAATGGCATGTGCATCTAGTGAGGAGAAAATGATGGTGGTATGACAGCAATAGTTCGGCAGCTTCTGCATACAGGCTCTCAACCAGGCTAGTGTTAAAAGCCACCAGTGGCCAAACGGATGCCATGATGGTGGATTGTATTGAGACAGAATAATATGAACCGACATGCAGGTGCATAAACGAAACACCCATAGTCTAGTTTCGAACAGACAATAGATTGGTACAAATGGAGGGGGATGATCCAATCCACTCCCCAGGAAGTTCTGCTGAGGGTACATAGGACGTGTACACCATGTGACTAGGTAATACACATGGGAGGACTGACAAAGTTTCCTATCGAGCATGAGCCCCATGAGTTTCATAGTTTCAGTGAATGGAAGAACAACAGACCAAAGATGTAAAGATGGTGGAAGAAACCGATTGTGCTGCCAGACATTCATACAAATGATTTTGTCAGTGGAAAAGCAAAAGCCGCTGTCAGTGCTCCACAAGGAAAGACAATAGAGACAACACTGAAGACGCCGCGTCAAGTAGACATGTCCATGAAGACCTGCAGTAGATGGCAAAATTGTCAACAAAAAGAGAACCGGAGATGCCCGATGGGAGAGAGGCCATAATAGGGTTAATGGTGCTAGCAAAGAGGGTGACACTCAGGATGGAACCTTGAGGCACACTGTTTTTTTTATGAAGGTGTCCAACAAGGCAGAACCCATAGGTGCCTAAAAACGTAGCCTTTTAAAAATCCCTGAAGGAAACAGGGCATGTGGCCTCGGAAGCCCCATGTGTAGAGAGTACTGAGGATACCAGTGTTCCAGCAGGTGTCATAGGCTTTCTCCAAATCGAAAAACATGGCCACAGTCTGGTATTTCCGTGTTAAACCATTCATGACATTGGTTGACAAAGTGATAAGACAATCAACTGCAGAACGGCATGCTCGAAATCATCATTGTGCAGTAGTTAGTAAATTGCGAGACTTGAGCCACCATACCATCTTGGGCATGAATCATACATTCCTTCACCTTGAAAACACAGCTGGTGAGAGTAATGGGGCAGCAGCTAGAAGGAAAATGTTTGTCCTTACTGGGCTTAGGTATGGGTATCATAGTGGCTACAAATGCCCTCTGTCCAGATGCAATTGTACGTATGAAGGAGAAAGTGCTTGCCCACAAGAGAAAGGTACTGCAAGATATGTATATGTTGTCTGGTGCTGGAGCAGAGGGTTGGGATGAACTGGGAGCATGACCTAGCTCCCACACAGTAAAGGCAGCATTGTAACACTCACGATTCTGAGAAAAGGATGTGCCTGAGCCTCCTCCACTTGTTTCTGA
The DNA here is from genome assembly GCF_021461385.2 of Schistocerca piceifrons. NCBI lineage: Eukaryota > Metazoa > Arthropoda > Insecta > Orthoptera > Acrididae > Schistocerca > Schistocerca piceifrons. The sequence goes on along the minus strand of NC_060143.1, from coordinate 431,556,732 downwards.
CAGAGGAATCCTTTGTGTGAGATGGTTACTGACTTACTGAAATCTGACCAAAAGCAAATGTGAAAAAGAATTTCTTAGTGAAACTTGGACCCTTCAGAAATGAATCCAATTGTTTTTTTGTGCTACAGAGAGAAAAAGATGTATGGCATTGTGGGGCAGTAAGCCCCTAGAAGTAGTTTCAGCCACCTGATTGGAATGATTTTCTTTGCACACACAGTGGCATCTTTCCTTTGCAGTGTACAAGTGTAGCTGGTTTGTATGGTGGCAGTAATGAGTGCATATTAGATTTAGGTGTTGTGTTTTTATTTCTGATGAGACTGAGAAAAAAAGGGAGTGGATGAAACCTTGTGCCAGCATGTAGCTCACTCCTCTCAAGTAGCAAAAAAAAGAGGGCCACTCAACTTAAATGTCTCCATCTGCAGACGAATCACAGTCAACACTATCCTGCACCCTCACTGCATGAAAAAGTGTCGGCTGGTTGGGAATTTAATCCAGCGCACTGGTGCAAAGTCTGGTGATCAGGAGCTTAATGCTACCATCTGTCCTACACTTCCCATTCAAATACTGGATGGGCTACCTCCAAATTGAGAAGAACCATACAGGTATGGGTTAGTGACAGCAGCTATGCATTCTAATTATGTGTCAGTTTGTTATTGTGTACCAAACATGAATTCATCACATCCTTTTTTTTTTAAATAAAAAGATAGACTGTGTGAAGACTGCACCAAAGAAGACAATTTCGTCTGCTGCATTTCTGTGTATGTGAAATATTCATCTTATTGGTTACTTTGAAAAGCATGTAACAAAAGTAACTAAAGTATAATTGGTATGTCTACCTGACCAATTGGATGTCACAGTGACAGAAAGTTCTCAGCCTGTTTCTTCCAAAAATTTTAAACCTGCTACAGCTGGCACACTGTATACCCAGTTTGAATATTTATCAAGGGTTACTAATTCACAAACAACTAGTTTACAAACATGGCATGCATACTGCAAGTCATATCAGAATCAATTCTCTAATAGACAATGAAAGACACAGTATTGTCCAATTCATACATGATGACAGTTCATGCAAGCCTAGTCACAGATAGGGATTGCACTAAGAGTTCTTCTTGTGGGACACCCACAGCTGTACAAGTCCATTTTGAAGACTGAAGAAACCACAGGACAGTTTCTTAATCTGAAACCTTTTATTGTGTACATGACTAGTTTTAGAACATTCCATCATCTGGTGTAAAAAATAAAATAACTTAATCATCTGAGGTCATCCTCATCCCAGTGCTGTCATGGAACCAAAGGTTCCATTTCAAAAGGATAAAAGAGAGAAAAATTCTGTAACAATTCTTCCCCTTTGCTCTGCGAGCAGGAAACAAGCAGGAAAACTGTGTAATAGTAAGTGCTCCAAAACTGGTCATGTACACAATAAAAGATTGTGGATTAAGCAGCTGTCCTGCGGTTTCTTCATTTTTTGAAAGGGTTGCAGTTTTGCCACCACCAAGCATCAGTTGTGGTGTCCGTGTACAAGTGCTTTGTGCTTGAAGAAAGCACATATCCTGCAAATTGTGTTTCTTGCTTGCTTATGTAGAATTTGTCGCTTGCCCCCTCCATCAGGTTTGATTTATTATTTATTTATTTATTTCTTGTTCATTACAAAATAATAAGTGTTACAGACTATAAATATTGCAAAATATGTGTTTACAATAAAGAATAGTCAGGATTATGAATGTAGATTTGGGCACATATTTGCATTTAATAATAAAAGAAATGCAAAACATTGTGGTTCAGGAACTCTTCTATCATATAAAATGATCCTTGTCATAGGAGCTGCCTTAAAGTTTTTTTAAACAGGAGTGGATATCATGTATTCTTCTCGTCTCATGACTATGATACTCACTATTCAGTTTAAAAATGGATTTTTCTTTCCCTTTGAAGAACATCAAAGAGAATATGTATTGCTATAATAGAAGGAAACATTCCACATGGGAAAAATTATATATAAAAACAAAGATGAGGTGACTTACCGAACGAAAGCGCTGGCAGGTCGATAGACACACAAACAAACACAAACATACACACAAAATTCAAGCTTTCGCAACAAACTGTTGCCTCATCAGGAAAGAGGGAAGGAGAGGGGAAGACGAAAGGAAGTGGGTTTTAAGGGAGAGGGTAAGGAGTCATTCCAATCCCGGGAGCGGAAAGACTTACCTTAGGGGGAAAAAAGGACAGGTATACACTCGCACACACGCACATATCCATCCACACATACACAGTGTCTGTATGTGTGGATGGATATGTGCGTGTGTGCGAGTGTATACCTGTCCTTTTTTCCCCCTAAGGTAAGTCTTTCCGCTCCCGGGATTGGAATGACTCCTTACCCTCTCCCTTAAAACCCACTTCCTTTCGTCTTCCCCTCTCCTTCCCTCTTTCCTGATGAGGCAACAGTTTGTTGCGAAAGCTTGAATTTTGTGTGTATGTTTGTGTTTGTGTGTCTATCGACCTGCCAGCGCTTTCGTTCGGTAAGTCACCTCATCTTTGTTTTTATATAGAATATGTATTGCGCAGTAGATGTAAGGATTCCAAGTTTCTTAAAAAGAATCCTGCATGTAGCTCTAGGATGGACTCTGCACATGATACTTATGGCTCTTTTTTGTGCACACAGTACTTTTTAGCCAGTGACTGATTACCCCAAACTATAATTCCATATGCCATAATGGCATGAAAATAACCATAATATGCGGACTTCATGGTTTCCATACTTCTATAAGAAGAAACAATGCGTAATGCATAAGTTGCTGAACTCAATCATTTGCATTGATTCTGTATGACAACTTGCAACAAATGGAATAAAGACTCACTAAATAACTTTCTCTCTTTATATTTAATGCTTGTAATGGTTCAAATGGCTCTGAGCACTATGGGACTTAACATCTGCGGTCATCAGTTCCCTAGAACTTAGAACTACTTACACCTAACTAACCTAAGGACATCACACACATCCATGCCCAAGGCAGGATTCGAACCTGCGACCGTAGCAGTCGCACGGTTCCAAACTGAGCGCCTAGAACCGCGAAACCACCGCGGCCGGCTCGTGGTGGGCACTGGTCACAATGCTTTGGCTTATCAGTTCAAATGGTTCTGAGCTCTATGGGACTTAACATCTATGGTCATCAGTCCCCTAGAACTTAGAACTACTTAAACCTAACTAATCGAAGGACAGCACACAACACCCAGTCATCACGAGGCAGAGAAAATCCCTGACCCCGCCGGGAATCAAACCCGGGAACCCGGGCGTGGGAAGCGAGAACGCTACCGCACGACCACGAGCTGCGGACGCTCGTAATGGTTACAACATACACAGCAGAGCATTTAGAGCACTACTGAATGCTCATTGACTGTTGGAGAATTTGTGAATCCAATTTTATACATTTGAAGGAGACCAAATTTTTACCAAATATGCATCACATGATGGCTGAGGTACTAGACCTATTTAATTCTACCTATCATGTATATTACAAGGATAAAAACTATCACATCTTATATTTTACTTTTTATCAATTTTTGCCATAGTAAAAATGTTATTTTTTCTATAATTTACTTGATTCTTCAATATAGCTTAGGTTTACTACATAAGTATGGACTATTGCAAGTTACACACCTGTGCAGAACAAGTCAAAACTCACCCGCCATCATTCATAACTTCAACCAGAGAGCAGAAGAATAAAAATAAACTCTGTATCAATAAATACAGACTGACAATTCGAATGTCTTCCACAATTGCTCTTCCCTGATAGACTCTGCCCATAGCAGAAATGTTGGCCAACTGTGTTGATCCAAAGGGGGGACTACTTGGGAAACTGAATAAATTCTTGATCATAAAATTACACACTCCATTCAGCAAGGTCATAGAAATTCAGGATTTTTATATTGTTAATATAAATTTCAATATAATTCTTTTGGGACCTTCGATGGTGACTCATGTTACATTTTGAAATCAGTGTTTTATTATGTTGACTTGTTACAATCTATAAATTCATATTTTCTTTTGTAAATCATCATTATAAATTGTGTTATTCAGGCAAAGATTTTGAAGTGTTATTTAAGCAGGGAAGGGCATTAAAATTAAAGAACAAGAAAGTAATTTATGTTATGACTCATGTTACAAATTTGGGACATCCTATTACTAATGTGCATTTTAGGTCAAAAGTGTTCTCAAACTATCAGGAGTATGGATCTGGTTTTTATCACAGAAAATGTGTATTAGGTTGGCATTCAAATGACAGAGTTACAGATTTCTAAAAATATTTATACCATGTGAATATTGTAATATATTGAAAAAGGCGTGTGATTCAATGTTACATGACTCATGTTACTTGCTACCTCTTCTTGGAAATTTTTTTTCCTGCAAACAGAGATAAGAAAATATGACATTATGTGCTAAATAAGGTAAAATTAACATTTCACTTTTCAAATACTATAAAAAATTATAAGAGCATGACATCTGGGAAAATGAACTGTTTCAATTAAATGTCAGAGAACTGAAAATATCCTCTTGCATTTTCTTTATAATTTCGTCACATTTTACAGGCCATTTCCAGTAGTGATCAGCACACTCCATTGCGCCAATTAAGCGAGAATTTCCAAAAACTGCATGTACTACTCCGGCATTGAATTTTCTGTCATATCCTACTTTGTACCAGTCTCCAGTTTTCACACTTTCTATAGTTTCTTCAGTATGATGATCTGCAGCAACAAAATTCTTTGGAGACAGTAGATATGTTTGTAGTACTCCTTTCTTTTGGTGAAAGTAGTGAATGCTCTTTATGTTTGGTACCGATGGTGCTGAATAAATATTTGAGTCAAATTAAGTTTTACATTGATTCCTTGAATTTCATCAATAGACACATGAAAAACCTACATAGTTGTGGTACTTGCAGCTACCTGAGCGAAGGTTGATGCATCACCTACTATGAATTTCCGCATTTTTACTGCATTTTCCACTAGCCGTTCCGCAACTACATCAATTCCGTTTGCGGCTTTTTTACCATGGGATGTAGCAAATAAGTTCCAATAGATTTCCACATTATGAAATGATTGAATTGAGGCAGGTCCATCTGACCAGATTGAAAATACCTTCACATTTTCAGGTATAGTTGACAGTACCTTGCTAATGAAAGCAATTGCAGCATTTGAGCCATGGCTTTATCCAGAGCGCTAAGTGACTTATATGGTGATAAGCTTGCTTTACTAGGCTGCTGATCTTGCATCTTATGTTGCCTGTGTTTTCTAACTCCCTCCCCATTTTTATCTCTTCTTTCTTATGATAACAGCCCTTGCTTATGTTGACTCAACTGTAGAAACTTTTGTTTCTACTTCTGCTGGCCTTTTCGAGTTTCTTCCAGATGCTTCTTCTTAAATTCTTCATTTTTTCCTTCATTCTTTAACTTTTCCCTCCTCCTACTCTGTCTTTCTGCTGCTACTAAGAACATCCTCTTCTTCTAACCTTAAAATAATACAACTGTGACTCAGATTATGTGAGTCACATTACGCTGTTAATTTTCTGTTTTTACTATATTGGTTGAAATTGGGAAATTTTTAGTAGTGACGTTAGTTACACATTCATACCAAGAAGTAAATTACTGAACAAGATAAAGTTATCTCTCATATATCTCTATTGACATAAAAACTTAATTACATGTAAGTGACTCATGTTACATGAAAGTTCATGCTGTTGTGTTATATTGTTTACCCCAGCCTATAATTTACCCACTTCAGTTTTATACTCTTTATGCAATACATTAGGGTATATAACAGTAATATAAATAATGATATATTAATTCTTACCTGCCAATTAGTTGAAATGAAGGTTTAAAATCTCCAACTCACAATCTCATCACATGAAAAACATATGGCATTATAAAAATGGCTACAAATTAAGGAGGGCAATCAATAATGGGCCACAAACCATTGTTGCCATACAGTAAAAACTCCAGCCTTTTCAAAAAATATATAAAAAGTACCAAATTTTAAACTTTTAAATATCATACATGTGTCCTACTTTATGTGGAACACCCCTTTTGCAGATATTTTGCCAACACTAATGACAAAGTACTGGATTTGAATTTATCTTGTCTTATGTTCTACCTTTTTCAATTGTGCCAAATTTTATCCTCTCTGCATTTCATCTTTGTCATTCATTCTATTTACATGTTATGATGTAGTAATTTAAACTTTAATAACATTTCTGTGCTGTGGTTTTTTTCAAATGTTCATTGTGGACTACGTAATTCAGAGAAGGAACGATGTTTCAGAATGGTCCCGCGAGGCCCTGCTAGACAAGTGGATGAAGGATGCAGTTGCTTGTTGCCAGTTGGCAGGTGTGCAGCCCCCAGCCTCGGCTCTTCAGCTCCGTGACAGTGGCAGCACACCTTCATCCCCAGTTCTGCAGCCTCCAGATATACCACCAGACCCTGAAGACCTTACAGAGCCTGTTGTGAGTGTCATGATAAGATTTTCTTTTGCATGTACTGGCCATGGGAAAAATTAGACATACAAATTTTAACATATAGCACTTGCCAAATAGCCTCCATTTGTGAATACAGAAAACTCCTGATTACCTGGGTGCAAAAAATCCAGTTTGTGGATTATCTGTGCAGAGTTCGCTGGGAGGGAAGGGGTGAGGAGAAGAGAGGAGGGGATCGGAGGGGGAGGGGGTGGTAAGATCTGTTACAATTAAAATAATATTTTCATTTGAAACTTGCTATAATGCATGTGACTCATGTTTCCTCATGTGCACTGAGGCACAGACGTGCATTGATCTTTTATTAGAGTAATGCTGTAGGCTTCTACATGAGACGTATAACATGTTTTAAAAATACAGAAAGTAGCAGTTTCTTGTAAACAGAAAGTAGCAGTTTCCTCTAAAAATGTGTATTTTGGATTGCCCTTGATTTATGGTTATATGTGTAATCTGTTTCATGATTTATTGTTTGTTACATCATTACTAACTATATGCTTTCTTAATGCTTCAGTTTTATTTGTTGGCTATCTCTGTTTGCCCCTCTCAGTCTTACACACACACACACACACACACACACACACACACACACACACACACACACACACGAGAGAGAGAGAGAGAGAGAGAGAGAGAGAGAGAGAGAGAGAGAGAGAGAGAGAGAGAGAGAGAGAGAGAGAGAGAGAGATAGATAGATAATTTGTGGGAAAAGTGTAGATGATACCACGTGAACTAATTGTTCTGCCTTCATGTATGTTCTTTCTTTTCTACCTAAATCTTCTCAGACTGTTTCTGTTTCACCAAATTTTCTTGTTTGTATTATAAGCAGTGTGAAATCTGCACACTGCCAGTGTCAGAGGAGACTGGTGGTGATGTGTCAGCACCCTGTGGTCACCGCTTCTGCACTTCGTGCTGGGAGAATTATCTCACAGTCAAGATCCAAGCTGGCGATGCCCATGGAATTCTATGTCCTGCTTACCAGTGCCCCATGTTAGTGCCTGCGGATGTAATAGAGAAGCTTGTTTCTCCAGATATGGCTCGTCGATATCTTCAGTTTGATATTGAGGTCTGTATGATATACTGCAGTAATTAAATTACTAGGTTTGTTCCAGTGTTTGCATCATGGTTCTAAATTATTATTTTCTAAACATTATATGTAGATTCAATTTATATTTCAACATAATAGAAGCAAAAATTGAGTATTAACTTTTTGACAAAAGCAGAGCACCTACATGACACCAAGTTAGGAGTAAATGATCAAGGATCACATGAGATAAATTTTGTAGTACTTGAATATCCAGTTCTCAGAATTTTTAAACATTCTTTCATTACAAGTTTTATGTTTTGGTACTCCTGAGGTGACAAGGACAGCATGTAATAAACTTGATCCACTGGTTAACGAAAGAACCAATTTTATGGGTAATGCACAAATGAACAGTTCACAGTTCTGATGTGATGTAGAAAATAAGAGCCACTTATTATGAATGATAGAGTTATCACCATAGTCCAACTCAATGTCTTAGGTCAGTGTCTAGCTGATGCCTGGTTGATGTCGTAGATGGTGTTCTGGTCAATGTGCAGATTTGTGTCCAGCTCAGTCAGGTGCAAGCTGGTCAGTGTCTTGTTCAGAGTCGTGTACTGCCCTGGGTCGACATATGGTCAGAGATCTGTGTGGTGCTGAAGAATGCTGCTGAAGATGACTACCAATGGATGAGATGCAAGGAACAGCCAGTGTTGAGCCCAGAGTGAGAGCAAGTGCTGTAGGCTAGTGGTCATGCATCATCTTAAGAAATCCTTTGGAAAGATTTCCATGATGATCATGTGACATGCAGGCACATGACATGGCATGCAGACAAAATGTGCCATGTTTGCAGTGGACTGTGTGGCTGCAGGTGCAGGTGGCGAGCAGTGCTGGTCTCTCTCATGGAGCCTGCCAGATTCTGCCATGTACACAGAGGGACATGTTAATGTTGTCATCTGGTATATACATGAGGTGGTGAGCAGCATATATGAGCAGAATTGGGATTGCCATATGTGTCTGGGTCGGCAAAGGATGCTTATGGTGTGGGAACCCGCTGGCTGGAGATACATTCTGTAGTGGTATTTGGGTAGGCAGGTGGCCAGATATACAGCCCCTCCCTCTGAAACAGATGGCTAAACCACGAAGCACAGATTGCCAGAGGGAAGGTGGAGATGCTCCGGAGGATGGAGAATGGGCCCTGAGTGGGGGCGCAACAGAAGTGCCAGAAAGTGGAAAAGTGGCACGAGCATGTAAGGATCCTGAAGAGCAAAGATGAGATCTGATGCACAAGGAAAAAATGGACTAGAATGTGCAAGGAAAAGGCACTGAAGGAAGAGGAGAAGTATGAAGACGGTGTGGAAGGAAACATATGCATCAAAGAGGCACTAAAGAAAAATGGAAGACTGAAAGACCCGTCCTGATAGTTAGCATCAGACCGGGGAATGCTACGCAGAGATAGTCCCATGTCCAATTGCAGAGGCAGCTGTAAGTGTGAAGGCTGCAGTGTGTGTCTTGACATGCACAGTGTTGTGCATAGGAGCACAGTGGTGCACGTGGGAGTGCAGTGGCACATGTAGGAAGTGAATGTAAGTGGGGACCTCAGTGCTGGTTGCTATGGCATGGCACTCATGGAAGGGATACCAGCCATCATTGCATCTTCCTGATGAAGGGCAGGGGGAGGGAAGAAATTTGGACCTCGCGGCCAGAGGGGGTGGTGAGTGTAGCAGTAGGTGACATCGGATGCCAGAAAGACTGCCCGAGGAAGATCGACACATGGCCCGTGCTGTCACCATTGTGTATTGAAGATCTGGGTGTGGGGCCATTCTTGAGAGGAGAGCTGACCATGGCAGCATCATTCAGATGAAGTGGTCTGGTAGCGTCAGACTTGACTGAAGGAGGACAGTCGCCAGGTGAGAGAAGATGTGGATATGGAAAGCAAGAGGCAAGCAGAGCTGTCATCAGGAAAGAACAACCAGGCCTCCAAGGGTGGTGAGACCTGGTGCAGGCTGAGGCAGCAATGGGCAGGACCACACCTTAGGCACAGTACAAACCGTGGTGTCATCTGTTGGAGAAGAGGTAAAAACATGAGATGAGTGGAACCCATACACAGAAGCTTAGAGGCCCCAGGGGGAAGCAGGGCATCAAGGACAAGATCAAAGAATCCTTGACAGGCAGAAAGAAGGCTGATGTGTCAGGGGGTGACACACCAGGGTCATCAGAGTTGGAAGGGAGCAGAGCAATGCCATCAGTGGATGAAGAAAGGAAGTCCTTTGAGCGTGCATGTCAGATGCACAGGAAGGAAATGAGAGTATCCGATGGAGAGGGGAGTGAGGAGTCATGCAGCTAGCTGGCCAGTGGTGAGGAGGATGGCGGTGGTGCTGGAACAGGAAGAGGCACTGGAGCCAGCAGTGATGGTGCTGATGATGCAGGGATAGATGACACAGGATCTGTTGGTATAGCAACAGAAGGCATCACAGCAGGAGGACCCAGATCAGGAGGCACAGTATCGGAAGGCACAGGAGCAGGAGGTGCCCATGGTACAGGATTTGGCCAGCACCCGTGGTTCAGGAACTGACGAGGCCTGACGCACAGGAGCTGGAAAAGCCTGTGATGCAGGGACCAACAGGGCCTGAGGTGCAGGCACTGGAGGACTAGAGGAGGCTTCAGAGCTGGGTGAAGTGCCAAAGCCTGAAAAGGAAGAAAAGTTGAAGAGGGTGGTGGAGCCGAAGAATGTGTCAGAGTGGTAGAGCAAGAGATTCTGAGGATGCATAGAGCAAGAGAGGGCATTGGAATCTGAGGAAACTGTGCTGTAGTTGGTGGTACTGGAGACAGAGGAGCTAGAGGCAGCCAGAAGAGAACAATAAGAAGTGAAGAGATGAGGAGAAGATGGTTCAGCCTTGCAAGGAATGTAGGCCATGAATCCTAAGCAGGATTGAACTGCAGAGGAAGCTGCACTGAGTCTCTAGCCAGGGGAGAGGGGGAACAGCATCAGGATGGGCAAGGCACCATCGAAGAAGCATGCAGTGGTATGCAGGAAGTGCCATGTGTGATGCAGAAACTATGCTGTCCTGTCTGTAGCATGTGGGGGCATTCTCACCAGACAGTGCCGAGTTAAATGAGCAGTGCCCTGAGTGAGATGCTGCAACTACAGATCATGTAACTGTTAAAGTTGGAGCTGTGGTAGTTCCAGTGCAGGAATGGCCATGGTGGTCATGAAGATGTGAGAAGTATCTACGAAAGAAAAGACACACATAGGATTGTTCCTCATTGCCACTTTTATGTCTTGGTCCTTATGAGGTGGATAGAACAGCACATGATAGTATGGCCAGGCTGATGTCCGGCTCAGTCAGTGTCTTGGTTGGAGTCCTGGGCCTTGCTGACTCAACATTCTGTTGGAGGTAGGGGAGGGACTGATGGCTGCTGCTGAAGATCGCTGCCAACAGATAAGGTGCAAAGATTTGCAGGCATTGAGTCTGGAATGAGAGCGAGTGCTGTAGGCTAGTGATCATGCAGCATCTTAATTAATCTGGCTGAAGGGTTTCTGTGACGGTCGTGCGGCTTGCAGACACTTGACGTGTGGTGCAATGATTGGTTGCACGTGCAGCTGGCAGGTGATGATGGTGCCTCTTGTGGAGTCCACTGGAGAGTGGTTTGTACCCAGACGGGTGTGATGCTGTTGTTGTGTGGTGCGTACACAGAACAGCATGTTGCTGTTGTCATCTGGTCTGTGGTGTGTATGACCAGATTTGTGATTGCTGCATGTGTCTGGTTTCGGTGTAGGATGCCTAGAATGTGCCAACATGCCAGCCAAAGATGTGACCTGTGGTGTTATTTGGTGCACAAGTGACCAGACGCTACAATTGGAATATACAAAAATACAGTAAAAAAGGAAGCATGAAAAGAAAAGATACAATAGGTAGTTGCAGGTGGAAAGAAAAAGTTACTTCAAATTGTTCTCTCTCCTGACATAGGTTATAGAGCTACTACCCCTTTGTTTCTTCCTTTCTTCCTTTCTTTCTTCCTTCCTTCTAGTATCTGTACATTTTATTATCTTTGTTTCTCTTTCATGTATTTAACTGTTCACCACAAAGGAATTATCCAAATTGGGTGCAAATCAGTAAATGTGATGTAGATGTACAAACAAACAAATGATTGCTGTTTCAGAAAATTTGGGTGATTTGTTCAAGAGAAAGAGCTTCAGAAATGGAGCAAGTCAATAATGTGTTGGTCCACTTCTGGCAATTATTTGGCTTGGCACTGATTTACAGAATTGTTGGATATGCTCCTGAGGGATATCGTGTCAAATTCTGTCCAATTGGCACATTACATCACCTAAATCCTAAGCTATTTGGAAGGCCCTACCCAAAATATTTCAACAATTCTTAATTGGGGAGAGATCCAATGACCTTGCTTACTAAAGAAGGCTTTGGCAAGCACGAAGACAAGCAGTAGAAACTCTCGCACAGTGCGGGCAGGTATTAACTTGCTAAAACATCAGGCCAGGTTGGCTAGCCATAAAGGGCAACAAAATGGGGGGTAGAATATCGTCAACATACCACTGTGCTGTAAGGGTATTGAGGATGACAACCAATGGGGTCATACTGTGGAAAGAACTGGCACCCTAGACCATCACTCCTGGTTATAAGGCTGTATGGTGAGTGACAGTCAGGCTGGTATCATTCCACTGTCCAGGGCGTCTCCAGGCAGGTCTTCACATGTAATCAGGGCTCAGTTCAAAATGAGACTCATCACCGAAGACAATTCTATTCCAGTCAATGAGATTCCAGGTCAAAGACTGTGTGATACCAACCTGACTGTCATCCACAATACAGGCTGACAACCAGGAGTGATGGTGTGGGTTGCCAGGGTTCTTGTTTCTCAGAACCCTTTACTTGAAGAGGATTGTAGTTACATCTTTACAACATAACATCCCAGAAGCAGAAATTTTGATGAGAAGTGGTGCAAATGAGTAAGTTTTTATACCCTGAATCCCGCTTATTTCAAACAATTTACCATTTCACTTTTTACATGTACAATTTCTAGTGATCTTATGTTATGCCATGATCATAAACAAAGCACAAGGTGAGACTCTGTGTGCTGCGATCTTGGAACTTGGTGTCAGCTGCTTTTCACATGGCCAATTTTACATGGCTCTCTCCTGTGTTAGTGAGGCAAACAAGCTCTTCATACATGTCTCCCAATCATACCAGTCAGAGACTGTGTACAAAGAAGCTTATAAGTAAAAAATAAATTCCACACATATGAAATCTCAGGCACAGCCATAAATAAATCCCTGGGCAATGCCAGGCTTCTCACTTAGTGCAACATAAAACTTAATTTAAAAAATTTTTTAGTTTCCTATATCTGTAATTTTTGTGGCAGTTCTGTGTTGCTTTGTGAATGCTTCTCTTTTGCTCCAGACACAATCTACAATTTAATATTATTTATAACAGTTCAGAACTTTCAATGGAGTTGACTTACAAATTATTCTTAAATGCTAGGCGTTTGTGGAGAGCAACCGAAGCATTAAATGGTGCCCAATGCCTGGCTGTGGTCGAGCAGTGCGGCTGCCTGAGTATGAGCAGCCACTACCTGGCTCTCGCTCAGGTTCTCCACCTCCAACATCACATGCTGTTGACTGCGGTAATGGGCATTTCTTTTGTTGGTGAGTATTAGTGGCTACATGATGGTTATTTGCATATTTCACTGGTTTCAGTAGGTGTACAATGACATTCTCATTCACTTTGGCTTAACATGCTTAGAAAAATATGCCTGTTCTGGAAGGAGAACAACAATTCTCACCTGTAACTACAGTGTATAAGACCTCAACATCAGAAGAATTATTCATGACCTCATGCAAGCTCTACCTTCATCAGTTTACATCTCAAATGATGATACAAAATTTTAAGTTTATTTTTACATTCAAGTTCAAAACCTGAAATGGGCAACTTTTTGTTCACAACAGTACTCTCTGTGTGATGGTCGTAGAGAACATAAGGCAGCATGCCTTGCCTCACATATTGGCTGCCCCAAGGAAATGTGCAGTGGTGGGTTGGCATAGAACCAATATTGCTGACACCATTATCTGTGTTTTGTGCTTCTGCAAAAGCAGCCACATATGCAGAAATGATGTTCATTTAAATGACACTTGCAGTTGAAACTGAAGTCACCATATTAATTGGCATGTGCAGTCCAGATACATATAAATTGAAATTATACATTATTTATCAGAAACAGTGAAAAACTAAGATGCAGAGAGGTATAAATTTTGATGCCTTTAATTAAAGGCCAATGACTTATGTCAAATTCATTGAAACATTAAATTTATTTATTCACTATAGATATTTAGTGATACGTGAAGAAAGGTATGTCAGAAATCAATAAAAATGATTAAAAATTGTTACAAAAGAATGATTAAAAAGATTACAAATGAATTATCAGTCACTACTCTCATCAGTGTAAGACTCCTCAGCATCATCACTTGAAGCTGCTGTATTATTAACAAATTCATCAGCAGCCATTTTGATGACTCCGCATTGCTTCCAGTACTCTTGCTCCAAGTGTTGTATTTTTCTTTAATAACCATCCAGTCCTCCACAACAACTGAGAGAAATGCAGTATTAATGAGAGTCTAAAGAGTTTCCTTAGACATGTTATCTGTTACATTGCATTCTCTGAAATTATATTTAATTTTGGCCCATGCAACTTCAGTCACATGCATATCACACAACTGAAGCAGTTTATTTTATGTAGATTATTATGCTGTCTGTTGACAGCAAGCTTGTTAAGACCATTAACTTTCTTGGCTGGTTTGTTCTTTTTAATTAAGCCACACAGTTTTTTTTTTTTTTTTTTTCGTTCTATCACTGCAGTTTATTTTTTCGGCTCATGATCACTCAAACATCGCTCTATCTTTGTAATCTTAAAAGTCATATTTAGATGATACTTTATTGACCTGGCTGCTGTGGTATGGTGTATTATCTATAACTATCATGGAAATTAGATGGAATATAAGTGTAATTATACATGCCCTGTACTTTGCTCTTGGAATAGAGGATTGTAGGACTGGATTAATGGGAAGAATCCTTTGTATATATTAGCAGCAGCCATGTTACATGTGAAACTACAGTGTGCATATAGTAGCTCTTACAACATGTAGTTCACCTACACTGAGTCCTCCAGCAACAACAGAACATACATTTCAAAATAATTCTAATGTAATACTCTGCCATATTAAAGGATGATCAATAGTAATATTATTAATAATTCAAATTACAACAGAAATTAAACCTTGTTGCCAGGGGTTCCAAGTGATTCACTCAAATAGTATTGGGAAACCTTCTGAGCCTTGTAGAACTGGACAGGCTTTTACCTTTGTATGTAGCAGCTTGTAATTTAGCCTGTGCAATAGAGTGGAGCTGATACTTTTGCTGTTTTTCTTTGTTGCAGCAATGTAAAATGTAAAAAAAATCATTTTTCACTTACTGCTGTGAATGACAAACTTCATTTTCCATTGTGGTGTTGATGGCAAACTAGATGAAGTACTCGATGGACCAGGGATTGCCTATTCACTCACTTTAAACTGTTATCACAGTCTGCAAATCAGATCAACTCACAAATTCGATAGAGCACAATAAACTAAGAAATACTGGCTCTCTAAAAATGGATGCCACATTTCTATCGAAACATGTGTTCTAGATAATATTGGCAGCACCTGGAGATTGTGAATATCACACTTGTTCCAGTTTCCTGTACTATTGGCAGTGCCAGTATGAAGAGTCTACCTATCATGGCCAAACAGCACATTTATGTTTCAAGGTTTATGTATACAGGCTGCTTCATAAAGAATTCTGCAAATGAAATGAAATAACTGAGGCACAGTGAACAATAGAAACTTACTAGTTTCCTCTTTATTGAGAATGCCATTAAAGTTTTGTTCATAAATTCTGCAATTAATACCATATGTGTCTAACAGATGGCATGGGGCACAGCTATCACTGTAAGGAACCAGAAAAAGAGGTTATGAAGGTTGATATACCCCTTAGATGCACGTTACTGTCACCCACTCATAAAAATGTGAGTTGTCTACAACAATGTAGGAATAACCTGTAGTTTCCACTGTACATTATTGCCTGTCATCTGCTAAAGTGTATGAATTAAAATGGATGCACATTCCTGGCAGATCAATTTTCTATCTCGTCCAGTGTTGTATGACTGTTATGGCAAACTGTGCCCTTCACTGTGACCCTCAAAAGTAGTCATTGAGGTCAAGTCAAGTGTGTAGGAAATGTACACAAGAGAAAGAAAAGTGGCTAGGGTACAGTTACTTACCGAGTAGGTTCTCAGTGCTTGTACTGTAGCAACAATTTTTTCCATAAACAATATGTGCCAGGTAGTAGTACTTCAAAATTTCTAATTACACCTTTTCTCAAAACTACAGCACAAGCTGTCACCTGTGCGGTTGCCTACAGAGATGTGTGCTTTCAGTGCAATAGCTCAAAAATCACAGATTTGTCCTTTTGTGAAACAATCCAGCTAAAGTTCTGTTTCAGCTGTAAACCATTTTCACGGCACTAAACTTTCTCATGCATCAAGCTCCATAAAGGAGAGTCTTCAGTTATGCAGAATGAGTCATGTTAAATAATAACTGGAAGAAGCAGCCACAGCAGCCACTTGAGGACAGTTTTGTAAAGTATACTAATAATAATAATGTTCATACTGATAATTACAGAAATAAAGCAACTATTTTGGAAACTCCACACTCTTCCTCTTACACTACAGAATTCAACATAGTCAACCATGGAGAGCATATTCTCCATAAATTCTTATTTTTGTTGCAGAGCGCACTCCGGTATCTTCTTTATCTTGTACACAAACACGTGTAGGGTTTTTCACAGATTTAGTGTGTAATGGATGGTGTTACTTGTGACTCCACTGAAATACAAGAGATGTATCTTCTTGGAATACACTGATTGACAACAGTTACAGTTATGACATTTTTGGGTGAGCTATAATTTGTCTGGGGCCAACATTTTCCACCAATACACCTACCATGCCACAGGACAGATAAAATTTGTCACCACACAGTAAATGCTTCTCACATGTAGACTTTTTGTAAACTACTCTTTGTTGCTGTTGAACTGTGTTTAACATTTTGAATGCCAATCCCATCAATTTCTGTAGACTGCCGATTCCCTCATTTGATGGGATACGATTTCTCCCATTCATGAATACAAAATCACATATATTCATTGGTTCGATCATTTTTCATTGTTGGCTGTTCTCCTCCTTCTGGTTATTATTTCTCATGTCTCTTCTTCTACTTTTCATGCTTGTTCTTCTTCTTCTCCTTCTCCATTTTTAGTAACCATGAATTCCTCTCCTTTCCCAACCTTTTCATTTCAGAGTAGCAGTTGCAAACTTCATCAGTTATTTTCTGGCTGTATTTCAGTCTGTCTTCCTCTATAATTTGTACCATCTACAGCTCCCTATACTGTCATGGAAGTTATCCCCTTATGTCTTGACAGATAACCTATCATCCTGCCCCATCTTATTGTCAATGTTTTCTCTATAATCCTTTCCTCACAGGTTCTGTGGGGAACCTCCTCATTCCTTACCTTATCAGTCAACCTAATTTCCAACATTCTTTTGTAGCACCACATCTCAAATGATTTGATTCTCTTCTGTTCTGGTTTTCCTACAGTCCCTGTCTCACTAATGAACAATTCTGTGCTCCAAACTTACAAACTCAGAAATTTCTTCCTTGACTTAAGAGCTATGTTTCATACCACTAGATTCTCTTGGCTAGGAATGCCCCTTTTGCTGGTACTAGTCTGCTTCTTTTGTCCTTGTTACCCCATCTGTCATAGGTTATTTTGCTGCCTAGGTATCAGAAGCCCTTAACTTCATCTACTTCATGATGACCAATTATGGTGTTAAGTTTCTCACTGTTCTCATTTCTGCTATTTCCCATTACTTTTTTCTTTCTTTGGTTTACTTTCAGTCCATATTCTGTACTCATTACAGTGGTCACTCCATTCTACAGATGCTGTAATTTTTCTTCACTGTCACTTAGAACAGCAATGTCATCAGTGAATCATGTCATTGTTATCCTTTCACCTTGAATTTTAATCCCACCCTTGAACCTTTCTTTTACTTCTGTCATTGATTCTTTGACGTACACATTGAACAGTAGAGGGTGAAAGACTACATCTCTGTCCTATGTCCTTTTCAATCTGAGCACTCAACTCTTGGACTTCTAGTCTTATTGTTCCCTCTTTGTTTTCCTAGATATTGTGTATTACATGTATTTCCCCATAGATTACCCCTATTTTTCTCAGAATTTTGAACATCTTGCACCATTTTACAATGTTGAACATTTTTGCAGGTTGACAAATCCTATGAACATATCTTGATTTTTCTTCAGTCTTGCTTTCATTATCAATTGCAGTGTCAGAACTGCCTCTCTGGTGCCTATACCTTACCTGCAGCCAAACTGATCTTAATCTAATTTTCTTTTCCACTCATCTGTATATTATATTGGTCAGCATCTTGCATACATGAGCTGTTAAACTGAGTGTGTGATAGTTTTTGCACTTGTCAGCTCACAATCTTCAGATTTGCGTGGATGATATTTTTTTGAAAGTCTGATGGTATATTGCTAGTCTGATAAATTCTACACATCAACATGAATAGTTGTTTTGTTATCATTTCCCCCAATGATTTTAGGAATTCTGATGAAATGTTGTCAATCCCTTCTGCATTATTTGATCTTAAATCTTCCAAAGCTCTTTTAAATTCTTATGCTAATGTTGTAACCCTATCTCTTCCCTGCATATTCCTATTTCTTCTCCTATCATGTTATCAGATAAGTACTCCCCTCATAGAGGCCTTCGATGTACTTTTTTCACCTAACCACTCTCTCCTCTGCATTTAACAGTGGAATTCTGATTGCATTGTTAATGTTACCACCCTTGCTTTTAATTTTTCCAAAGGTTGTTTTGACTTTTCTATATGTTGAATTAGTCCTTCTGATAATCACTTCTTTTTTGATTTCTTCACATTTTTCATGCAGCCATTTCATCTTAGCTTCCCTGCAGTTCTTATTTATGTCTTTCCTAAATGACTTACATTTATGTATTCCTGAATTTCCCTGAACATTTTTGTTCTTCCTTCTTTCATGTTAACAAATATTGAAAACCATGAAAGTGGCAGGCATTGTAAGAAACATCAATGTTTATGTGGTCAGCTGTCAAAATGTTAAATTGGTTACATTTTAGTGTCACGAAAACACCTTATTACACAGAATGCATTATGTCACCCACACCCTTCAGCACACATAAATGTTTATCATGCTGTATCGGCAAATCAGTCAGCTGACAACTTGCGTTGTAATGCTGCATGCTTGCTGCAGTTCACTGTACAGTTGTATAGTTCAGGGAATATTTAGGGGTTTAGTTTGAAAATATTTATTTAAAATAAATATTTCCAGTCAAAGTGTTCACTCGGCATAACTTCTGTTGTGCCTACATGACCCACATTGCCTGCCATTCAGAACTGAAGCAATTCTGCCCAGTTAAAGCCACTGACAAGAGATGCCTTCAGCCCTCTGTTAAACTGGCTGTTAAGTCTGCACTGTCAGTGTAACCAATAGAGAGTGTGAGATGTGGATCACTTGTGTGGCTGTTGAAAGGTTCTGGAGAACGGAATACAGTTGATTCACTCTCTTCGCTCAGAGAAAATGCTCTTGGAATCCAGACTTCAGAAAGGGCGGGTAGCCTGACACCCCCTGCCTCTGTCTCTGCTCATCAGGACTGGCCACCAACAGCATGGACATTACATCCATCTGTACCTTCCCCTATTCCTCTTTATTTAGGCCCCAACGCTTAGACTTGCAGCCAGCCTTTGCATCCTCCCCTGGGTTGAATCCATTTCTGTATACCATTATTGAAAATATATTCCTAATTTTCTATGATTAGCTCATTTAAATCCCTGTCTTCTTCCAATGCTCACCCACCCTGCTCTGAATCTTGTGCACAGGACCATAACCCATGCCATGTGTTAGCAACAATCACTGTACAACCATTCCATGTAGGCTTTCACGGCCGGCGTCTTCATCAGTAAACACTTCCGGGCTAAGTTGCCGTGGTCGATCTGTAGAACTTCTTCTCCCTGACGTTTCGATCTCAACTACGGAGAACATCTTCCGAGATGAGTCAAACAGTCATTGACTCACCTCGGAAGATGTTCTCCATAGTTGAGAACGAAACGTCAGGGAGAAGAAGTTCTACAGATCGACCACGGCAACTTAGCCTGGAAGTGTTTACTAATGAATCACTGTACAGATCTACATTGTGCAAATATAAGTATCACCATCTCAGTACTGGGACTTAACATTATTCTTTGAACATACATTCTTTGTTGGCCTTCATATAACATTACCTTTTAATATCATTGGTGCTTGAATGATGACTTGTATGCTTCACTACTGGTAACCAAATTTTTCCTCTAATTTTCGACATGTTCACACACACACACACACACACACACACACACACACACACACACACACACACACACACACAGACTCATGCAAATGCAACTCACACCACATGACTGCTGCAGTTTCAGGCAACTGTAGCCTCACTCTGTGTGTTAGCATAATCATTCTCTCTTGCTTTTTCTCTTTTAAAATATTTTTCATTTTTCTGTAAATAATTTAAAAATTTCAGTTTTACAAACTATTAATTAGCTATTGAAACATCAAACTATTAGTGATTATTGTTTGTCTAAGGAATGTCTATAATCTATTGTACTAATGAAATAATGTTTTGTGTAGAGAGTGAGGCTAAATTATTCTCAATTGTGCAGGGAATGTTTAGGGGAGGCACATGCGCCTTGTGGTTGTCAGCAGTGGCAACAGTGGCAGCGCAAGATCTCAGAAGTTCGGCCTGAGGAGCTGCGAGCTTCATGCACTGAGACTGAGGATGCTGCTAACTGCCTGTGGCTGGTCACCAACTCAAAACCTTGTCCCAACTGCAAGTCTCCAATACAAAAGAATGAAGGCTGCAACCACATGAAGTGTTCAAAGGTTACCTCCTCAACAATTATTCCTTTTTTCAGAATATTTTTGCTGTCTGCTACATTTATTACTGAAAAATCACTCTTTATTAAAATGTTGTGGACAAATTGCTTAAAAGTCATAGCAAAATGTCAAAGAAAACTACTGCCTTGAATTCCACTTTTGCAACTTTTTTCATTTAGTTTTTCAATAAAACTCCTTAAATGTAATAAATGAGGTCACTGGAGATGAAATCAGTGAAGAAGTGGTGTCATGAAATGGCACCAGTAAAGACTGTACAGAAATTCTGAAACTTCATTGCTGTGTTTGTGTTCTGGCAATTGAAAATTTATGCCATACTGAGACTCGAGACCTGAATTTGCTGCTTTATACAAACAATCGTCTTAACTGTTGGGCTATATGAGCACACCTTCAGGCCTGACACTAACTTTTATTGCCTATATCATCTCAAGGGACTACAGCCCAACTGTGACTGCATCTGAGGCAAGCAGCAATCTAGCTGCGGCAGGTAGCGAGCCTACAGAAGAGGTGTGGGATGGAGAAAGCAGGGTACCCACATGCCTTAAAAAGGCCCAAAAAGGCTGTAATTTTCAAAATCCTTTGTAGGGTCCCCTAAGAAGGCCATTTTTTAAAGTTTAAGGTCCTAAAAATTGTATAAAAGTTTGTTTTTTTAAGTTTCATTACTTTTCCTTTCGGTATGCTTGTGGAAATAATTATTCACATATGAGACAACAGCCAGGAAGGAAAGCTAAAGGTTACTGCCCATATATGATTTGGCTATGGAAAGAAGGCAGGTAGATACTGTGTGGGGGAATGGAATGTACGGATGGTTGTGGTGAAAGGGCCAGTACTAGTAACCTGCAGAAGTGCGCACCTTGTAACATATAGCAGCTACGATCCCAAACATCCACAACTCTTAGATTGCTGAGCTTGGCAAATGGCTACAATGGGGGACAGAGGACAGACAACATGAAACTCAATAAAACACGCCAACATTACACAAAGAATAAACCACCTTATTTTCATAATCAAACTGTAGAGGGCTTGCCTAATTCAACGGCGAATTGCTGAAATGCATGATGCATTCCATCTGCCCACTCACGGTGGTTTTTGTTATATCATTATTGGTTCTAGATTTGTACTCGTGAGGAGGGCATGTATCTTCATCGATATTCAACAGATTTTCTATGTGATGAGAAGAGTAAATGTCATATGTCATACTGATTAATCCATTGACTTTCCATTCATTCCTTTTCATCAGTACCCTGTGAGCTAGTGCTTGTTTAGTTCTTTAATATAGATTTTGTTGAGTGCTACTGTCCTTTAGTGAAAATTGAAAAATTCCACAATGGGAAAATGTGTTTCAGATCATCTTTGGGTTCAATAGTGAGGAGTGTTGCGTAGCTATGTGAGACTAAGCCCAGGCATCACTTGCACAGGAGATTGAAGATGCCACAAGGATAAGTGCCTATTCTATATTGGCAGTAGTTCCATGTAATATGTTAGAGATGCTGTGGGTTATATGGCAACTACAACCAAGAAGGAGTAGGCTTTAATGCCCATGGCATCTTTGATCTCCATCTATGCATGTAATGTTAAGGGCAGAATATTGTATACCCAGCATTCATCTATTTACTGTCTTTGGTTAACAAATGACAAATTCAAGAATTAAATTATGCCCTCCATTGAGTAATTTGTTGAATGTTACTGCGATTAAATGCCCATAATGGGTAAGTGTGTTTTTAATCATCTTTGGTTAAAAAAAAGATGAATTCAGGAATTGGATTACACCATCTGATGATAAGTTCAGAGCAAATTGCACACTGTGTGTGTAGTGACGTAACAAGACTGTTACGCCACTTGAAGTAGCCGACAGAAAGGCACGCGTACACACACGCCGACGGGCGTCAAGTCTGGAACAGGATAACTATTGAATGGTAGCGAGAAAAGTACATAGCTGCTTTATACTTAACTTTAATGATCCTTGTGATACATCTCTCTTGACTATACAAATGCGACTCGTAAGATACATGCACTGTTACAATTGGCGCCTTGCTAGGTCTTAGCCATGGACTTAGCAGAAGGCTATTCTAACTGTCTCTCGGCAAATGAGAGGAAGGCATCGTCCGTATTGTCGCTAGCAAGGTCGTCGTACAACTGGGGCGAGTGCTTGTTCGTATCACGAGACCTGCCTTGTGGTGGCGCTAGGTCTGCGATCACACAGTGGCGACACGCGGGTCCGACATGTACTAAATGGACCGCGGCTGATTTAATCTACCACCTAGCAAGTGTGGTGTCTGGCGGTGACACCACATTCCTCCCCCGCAAATCAGCGAACGGTCGTGAGATAAGGCTTCCGCCCGCCGTGGGGAGGACCCCATGTTGACGTATGCGATGAGGTGGGGAGCCTAACAACAGGCGAGGCTGTGCCACCCGCACCCGGCCATTCGGTCTGAGGGGAGCTAGGAAACGCCTGAAAACCTAGTCCAGGGTGCACGTCAACATGCGGTGTATGCGCCCGTAAAGAAACAGGAGGGGCCGAAGGGTCGACCTCCATTGCGTCGGGGTAGCCGACGCGCGATGACGTCATGTGGTCCGGAGCGGGTGGGAGTTGCATGGCGGAGGACAGCTGGTCACGGGAAGCGATCGGCGGCGCGTGACCCTGGGAGGCGCTTGGCGGCTGCAGCGAAGCGTCGAATGCGGGCGGCGCCGGCGGGAGAACAGGCGACGGCGGCTGCGGCTGCGGCGGCGGCTGCGGCGGCGGCTGCGGCGGCGGCTGCGGCAGCGGCACGTCGCCATGGGGCCAAATGGAAGGCATCGTCGGTAACACCTGCGGATGAGGCGAGCCAGTAGATGGGTCCCCAGGGCGCTGACCGGACGGCACCGTCGCTGAAAGCAGACGGGGAGCGGCAGAACCCGTGCGACGACAGAGGCGCAGCTGATTGAGATGCCGACGCACCTCACCAGAGGCCCCCAAAACCAAATACATCGCGCGGCCGAGGCAGCAAAGAATGCGCCCTGCGAGCCAACGCCGTGAACCTCGATAGGTGCGATAAAATACAACGTCGCCTGGAGCAAAAGCAGGAGTCTGCCGCTGCAAAGGAACCTGATGCGGCGGATGCAGCAAAGACATCAAGGTGCGATGAGGACGACCATGGAGCAACTCAGCCGGCGATCGACCATCTCGGGGCTGAGAGCGATACGAAGACAAAAAGAGCAACAATGCGTCCTCCCTAGAATGCGACTCTTTCAATTTCAACATCTGTGACTTGAAAGTCCGGACCAATCGTTCAGCGGCACCGTTTGACTGAGGCGAAAACGGCGCGGATGTCAGATGTTGAATACCATTGGCCTGGCAGAATGACTGAAATTCTGCGGACATGAATTGTGGGCCATTGTCGGAAACAGTAGTCTGCGGAAGACCTTCAATGCAAAAGATAGCAGACAACGCTTGGATGGTGGCGGAGGACGTCGTGGAAGACATCCGGACAACAAAAGGAAAATTACTGAAGGCGTCGACCAGAACCAACCATCGAGCATTCCAGAATGGACCAGCAAAATCAATGTGCAAGCGTTGCCAAGGGGAAGTGGCTTTCGGCCATGCAAAGACTTTCCGCGGCAGTGCGGATTGTTGTTCGGCACACGCCATGCAAGAAGAACACATATTCGTAATCGCAGCATCGATTCCGAACCAAGTACACTGCTGACGAGCAAGTTGTTTCGTTCGGACTATACCCCAATGTCCTTGGTGAAGAAGCCGTAAAACAGAGGACTGTAACGAACGTGGGACCACGACTCTGGACTGATCATTATCAGAACGCAACAACAAAACACCACGTCGAACAAAAAGTCTCTCCCTGTGAGCAAAAAATCGGCGAACCAACGGATCCTCGATCCGAGACTTTGACAAAGGCCATTGCGTAGCAACAAAACGCAAAACAGTAGCAAGGACAGGGTCAGCAGCTGTGGCTGTAGCTACACGACGAAAATCAATTGGAAACGATTCGACCACTTCATCGGTTTCCGAATCAATGAACAGGCAAGCAAGTTCGGAAGAATCAAATGCTTTATCCTCAGCAACAGGCAAACAGGACAACGCATCGGCGTTTCCGTGCTTAGCAGTGGACCGATACAAGATATCGTAGCGGTACTGCGAGAGGAAAATAGACCAGCGAATGAATTTCTGCGCTGTATGCGGAGGTACAGGCTTGTTCGGATGAAAAAGCGATGTTCAAAGGTTTGTGGTCCGTGATGATGGTGAAGTGATGACCATACAAGAAATCATGGAACTTAGTAACACCAAACACGAGAGCCAAAGCTTCTTTCTCTATCTGCGAGTAATTTCTTTGCGCAGACGAGAGCAATTTGGACGCAAAGGCAATAGGGCGATCATGCGAGCCAACTTTGTGCGCAAGGACAGCACCGATCCCGAAATCCGATGCATCTACCATCAACAAAAGGGGTTTCTGGGGATCGAATGGCGTGAGGCAAGTATTAGAAAGCAACGCCGATTTCAACTGGCGAAAGGCGCGTTCGCATTCCGTCGTCCAGTCGAACGGAACACCTTTACGGCGTAAGCGATGAAGCGGAGCTGAAATGGAAGAGGCATTGCGCACATATTTATTATAATAGTTAATTTTACCCAACACACTCTGTAGCTGTTTCACATTGCGAGGGGAAGGTAAATCTTGGATGGCACGGAGGTGCTCTGGACTCGGATGTATGCCTTGGGCATTGATGACATGGCCCAGGTATGGTAAGTCACGAGCAAAAAACACACATTTGTCCTTCCTCAAGCGAAGACCATTTTGTCGCAAGACCTGAAATAACGTTCGTAGGTTCGCAAGATGATCTTCTTCTGTCTGTCCGGAGATCACTATATCGTCCAGATAGTTTGCTGCAGTAGGGACCGACGCACAAATAGTTTGTAAATATTGCTGAAACAAGGCAGGGGCGGATGCACACCCGAACGGCAGTCTTTTGAACCTGTACAATCCAAGATGCGTGTTAACCACCAATACTCGCTGGGATTCGTCGTCCACCGGTATTTGCAAGTACGCATCGGCTAGGTCCAACTTTGAAAAATATTTTCCCGGGCACAGTTTAGCAAAAAGATCTTCCGGGCGGGGCAAAGGAAAAGTAGCAGTCACCAGTTGTGGATTCACTGTGGCCTTGAAGTCCACGCAAAGTCTCAATTTGCCGGAAGGTTTTGGCAAAATTACTAAGGGTGAGGCCCAGAGAGAAGCTTGCACACGTTCAATTACACCCTGTGATTCTAGATCGTTTAAAGTTCTTGCGACCTCATCACGCAATGCGTGGGGAACATTGCACGCTCTGAAAAATTTCGGTTGCGCGTTTACTTTCAGCTCCAAATGTGCTTCATAGTTTTGAGCGCAACCTAAGCCCGGTGCAAAAATGTCTGCAAATTCGTCACACAGACGAGAAACACTGTCTGAAGGCACAGTTTGATTCACTGATAGCACCTGATTTACAATAGACATGTTAAACAACTGAAATAAATCTAAGCCAAACAAGTTCACTGCAGTAGAAGAACGAAGAACGTAAAACGACACAAGTTTTATTTGTCCTTTATATGTTGCAAAAAGAGTGCACTGTCCTAACACAGGAATTGTCTGTCCGGAATAACTTTTTAACTGAACATTTGCGGCACGCAACGGAGGTGTGCCCAGTTGTTTGTACGTGTCGTGATTGAGCAATGAAACTGCAGCTCCGGTATCGAGCTGGAACGGTATGACCTTGCCATTAAAGTCCAAATCTACAAAAAGTTTATTGTCCTGCTGACGACAAGAGCGACTGTTTTGTGCAATTGGAACAGACACTTGTACAGAATCACTTGCTAATTGACGTGATTTCCGGCGACGTCGACGCACAGTTGTTGTGGGATGAACACAGTCACTGTTAGAGAAAGTGTCACTGGACGAATCGGAATTAACTACATGAATGTCCATGGGCGAAGGTCCACGATCCTGAGTGTCCTTGGTTCGATTCCGGCGCGAAGCAAAGGGCCTGGAATGATTGTGATTGTCTGATCGGAGCTTTTTCTGGCAAACACTTTGAACATGTCCTTTCCTATTGCAGAAAAAGCAAATAGCTTGGCGTGACGGGCAATGTTCACGCGAATGTCTAGTAGCACACCGCGGGCATGATTTCACTGCATTTGTGGGCTGGCGCGGCACACGTGGCTTAAAGCGCGGCGGCAGCTGCGTTTGTTTGCGCGAGGGCAGTTGACCGGGCCGCGCAGCTCGCCCGGCGGGCCGGTGAATGTTACACACAGCTGGCGAAGTTTCAAAAGATTCCTGAGCACAGTCAAGTGTGTCCTGTCTATCCAATATGTCTATCACTTGTTGAAGGGAGGGATTAACTAGTTTCAATATTTGCTCCCGTAGGCGAACATCAGAAACGTTCTGTGCAATAGCATCACGTACCATTGTATCTGAATAAGAAAGACCACAGTCACAGTCAAAGGCACAGTCCCTAGTAAGTCCTTGCAATGTTGCTACCCACTCCCTATTAGTTTGACCGGCCGTACATTTTGTACGAAAAAACGTATACCGTTTTGCAACCACATTAACTGTTTCTTTGAAATAGGCATCTAAAGCAGACAAAATTTCTTCGTAGGACAGAGTTGCTACGTCGCGTCGGGGAAACAATTTCACTATCACACGGTAGGTGGACACACTGACACAAGAAAGCAAAAACGGCTGCCGCTCATTACCTTGAATTCTGTAGGCGGCGAGATGGAAGGCAAACTGGCGGGACCATTCCTGCCAAGTCTCGTGGTTCGGGTCGTAGTGCCTAAAAGGCGGTGCAACTGCGAGTTGTGGCTGCGGTAGCGGTGAAGCGGCGGCGGCCGCATCGGTTTGAATGGCACGTTGACCCTGGACGAGCTGTCCAAGGGCATCCAATAACGCCTGCGTCTGCTGATTCTGCAAGCGACAAAATTCGGACAGTACATCTGGCGAAGCCATGACACAAGTAAATGTAAGCAATTAGAGAGAACAAAACCCTTTCCGTTGCCTCGTCGCCAATCTGTAGTGACGTAACAAGACGCCACTTGAAGTAGCCGACAGAAAGGCACGCGTACACACACGCCGATGGGCGTCAAGTCTGGAACAGGATAACTATTGAATGGTAGCAAGAAAAGTACGTAGCTGCTTTATACTTAACTTTAATGATCCTTGTGATACATCTCTCTTGACTATACAAATGTGACTCGTAAGATACATGCACTGTTACAATTGGCGCCTTGCTAGGTCTTAGCCATGGACTTAGCAGAAGGCTATTCTAACTGTCTCTCGGCAAATGAGAGGAAGGCTTCGTCCGTATTGTCGCTAGCAAGGTCGTCGTACAACTGGGGCGAGTGCTTGTTCGTATCACGAGACCTGCCTTGTGGTGGCGCTAGGTCTGCGATCACACAGTGGCGACACGCGGGTCCGACATGTACTAAATGGACCGCGGCCGATTTAATCTACCACCTAGCAAGTATGGTGTCTGGCGGTGACACCACAGTGTGCAACAAAGATTTTGTGCTTGGAAAGATGGGAGAATCGTCCTTAAAACTTCATATGATCATTAAGTACATTTTCCATCATTTTTCCATATGTATTTATTTTATTATAGTGAATAATGTTTTATTACGGAATAAGTTTGTGATAAAATAATTAGTTGAGAGCAACCTCTAAAACCTGGACTTGCATCAGTTGGTTGATGCTAGCTTATTTACATTCACTCATAGGTACAAATGGAAAGTAAGTGCATTAATTCTCATTGTTTTCATGTAAAATACCAATCTGTATAGTTTCTAGTTTGCATAAGCTATTTTTATATTGGCACTCATTCCTTGCACTGTTCACCCTATTATGAAAAAATCTTGATATTTCTTTCTGAAAGATGCTAGTTTCTTTTCCATGTTTTTCTGACAGAAAGACTAGATTTGTCATTGTTCTCGTTAATGCTAGAATGTAAATCACCTAGCAAACAATTGACATGCACCACTGCAAGTGTAATATTGAACATTCACATTATGAGAAACCATAAAAACTGTTTCAATTTTGGCATAAAAGCATTTTTTTTTCTCAAATCCAATAAACTGCCATGACTTTGTTGCTAGATGTAAAGTTTATCTGCTCTAAACCTTTACAATGCTGGAGTCACACCTATATCTATCACCACGAAGCTTCGCTCAATCAAACAGTTCACTTAAATGCAACCAACCATGATTAGCTTTCATTGCAAATATTTCGGCTGCATACGAGCTGGTGATAACTTAGTGGCTTAGTATGCTAAATATTCTGTTGGGTGACTGGACTAGTGTTGTTCATTTCAACCGTTGTTCTCGGACTGATTGATGTTCTGATTAAATGAGAAATAATTATTGTACTACCTTCATACCTACATGCAATAGTTGTTAGCACACTTGTAAAAGTAAAGAAAGTCAAAGAAAGTCTGGGAATAGTATTGCAGCCATCTTGGATAACTGCAGAATGAAATTACATATTCATTAATGTGACCACTGCATTAGCACTTTTTACCAATCAAAATATATGAAGCTTCACCAGACATTGCTTTGTCACGAGAGGCTTAAGTGATGGTGCATTTAAATGACAAAATTTGATACTAAGTTATTGAGGCAGGAAAACTGTGAAATGATGCACAAATTGTTTGGTTCTGTAGTGGTGCATGCAATGTGTGAAATTGGCAGCAACTATGAGCCAAGAAGAATACAGTTTGTTGACATGACGCGAGAACTGTGCTCCTAGCAGACGAAACTGGAAACAGCGACATAAAAATTTATGTGCAGGATAGGGTGGTAAATCTCTTGCATTCATTATGGACAGTATGAAATCTAATTTATTAATTCAGCACTGTACTGAGGACATCGTAATAATTGCACAACACGATCATCAGCTTGAGTTTGGATTTGAGAAGTTGTGTGTGTGTGTGTGTGTGTGTGTGTGTGTGTGTCTATATATATATATATATATATATATATATATATATATATATATATATATATATATATATATATAATGAAAACTACGTTTTTAATATTTTTCTTTAGGTAAGAGACGTATGATATTAATGATGGCCAAAGAAACAGGTGCTGTGAACTTATAATCAAAAAACTAAAGAAGAAACTACAACACCCAATTCTGTAGTTCCCAAACAAAAGGAGAAAAACATTCATGAAGCAGTAGAACAAGTTTTAAAAAATGCAATATTAGATGTTGAAATAATATAGGCAATCAAATGTGTGACTAATAATTTTTCTTACAGGTCTTGTAAGGACATCAGTGATGTTTTTCAGCAAATATTTTTAGACAGCAACATTGCAAAACAGTTTTTATGTGGAACAATTAAGTGTGCATACTTGGTCAGCTTTGGGGTGGCACCATATTTCATGAATATAATGCATGATAAAATTAATAATATGGATAGTTTCACACTACACTCTGATGAAGCATTATATAAATCTCTACAGGCCAAACAATGGACTTACACGTCCATTACTGGGATGACGTAAACAATACAGTAAACACGATATCTATCTTCTACTAACTTAGGTCACAGTGCTGCCAAGGATGCTATGAAAGCATTTTGTGATCTAACAAACGTTAATTCAGAAGTCAGTGGATGGCCCAGCTATGAAATGGAAACTATTTGGTATGATTCGAGGAAATTTAAATTAAGAGCTCAATGAACAGGTGCTTAATTTAGGTAGTTGTGGCCTGCATGTGATGAATAATGCTTTTAAGAAGGGAAACAGAGTGGCAGGGTGCAATTTAGATGCTTTGTTTGCAGCACTTTACTGGCTGTTCAAGGCTTCTCCCTCACATAGGAAGGATTTATTAAAAATATCAACCAGTGAGAAAATACCATTTAAATTTTGTAGTCATTGGTGGTTTTAAAATATTCTGGCAACAGAGAGGACGTTATAGGTATGGCAGGATGTGAAACAGTTTGCTTCTTGTGTGAAAAAAACCAATGTTACAAACCAGGTACAAAATCTTATGAGACAGTAGAAAAATAGACAGTAGAAAAATCTACCAAAGATGACTTGATAACTGTGAAACTCATTTTTTTACCTGTTGCCAGAATGTTAAAACCATTCTTGGAAAAATATCAAAGCCTTAATCCAATGTTACCTTTTTTGAAGAGGATCTAAGAGGATTTGTTCTTGATGTTTTTATAACTTTTAATATAATAAAAAAAATAACACATAGATAAACTAAACTCTGAAAACAGACTATCAAAATTTGATTTGGAAGACAAATCTATGTATTAGTTTAGGCTTTATAGGAAACCTAATACCAAAAAATTTACTTTTTGAGAAACAAGTCTCAAAGAAAGAGATCTTTAATTCAAGATCTGATGCTCATAATTTTTTATTTCGTTAGCTAAAAACTTGCTAGAAAAATCTTCTGTTATAGTCCAAATTTATCTTCTTTAGAGCCAAGGCAGATGGCATTTAATTGCTTTGATTGTTATGCTAAAATGAAATCGGTGTTAAGCAATCTTATGAAGGCTTAAGTTACCAGAGAAGATGAATATGAAGCGCTACTGATAAATTATAATAAATTTCTAAGTGGGCAAGTATCATCTAACTATGATCTCTTTTAAGTTTTCAGTCCTTCAGAGGAAAGACTTGATTCTCTTTGAAGTAAGTTTTTGACTCCAGATTTTTCAAAGCTGTACAATGTCATCAAAAAGTTATTGATTTTATCTCATGGCCAAGCAGATGTAGAAAGAGGTTTCTCATGAAAAAAAATTGATAGAAGTGGAGAATATGGAAAGTAAAACATTTATTGCCAAAAGAGTAATAACTGATCATCTAATACTCACTGGGGGTTAGCTAATTTTGTAGTGAGGAAGGAACTTCATTTATCTGCTGTTGATGCCAGGCAAAAGTATACATTGTATCTTAAAGAACAGAAAAAATTGAGACAAAGTGAAATGTAAGGTTCTAAAAGAAAATGAGTGGTAGATGAAATAGAAGGATTGTAAACCAAAAAGAGGAGATTAGAAGAAGCTGTTCGTGAACTAAAGAAATGTGCTGATTTGGCAGAAAAAGCTGAAAATGTGGGAGACATGAAATGTATTTTCCAATCAAACAGTTTCAGAAGATCAGTTGAATTCATGCTGAAAGGTATGAAAGTAATTAGAATATGTAATCATAATTAATAAAAAGGTAATCATAAAGGTGGGAATTTAAGGAGATGGGACCTGGATAAACTGAAAGAACCAGAGGTTGTACAGAGTTTCAGGGAGAGCATAAGGGAACAATTGATAGGAATGAGGGAAAGAAATACAGTAGAAGAAGAATGGGTAGCTCTGAGGGATGAAGTAGTGAAGGCAGCAGACGATCCAGTAGGTAAAAAGAAGAGGGTTAGTAGAAATCCTTGGGTAACAGAAGAAATATTGAATTTAATTGATGAAAGGAGAAAATATAAAAATGCAGTAAATGAAGCAGGCAAAAAGGAATACAAACGTCTCAAAAATGAGATCGACAGGAAGTGCAAAATGGCTAAGCAGGGATGGCTAGAGGACAAATGTAAGGATGTAGTGGCTTATCTCACTAGGGGTAAGATAGATACTGCCTACAGGAAAATTAAAGACACCTTTGGAGATAAGAGAACCACATGTATGAACATCAAGAGCTCAGATGGAAACCCAGTTCTAAGCAAAGAAGGGAAAGCAGAAAGGTGGAAGGAGTATATAGAGGGTCTATACAAGGGCGATGCACTTGAGAACAATATTATGGAAATGGAAGAGGATGTAGATGAAGATGAAAAGGGAGATACGATACTGCGTGAAGAGTTTGACAGAGCACTGAAGGACCTGAGTCGAAACAAGGCCCCCGGAGTAGACAACATGCCATTGGAACTACTGACGGCCTTGGGAGAGCCAGTCATGACAAAACTCTACCATCTGGTGAGCAAGATGTATGAAACAGGCGAAATACCCTCAGACTTCAAGAAGAATATAATAATTCCAATCCCAAAGAAAGCAGGTGTTGACAGATGTGAAAATTACCGAACAATCAGTTTAATAAGCCACAGCATGCAAAGTACTAACACGAATTCTTTACAGACGAATGGAAAAACTAGTAGAAGCCGACCTCGGGGAAGATCAGTTTGGATTCCGTAGAAATACGGGAACACGTGAGGCAATACTGACCTTACGACTTATCTTAGAAGAAAGATTAAGGAAAGGCAAACCTATGTTTCTAGCATTTGTAGACTTAGAGAAAGCTTTTGACAATGTTGACTGGCATACTCTCTTTCAAATTATAAAGGTGGCAGGGGTAAAATACAGGGAGCGAAAGGCTATTTACAACTTGTACAGAAACCAGATGGCAGTTATAAGAGTTGAGGGACATGAAAGGGAAGCAGTGGTTGGGAAGGGAGTAAGACAGGGTTGTAGCCTCTCCTCGATGTTATTCAATCTGTATATTGAGCAAGCAGTAAAGGAAACAAAAGAAAAATTTGGAGTAGGTATTAAAATCCATGGAGAAGAAATAAAAACTTTGAGGTTCGCCGATGACATTGTAATTCTGGCAGAGACAGCAAAGGACTTGGAAGAGCAGTTGAACGGAATGGATGGTGTCTTGAAGGGAGGATATAAGATGAACATCAACAAAAGCAAAACGAGGATAATGGAATGTAGTCGAGTTAAGTCGGGTGATGCTGAGGGTATTAGATTAGGAAATGAGACACTTAAAGTAGTAAAGGAGTTTTGCTATTTGGGGAGCAAAATAACTGATGATGGACGAAGTAGAGAGGATATAAAATGTAGACTGGCAATGGCAAGGAAAGCGTTTCTGAAGAAGAGAAATTTGTTAACATCGAGTATAGATTTAAGTGTCAGGAAGTTATTTCTGAAAGTATTTGTATGGAGTGTAGCCATGTATGGAAGTGAAACATGGACGGTAAATAGTTTGGACAAGAAGAGAATAGAAGCTTTTGAAATGTGGTGCTACAGAAGAATGCTGAAGATTAGATGGGTAGATCACATAACTAATGAGGAGGTATTGAATAGGATTGGGGAGAAGAGAAGTTTGTGGCACAACTTGACCAGAAGAAGGGATCGGTTGGTAGGACATGTTCTGAGGCATCAAGGGATCACCAATTTAGTATTGGAGGGCAGCGTGGAGGGTAAAAATCATAGGGGGAGACCAAGAGATGAATACACTAAGCAGATTCAGAAGGATGTAGGTTGCAGTAGGTACTGGTAGATGAAGAAGCTTGCACAGGATAGAGTAGCATGGAGAGCTGCATCAAACCAGTCTCAGGACTGAAGACCACAACAACAACAACAACAATTAATGTGTATGTAGATAATGGTGTAGTGTGTATATAAAATAAAATTTAATTATAAAATACATATTTTAAAGTGGCTAATAATGCCTATCAACTGGTTTTGCTAAATAAAAAAAAAATCTTGTGGAACAAATGAATATTTTATTTTATCTTAAATTTGCAGCTTCTTTTTTAAAAAAAATTCTCGTTAGAATGCATGTGTTCACAGAATTTAAAAAGACATTAATTTTCAGATCAGGAAAAGAGTGAGAACCCTGAAGTGGGAGACAGAGTAGTGGTGGGGAAGATGCTAGTGCTATTTGTGGGAGTATACAGGGAAATGTTGGAAACAGGTTACAGCTACAGCATTGAAAAATTATGCTACTGGGAGGAGGGGAGATGTTGAGAAGAGGAGAGGACTTTATACATGCATTGACAAGAGAGAAGGAGTGTGTAGTACTGGAGTGTGAGCAGGGAAAAGGACACGTAGGTGGAGGACAGGTAATAGGAAAGGTTGGGGTGAGCAGTATTACTGGAATGAAGTATACCGTATTTGCTTGAATATAAGCCGCACTTTTTTTCCGGTTTTTGTAATCCAAAAAACCGCCTGCAGCTTAGAATCGAGTGCAAAGTAAGTGGAAGTTCTGAAAAATGTTGGTAGGTGCCACCACAACTAACTTCTGCCGTCGAATATATGTAGCACTACACAGGCATGCTTTGCAGGCACAAAGATAAACACTGGCGCCAAAACCTCTGCGTCAGTAAATAAATAAATAAAAAAAAAAAAGGTGGAAGACGAGTTTTTTTTCCTCCGCCTCGAGTTTCGACCACTGCGTTTTCATACATTATCCATCGAAGTAAATACAAATTCCGTATTGTTCATCTTCGAATGTTGCAGCATTTCAATGTACTACGAAAATCCAACTGGCAAGACTGTTAGGGATGTTTGTCAATATGGCCAACTCTACGTTCTGAATTTTTTCCTACCTGTGAGAAGAGATGGTTGCTAATAAGAACTTTTATGAATTGTGGGTCACATTTTGCCATGTATTCTTTCATGTTTGCTGCTATCTCATTTAAATTCTGTCTGCCTAATAAACTATGAAACTAGTGTGAGACAACAGCAAACGCGGAAGAATAGATATACCCCTTCATGTTTATATTCATATTATTCTTATGCGTAATAGTGATACAGTCAGAAATGAAGCACGGCAATTGACTAGATTTTTAAATCTAAGATG
Source organism: Schistocerca piceifrons (assembly GCF_021461385.2). Taxonomy (NCBI): domain Eukaryota; kingdom Metazoa; phylum Arthropoda; class Insecta; order Orthoptera; family Acrididae; genus Schistocerca; species Schistocerca piceifrons. The sequence continues at coordinate 431,521,556 of NC_060143.1, read as the reverse complement.
ACTCTAATTTCTGTGCAGAATGTAATGTACTAAAGAGGTGTCTGCAAAGATTTTCAAACGGAGAAAAATTTTCGCTAAACTCTCGTTCAGAACATCTTCTATCATACGCAGTCTATTATTTGGTTCTTGTTGATCATTATCAAAGAAAGCAGCAGTGTTAAGTAACAACAAATAGCAGTCTCTTGCCATCGTTTCGCTAATGAGACGATTCCACTTTAAAAAAAAAAAAAAATAAATAAGTGGCGGTGGCACGCACAAAAGCAAGCCATGCCGCGAGTGGTGACAGGCCGTAAACACTCATTATCAGAATGCCGTAAACAATGCATGACACAGTACAGTAACGCATCTTCAGCTTAGAGTGACGTCAACACCTATAACAAAGAGAACGGCACTTATCAGATCAAAGGAAAATAAGCAATCAATTCAAACCAGACGAAGCACGTGAAAAAGGAAGGGTACCAGTATAAATACGGACGGAGCGCCTGACACATAGCAATGGCTACCTGGGAAAGCTTAACTGCTAAGCTTATGACTCGAACCAAACTACTGTAGCTGTATCGTCATTCATTCAACCTAAATTGTGTCTCATATTACAATGGACCAACTTTGTTTCGATTTGGAGGTGCGGCCTAAAACTTTTCTCTCCCCTTGAATTTCCAGTCTCAAATTTCAGGTGCGGCTTAGATTCGAGTGCGGCTTAGATTCGAGTAAATACGGTATGTTGCAGAGAGAGCTCCCATCTGTGTAATTCAGAGAAGCTTCTGTTGGTGGGATGAATCCAGATGACAGTCTGTGAAGAAGTTGGTAAAACTGATCATGTTGGGTGGCTTGCTCATCAACTGGGTGGTACTGAGGTGTTTTGGTCACTGTTTGGCAGTGGTCAGGGTCATTCACGCAGACAGACAGCTTGTTATTAGTCATGTCCATGTAGAATGCAGTGCAGTGGTTGTTACTAAGTTTGAAGATCAGATGCTAGATTTACTGGTAACCCTGCCTTTGATGGGGTAGGAGATACCTGTAACAGAACTGGGGTAGGTGATAATGGTGAGATGTATGGGACATGTCCTTGCATCTAGGTCTGAAGCTATGCCACACACCCTCCCTCTTTCCATTACTACCTACTCCAGTCCTGTCACTGGCAGGTGGTAGTAAGAAGATGTATGGAACGTGTCTTGCATCTAGGTTTGTAGCAGGGATATGCTGTCCCATACATCCTACATCCTCCCTCCACAACCTATTCCAGTTCTGTCACAGGTGTTTCCTACCCCATAAAAGGCAGGGCCTCCTGTGAAAGCAGTAATGTGGTCTACAAACTTAGATGCAACCACTGTGCAGCATTCTACTTGGGCTTGACTACTAACAAGCTGTCAATTACATAGATAGCTACCGACGGACTGTGGCCAAGAAGCTGCCTGACGACCGAGTTGCTGAACATGCCACCCAAGGTGATGTGCTTCACTGTAATGACTACTTCACTGACTGAACTACACTTGTGGGTACTCTCTCTGTAACATATCCTTCGTTCCCATAACCCCCCTGTCATCAACCTTCACTGGGCTCTCTCCTTCATCTGCCTATCTACATGTACATCTCTACGTCTATGTCTGTACTCTGCAAACCATTGTAAGCGCATGATAGAGCCTACATCTCATTGTACCATTTATTAGGGCTTTTCCCATTCCATTCACACATGGAGCACAGGAAGAATAATTGTTTGAATGCCTTTGTGTGTAATTATTCTAATTTTGTCCTCATGATCCCTACGTGAGCGACACATAGGGGGTTGTAGTATATTCATAGAGTTGTTATTTAAAGCCAGTTCTTGAAGCTTTGTTAGTAAACTTTCTAGGGTTAGTTTACATCTATTTTCAAGAGTCCGCCAATGTAGTTTGAGCAGTATTCTAGAATTGGTCACACCAGTGATTTGTAAGCAATCTCCTTTGTAGACTGATTGCACTTGCCCAGTATTCTACCAACAAACCAAGATCTACCCACATGTCTTACCCACAACAAAGCCTGTGTGATCATACCATTTCATACCTACAAAGTGTTACACTCAGGTATTTGTATGAGTTGGACAATTCCAACTGTGACTCATTGATATTGTAGTCTTAGGATACTATGTTTTTTTGTTTTGTGAAGTGCACAGTGTTACATTTCTGAACATTTAAAGCAGGGTGCCAAACAAAAATTCGGAGTTACTGTTAATATTGTCTATAAAGTCATTAATATACAATATGAACAGCAAGGGTCCCAACACACTTTCCTGGGGCACACCTGAAGTTACTTCTACGTCTGATGATGACTCTCCATATACAAGATCTGTTCAAAAAATTCCAGAACTTTTTTTACGTCATCTATCATTGCAAATCTTTTATCCATTCAGTGGTGTTTCCAACTTTGGAAAAAAAAAAAAGTCTGCAGGGCCAGGTCTGGAGAGTACGGAGGATGAGTCAGCACAGTGATTTCGTTTTTTGTGTAGCAGTCATGCACCAACAGGGATGAATGTGTGGGTGCACTATTGCGATGCAAGAGCCATGATTTGTCTCACCTCGTTTCAGGCCATTTCCTTCTCACATTGTTTTAAAGATGTTGCAACACATCCTGATAGTACCATTGACTAATAGTTTATCCCTGTGGCACGAATTCATTGTGGACAATCATTGAAAGGCAAAGAAAACTATCAGCATGACCTGATGAGCTTTTCTGAATCTTGGAGAAGTTTTCCCGACCCATTGTGAAGATTGAACCTTGTTCTCAACATCATAACTGTAGGCCCATGTCTCATCACCAGCTATGATTATTTTAAGGAACATCTCATTCTTATTTGCAAGATCCAAAAGCTCTTTGCAGATTGCAAGGTGAAGGTCTCTTTGCTCTTGAGGCATGAGCCATAGGACAAACTTGATGGCAACACAGTGCATTCCAAGAGGCTGCATAAAGATTTCATGATATGATCCAATTGAAATGTTACATTCTTCTGCAATCTCTCAGACAGTCAGTCTTCGATTGGCATGCACAATTTTATTGATGTTCGTGACATGAGCGAGGGTGGTGGACATCAAAGGGTGTCTGAACAAGGGTCACCTTGAACTTCCGTCTGGCCATTTTTAAATTGTGTGAACCATTTATAACACCAAGTATGGCTTAAGCACACTGTAGGCTTCCTGCACCATTTGGTGAGTCTCTCTAAAGGTTTTCTTGAATTTCACACAAAATTTAATGAAGATGCATTGCTCCTCTAACTCCGCCATCTCGAAATTTGCAAACAGTGTGACACAATATTCTACTCAATACAATGCTGTACAATAACTAACAGACTTGTAAGTATGAAACTTTCAGCAGTTATACATTAAACACAGGCACGTGCAGGGATGCCAGCCACATTTCGCTCCAACACACCATTGGTGCAAACTTATGAATGTTGCAGAATTTTTTGAACAGACCTCATAAGATAACATGTTGCATCCTCCCTGCCAAAAAGTCCTCAATCCAGACACAAATTTCGCTCAACCCATTTGGCCACGCTTTTGAGAATAAATGTAGATTGGTACCAAGTCGAATGCTTTTCGGAAATCAAGAAATACTGCTTCTACTCGACAGTCCCAAACCAAAGCTTCCAGTTTTAACAATTTCAGCTGTTTGTTATCATCACCCTTTTCAGTGGTACAAGGGTTAAATTTAGGCAATTCTCCTGGGTTTTCCTTTGTAAAGGAACATTTGAAAACAAGAGTTAAGCATTTCAGCTTTTGCTTTGCTACCCTCAGTTTCAGTTCTTGTCTGATTTGTTAGTGACTGGACGGTAACTGTGTCACTAATAGCCTTTACATGTGACCAAAATTTCTTTTGGTTTTGTGGAAGAACATTTGACAGTATTCTGCTACAGTAGTGTCATGGCCACTGATGTGACATCCTCAAAGAGGTCAGGTCTACTTGTTGCCATTAGATCAAATATATTTCCGTCATGAGTGGGGTTCCAAACTATCTGTTCGAGATAGTTTTCAGTTAAGGCATTTAGTAATGTTTCACAGGATGTCTTATCATGCTCACCACTAACAGAACTGTATTTTTCCCAGCTGATAGTTGGTTGATTAAAGTCTCCACTGATTATTACAGTATGGTTGGGGAACTAATGTGCAGTGTCTGGTGGGAGCAATAGGAGAATCCAATTATGATTTTATGCCCACCATTGATACTGAGTCTTGCCCAAACAGTCTCACATGCAGCTTCAGTTTTCATCTCAATGGTTTTGAGTTTCTTGTAGACTGTGACAAATACATATACTTCCGATACGCACTTAAATTTTCTCCAAAAATATTACTGCTCTCCCCTTTGCTGCTCACACTACAATCCTACACTTGCCTTATCCTACTGCAACCATGTTCCTTCACACTCCCACAAGCAGCACTAGCATCTTTCCCACTGCTATCCTACACCCTCCCTTCCATACTCCTCTTATGTACCCACACTACCTACCTCAGCAAGATTGTTGCCCACCACAGACACAGCTGCAATCAGATCTTAGTGCCCAGGGATGACAGTGGTTTTGCATGCATGAGTTGTGCTTATATGAATTTGTGTTTTCTACTTCTAATGAAGGATGTAGCCCAAAAGCTGAAAATTTCTAGCTTTTTTTTTTTCATTTAGCTTGTCCACAACACAATACCTTCTCTGTGTGGTGAGTAACAATCTGTCCATTCGCTATCACTGTTATTCCATATTGGACTGTCAATTGTTTCATTGCCACTGACATTTCCACCTGTAATTTCTCTCAAGAGTTACTTGTGAATAGCATCACAGGGGTGATTGTTGATGAAATATGATAAATTGACTCAGTGGGGATGAAATCAGTGAAGATCCAGGGACACGAAATAGTGCAAGAAATGCTAAACCCGAGGCATTGTCCTGTACGCTTATGGTCAAGTCGAATGTTTGTGAAAAGCTGGAATCTGACTTCAAGTCCTGGTCAACACAAATTGTAATTCTCACAATACAGTCATTATTTTTTATATTACTGTGCCTTAAACTGACTTTGAATACAATAGATTCCTATGAAAGTGTAGGAAATTAAACACACTACAGATGTAAGACATTGTGCATATAATGTATAAGCCTCAAAGACCATTAGTCTAATGAAAGCAATAACTGAAAAAAAAGTTTAAAGAGAACTTGAAAATGAAAATAAAGCTATACATACTCCACTAATTTTTAAAAAGTTGAAAAGTTTGAGAAACTTTGACTATGCATCCATGATGATTTTGTAAGCTCACAAATTCAAGCTGATCTCTATAGGTAGTAATAATTTATAACCAACTAACAGTTACATTTGAGTCACACATCACACAACTATTTGACATATCTCTTCATGCTTTTTTGCTATAATTTTTCAAAATGTGACACTTTTTGCTGTCTCTCTCTTTCTGATCAGTTACCAGTACTATTGTGATAAGTTGACAGATCCCTTATCATCACTGCTCTGGCATTAAAGATCTCATTTATTGCACTCAAGCAAGCATATCATCGTCAGCAACAACAGTGCTTCATTAAATTCTTAATACTCTCATTTTCATCTGCTTAACTTCTTTGCTTCAGTTGTATCCTTATCAGAGACGTGTGTGTGTGTGTGTGTGTGTGTGTGTGTGTGTGTGTGTGTGTGTGTGTGTGTGTGTGTGTGTGAAAAAGGAACAGGAGTCGTAATTTATAACTCTTTCTTCCTCTTCTTCTTATCCTTATATTTTGTAGAAGCAGTTGGAGACTCCAAGAACTTGAAATATGATCCTGTTGTTCTTATCCTTGAATTGGTTCAGTAATAACTTTATTTTTCATTATAGTTAATGTGTGTATTTTAGTAGCTTTCTAGTTCTGTTATTGTTTTCAATGAACAGTATTGTTTTGATTTTGTTATGTACATTAAATGCTACAAAGCAGTATTCAACAAAGTTGTACTACCTGCTAAAAATGGCAAATAATACATTCACCCTCCAACACAGAAACAAGCCAAAAACAGTATGGTCAGTTGTTCTGTCGGAGTTAGGAGCAAAAGTGAAAAGATGGGAGATTCTGAAAACTAGATTTGAAAATGATATTATAGTAAGCCCTATTCAGAAGTCCAATTGTTTGAATGAATTACTCTTAAATATAGTCCGCCTACATAGCATAGTAGTCTGCCTCCATAGTGTAGCGGTAGTGTTACCGCCTACCACACAGGAGGCCTGGGTTCGATTCCCGGCAGGGGACAGCGTGTTGTGTGCCCTTCATCATCATTGACTCGCAAGTCACCGACATGGTGCCAACTAAAAAGGACTTGCAATACGGTGGCCAAACTCCCCTGAGTGGGGCCTCCGGCCAACAATGCCATATGATCATTTCCATTTTTTTCTTAAATATAGTAAACCCAGATAAGGGTGCCCATACTGGGGGGTGGGGGTGGGGGGTGGGGGTGAGGGAATGGAAAAAAAGTAGGTAGTCAGATGTTTTTCTTTCAAGAAAATGATTTAAAGGTTGTTATTACTCAGGTTAACAGGGTGGGAACTGGAACTTTTTTATGGCTGCTTACAAGTCTCCATTTCTTTTCCAAAACATTAAAATACTCCATAACCCCACCTAGGTCTAGCTCACCCCTCCCCCTTACAAACTATCATAAGGGTTCCCTTGAGCACAGATGTAGATGTGGCAGCCTAACAAGACAAGAAAATTTCATAAGCTTGGAAAACAACAAGAATACATATTTTAACAAGTTGCAAAACTCACCCAAAGAGATTTGAAAAATGAAATATTGTCTTTAATAAACAGAAACTGATCTTGGTAGGATGAGACACCTGTATCTGTAACCAAGAGTGTGTATGATGTCATTTCACTTCCAGTGTCAATTATTGTAAAATTAGTCTTTTGAGCAGGGATTTTGCCAAATAAATTGAAATATGCCAAGGTAAAACAATTATTCAAAAAGTGATTGATGGAAGATATGGGGAAATGCTGGTCTATCTGTTTTATGTTGGTGTTCTCTAAAGTGTTTGAACATATTGTAGCAAAACAATTTCAAAAACTTCTTTCTATAAATGACACAAGTTTTAAAAATGAGATTGGATTCTAACAACAAAAAATACTGTAAGTGCCCTCAGTGAGTTTACTCAAAATGTATGCTACTCGTTATATAAGGGCAAAGTGCTCACTGGAATATTCTGTGTTCTTGACAAAGCATTCAATTCAGTGAATCACTCCTTACTTCTGCACAAATTACAGGTAGATGGAATCAAGAGACACTGCTCTACAGTGTTCAATTCTTACCTAACATATAGGAAACAAAAAGTAATTCTCATTTCAGATTCAAGCAATTACTAGTTTGAAATTCAAGCAATTACTCCTCAAAGTGGGAAGCTGTTTATCAAAAAGTTTCACAAGGTTTGAAAGCAGGTCCCTACCTGTTCCTTTTCCAAACAAATGACCTACCATTTGCTATTGATGTTCATTCAGTTTTATTTGCTGACAATACATCAGTTATAATTGAAAAAGAAGTGCCTGGAAGACTCCCAGAAAGTGTTAAAAATACTTCAGAAAAATTTGAATCTCAGTTCCATTAAAATGGACTAAAAACTAAGCACAACTACACCAAAATGATGCAATTTGAAATTAAATCAGTGGAATAGAGTGAAATAAAAATAACAAAAAATTATCAGGATGTCGCAGAAGCAAACCACGTAAAGTTCTTAGGCCTAAATCCGGATAAAAATTTAAATTGAATGGGAAATGTGCACTGCTTAGCAAACAAACTGAATAGCTTAGCATTTGCAATTCATATTTTGCCAGGTGCCACAAATTTAGGCACCAGAAAGATAGTATATCATTGCTGTTTTGAGTCAGTTATTAGTTACCGCATAATCTTGTGGGGAAATTCAGAAAATATCTCAAGGCTCCTAGTATAACAAAAGAAAATAATTAGAAATGTGTGTGTTGCCAAATGATGGTAATATTGTCAATCACAGTTTCAAACTTTAAAAATATTATCCGTTTTCACTTTTACATGTATGAGGTGTTGATGTCTGTATGCAAGAGCCAACATACACTTGACACTTATGATTCCCACACATCTGCAGCACTAACCACACAGATTATTCTAAACTTCCAACACCCATTTCAAACACTACGCCCAAAACTAGAGTATTTGGTGTTAAAAATTTTCAATTTAATAAGAGACAGTGATATATTTTACATGGAGCTTGGTTTATTGAAAAGATTCCTCTTTACTTTTCTGATGGAAAAGTCCTATTATTTTCTATTATTTTGCTGATGATTTCACTGAGGAGAGTTTCACAGACTGAATAAGAGAATTATGTATTTTATTTTTTTTTGTATTGAAAACTATAATAAGTATTTGTGTAGCTGTATCTCAGAGAGTGTACAAAATAATGAAAACTTTTGTATTTCTCCTAAAATATTCTTATTGTAAAACTTGACATGTCTCCTATACATCACATTAAATGATTTGAAAATTGTGTGCAATGAGACTAATAAATCACATTTCACACTTCGTTTGCAGTGTAAGTGTGACTTCTGCTGGGTGTGTCTGGAGAACTGGAAGAAACACAGTTCAGCAACAGGTGGCTATTTTCGTTGCAATCGTTTTGAAGCAGTGCACAAGGCTGATGAGAGACAGGGGGCTCTTATCACTGAGGTAAGGACAAAAGTGTGAAAAGTGTTTTATGTCCAGACACTGGAAGTTGTTTCGTAGAACTGATGCTAGATAAAAAATAAATAAATAAACTGTCTAATAACTGCAGTATTACATGTTTTCTTTAATTACTATGAAAGTGAAAGGTGACCAAAATAGAAGATTATTTCAAGTGAATCTACACTCAAAGGAAGGTATGCAATGGTCATTAATGAGAGAGACATTTGTGGCTCAACAGATTAGGCAAGGAAATAAATCAACACCTCAGGCCAAAAGAGAAGCAGAAGAACAATGTTCTTATTGTGGTCTTCAGTCTGAAGACTGGTTTGATGCAGCTCTCAATGCTATTTTATCCTGTGCAAGCTTCTTTATCTCCAAGTAACTACTGCAATGTACATCCTTCTGAATCTGCTTACTGTGTTCATCTCGTCGCTTCCATTTATTTACACCTTCCTGCTCCCCCCCCCCACCATTCCCCCCCTTGCTACCCTCCAGTACTAAATTGGTGATCCCTTGATGTGTCGTACCATCCAATCCATTCTTGTTGTCAGATTGTGCCACAAATTTTTTTTCTCCCAATTTTGTTCAGTACATCCTCATTAATCACATGATCTACCCATCTAATCTTCAACATTCTTCTGTAGCACCACATTTTAAAAGCTTCTATTCTCTTCTTGTCTAAACTGTTTATCGTCCATGTTTTTTTTCCATGCATGGCTACACTTCATACAAATACTTTCAGGAAAGACTTCCTGACACTTATATCTACATGTGATGTTAACAAATTTCTCTTCTTTGGAAATGCCTTTCTTGCGGTTGTCAGTCTACATTTTATATCCTGTCTACTTTGACCATCATGAGTTATTTTACTGCCCAAATAGCAGAAGTCATCTATTAGTTTAAGTGTCTCAGTTCCTAATCTGGTTCCCTCAGCATCACCTGATTTAATTCAATTTCATTCCATTATGCTCATTTTGCTTTTGTTGATGTTCATCTTATATCCTCCTTTCAACAGCTCTTCCAAGCTGAATTATTTTGCACAGTCTCATCAGCAAGCCTCAAAGTTTTTATTTTCTCCATGGATTTTAATTCCTACTCCAAATTTTTCTTTTGTTTCCTTTACTACTTGCCCAACATACAGATTTAATAACATCAGGAATAACCCCATCACTCCCTTCTCAACTACTGCTGCTCTTTTATGCCCATGGACTCTTATAACTGCCGTCTGGTTTCTGTACAAATTGTAAATAGTCTTTTGCTCCCTGTATTTTACCCCTGTAACCTTTAGAACTTGAAAGAGAGTATTCCACTCAACATTGTCAAAAGCTTTCTCTAAGTCTACAAATGCTGTGAATGTGGGTTTGCCTTTCCTTAACCTACCTGTCATGAGAAGTCATAGGGTCAGTATTGCCTTGTGTGTTCCTATCTTTCTCCAGAATCCAAACTGATCTTCCTGAGGTCAGTTTCTACCATTTTTTCTTTTCTTCTGTAAAGAATTCGTGTTAGTACTTTGCAACCATGACTTATTAAAGTGATAGTTCAGTAATTTTCACATCTGTCAGCACCTGCTTCCTTTGGAATTGGAATTATTATATTCTTCTTGAAATCTTAGGGTATTTAACCTGTCTCAGATATCTTGCCCATCAGTTTTGTCATGGCTGGCTCTCCCAAGGCTGTTAGTAGTTCTGATGGGATGTTGTCTACTTCCAGGGCCTTGGTTCGACTTGGGTCTTTCAGTGCTCTCTCAAATTCTTCACACAGTATCATATATCCCATCTCATCTTCATCTAGGTTCTCTTCCATTTCCATGATATTGTGCTCAAGTACATCTCCCTTGCACAGAATGTCTATATACTCCTTCCACTTTTCTGCTTTTTCTTCTTTACTTTGGCCTGGTTTTCCTTCTGAGCTCTTGACATTCACACAGGTGGTTCTCTTTTCTCCACAGATCTCTCTATTTTTCGTGTAGGTGGCATCTATCTTTCCCCTAGTGATATATGCTTCTAAATCCTTACATTTCTCCTTGAGCCATTCCTACGTACCCATTTTGCAATTCCTGTCAATCTTATTTCTTAGCCATTTTTATTCCCTGAAAATTGACATCAGAAAGTTGTGATCATAATTTCATTTTTTCATAGCAATGTTTTTGACTTTTATTCTATAATTCTGCCAAGATAACAGACTTGGCAGGAAAGTAGGTTATTTTGATTCAGTATGCATAATGCAGTTGTGAACTTCTTGGTAGATTAAAAGTATGTGACAGATCAAGATTCAAACTTGGAACCTTGCCTTTTTTGGGTAATGCTCTTACCAGCTGATGTAGCCAGACATGACTGATAAGCTGCTGTTACAACTTCTGTTCTCCCACTTTCTAAACTGTACAGAAGTTCTCCCACGTACCTTGTGGGACTACAAGCACACCTACTACAAAGGGTGCCACAGCATAAAGATTGTTTCCAGATTGAATATTGCCCTCTGAAACAGACTGCGTTCTATTTAGAAACTTCCTGCCAAATTTGAATGCTATGTTGGACTGAAACTTGAACTCACATCTTTTGTGGATAGTTCAGTAATGAAGAACATTGTCCACTGCAGGTCCTAGACCCAATCCAGTGCGTAGTTTTAATTTGGTAGTAAGTTTCAAGACTGTATGCACTCCATTACAGAGTTAAAGAATAATTGTGGTTAATGTAATTGTATTTGCTGTGGTACAGTCATTAATATTGACTGTACTTAAATCATTTCAAAGGATGATAAGTTCCAGAGAATCCATGTCTTGGATATTAAACCTCTTGGCAGTTCTCCCCAGAGGCAGATAAAAATCATTTGCTGCATTGTTGAGACACTGTTTTCTTTGTTGTTGGTGATAACAGATATTTAATTGTAAATTCATGTGGTCATTCTATGTATGGATTATTTGGTGGCGCATTGGATTGGTTCTGTCCACAAATCCCTATTCAGTCCTAGGATTTTTTTCTGTGACATGTTGTCATGTTCACACTGGCAGTGATTACTGTGTGTGAAGAATATAAGGTAGCCTAGTGCTTTAAAGTCAATTGCTAAAATGTAGGTTCTCACTACATATGCCAATGTTGTTGTTGTGGTTGTGGTTGTCATTCTGAAGAATGGTTTGATGCATCTCTCAAAAGTAGTCTATCCTGTGCAACTTTCTTCATCTCTGAATCACTGCTGCAACATACATTCTTTTCATCTGCTTGCTCTATTCATATCGAGGTGGTCTTCTACAAATTTTACACACCTCACACTTCCCTCCATCACCAAATTTACTATTCGTAGACTTCAGGATGTATCCTATCAACCAATCTCTTGTTTCAGTCAAGTTGTGCGATAACCATATCATTAACTATTCAGTCCTCCCATCTAATATTGAGCATTCATCTTTAGCACCACATTCCAAAATCTTCTATTCTGTTTTTGTCTGGACTATTTATCACCCATGTTTCACATCAATACGTGACTAGACTTCAGACAAATACATTCAGAAAACTTCCTAACACTTAATTTTGTATTGTGTGTTAACAAACTCAGAAATGCTTTTCTTGCTAGTGCCAGTCTGCATTTTATATCCTCTCTACTTGAGCCATCATCAATCATTTTACTGCTCAGATAGCAAAGCTCATGTACTACTTTTAGTGTTTTGTATCCTAATCTAATTCCTTCATCACTTGCTTTAATTCAACTACATTCCACTGCCCATGTTTTACTTTTATTTGTGTTCATCAAAACTCTAACCATCATGCTTTTCAACTGCTTGCTCAGTGGAAAGATTGAGGAACATTGATGATAGGCTACAACACTGTCTCACTCCCTTCTAAACTATTGATTCCTTCCTGTTTCTTTGGCTCTTACAATTGCAGTCTGCTTTCAGTTCAAGTATAACCTTTCACTCTATGTATTTCTTTCCTGTTACCTCCAAAATTTTGAAAAGTGCATTCTAGTCAACATTGTGAAAAGCTTTATCTAAAATCTACAAATGCTAGAAATGTAGGCTTATTTTTCTCCAACTCATCTTCTAACATCAATTGTTGGATAAGTACTGCTTTACACATTCCTTCATTTCTTTGGAACAGTAACTGATCTTCTCCAAAGTCAGCTTCTTCCTTTTTTTCATTCTTCTGTAACTAATTCGTGTCAGTATTGTGAAACCATGATGTACTAAATTGATGATGAATAAACTCATGATTTAGTAATATTTACACTTGTCAGCACATCCCTTTTTTGGAACTGAAATTGTTACATTCTTCTTGAAGTCTGAGGGTGTTTTGCCTGTCTCATATATCATGTGTACCAGGAGGAATAGTTTGGCTTGTAGCTATCTCTCCCAAGAATCTCATTGTTTCTGTGGGATTGTTGTCTACTCCAGGAGCATTGTGTGTGCTTAGGTCTGTCAAAGCTCTGTTAATTTTCTCTCACATTACAAGATTTCAGATCTCATCTTCATTTACTTCCTCTTACCTTCCTAGAATATAGTCTTCAAGTTCATTTCCTTTGTATCACCCCTCCATATACTCCTTTGAGCTTTCCCTTCTTTGCTTAGCATTAGCTTGCCATGTGATTGATTGATATTTATAAAGTTGTTTCTGTTTTCTTCAAAGGGCTCTTTAATTTTCCTATAAGTGGCATCTATTTTTTCCCGGACATTCACACTTTTACAGCCATGCATTTCTCATAGCCATTCCTACTTAACAATTATGTGCTTTCTATCAGTCTCATTTTTCAGATGTTTGTATTTTCTTTTGCCTGCTTCATTTGATACATTTTTATATTTTCTTCTTTCATCAATTAAATTCCATATCTCCTATGTTATCCATGGATTGCTACTGGGTGCCACCTTCTTACCTATTTTATTTTCTGTCACCTTCACTATTTCCTCACTCAAAGCTACACATTTGTCTTCTGTTGTAATCGTTTCCCCCATTTCAATCAACAATAGCTTAATGTCTCCCGTGGAACTCCCAACTACCTTGGCTCTTTCAATTTATTCAGATCTCAACTCCTTAATTATCTGCCTTTCTGAATTTTCTTCAGTTTTAATCTACAGTTCATAAACAATAAATTATGACCCACATCTGCCACCAGAAATGGCTCACAGTTTAAAGTGACAATATTATGAAGAGGATAATTGCTACTCACCATATAGTGGAGATGCTGAACTGCAGACAGGCACAACAAAAAGACTGCTAAATAAGTAAGATTTTTACCAAAAGGTCTTCTTCTGAATTTGATAACATACACATACACTTGAAATATGCTCACTATTTTTATTTACTTAAATTTGGCATATTTGTGGTTTCTTCTTAAAGTTTATATAAAAAAAGTAGTAACATAATTCATTTTTTTCTGTTCACTTCCAAATTATTATGACAGCGACCTGCACATTGTTCTACCATCAACACACACCAAGAGTTCACTGCCGACTGACTACAGTCAAAGACGATCCAGCGTCAAAGACGTTTTACACAACACACAAGCTTCCACTTGTAATCAGTCTCTTTGATATTCTTCGTCACATTTATTAATAGTAATCAATATGCTGTCACTCTCAAAAATATAAGTAAATTAACATATAATAAGGCAAATTACAATAAAAAAATTCCGACAAAAATATAAGAAAACATTTACAATTTGGTATCGACAAATCCGGTAGAAAATAACACATCTCCCAGATCCGTTACACACTTCCATGCAAATACAACTCAACACACACATGACCACGTCTCCAGCTGCCGAGACCAGACTACAAGCTACAGCGCATGATAGGAGAAGCAGTCTGGGTGGTGGGGGTAGGGAGAGGCTGGGGCATGGTGGGAGTAATATGGGGTAGCATCCCTGCCCTCCCTGTCCCAGCCTCATCCTTACCCCATCACTCAGAGTGCTTCTCCCATCATATACTGTAGTTTGCAGTCTGGCGTCAACAGCCAGTGACAGTGGTCGTATGTGTGTGAGTTGTGTTTGCATGAATGGGTGTGTGTGTGTGTGTGTGTGTGTGTGTGTGTGTGTGTGTGTGTGTGTGTGTGTATATAATTCAGAAGAAGGCCTTTTGGCGTAAAGCTTACTTATTTAGCAGTCTTTTCATTGTGCCTGTCTGTGACTCAGCACCTTCACTATGTGGTGAGTAGCAATATATCCTTTTCGTAATATTATCATTATTCAATCCTGGATTTTACTGCTTAAAGTCTTATTTTGAAGTATTTGTGTTATCGTTAGATAATCAGTCTGAAACCTTCCAGTGGCTTTGAGTAATTTTCATGTATAGAGCCTTCTTTGATGATTCTTGAACTATGTATTAAGAGTATTAACAACGCTTAAATTGCTCTTTGTACCAAATTGTACCCAGCTGCTTTCTCTTTCATTCCTTTCGTCCAAGCCATGTTCTCCTACTCTTTTTCATTCTCTTCCTTTCTCTACTATCAAATTCTAGCCCTTCTTCACAATTAAATTTTCACCTCACTCAACTATCTCAATGATTTATTTTATCATGCCTACAGTTTAGCTATGCTTGAAATTGGAGCACTGAACACATCTTTAAGGTGAATCCACATCCAACTGTCACACAGGTTAAGATTAGGTGATCTGTACAGCCAGACTGTAGGGAAATGATGGCCAATAATTCTAACATTTCCAAAATATCTCAGCAGCAGCCATTTCACTGGCTGTGCAGTGTGCAGAGGAGCACCATCTTCCATTAAAATGATCCTACCAAGTCATCCATGTTGTCGAAGTGTTGGAATGATGTTGGTATGTGAAAGACTCGCAGCATTTACCAGTGACGGAACAGGTAACAGGACCCACAGGACTTATGTCCTCAACGGCACTATGATAAATGATGCTGTCAACCCGCACCGCATAGTTGCCTTTACAGAATGAAGAGCGCGTGAATTTTCTCTTGCCCATATTTGCAATTCTGCATAGTGACAGACCCTTGTAGATAGAAATGAGCTCTGTCTGTTCACAGAATGTTACATGGCCATTCATTGTCCACTTACATGTGAGCAAGAAATTCCAGAGTGAATGTTTGTCTTGCTGGCAGATGAGCAGAAGCAACTCCTGAATATGGGTGATTTTTGTATGGATAGCAATGTAGGCTGTTTCATAGGATTTTAACCACTGTGATCACAGGCGTGCCCAATTTTCACGGCAATTCCCTGTGCATTGTATGTTTGCACACCACTGCTCAATCTCTCCTGTAATGCTGTGGCCACATCTTCGACAGACTTTGGATCAACTGCCTTCCTCCCTCTTCCCCACTGGACTTCAAAAGGACCTGTCTTTTTGAAGTTTGTAATGATTTTCTCCTGACCCATTGTGGACACTGAACCACTCCCTTGAGTGTTTCGAACATCTGCAGTGCTACTGGCACGCAGTCATCATTCTTGTAAATGAGCTTTACCAGCTGTGTATGGTCCTTCATGGAGAGTCATGTTGGTTATTTCAACTGCAAACTGAGGAACCGTTGTGTCCCCTTTGTCTGTTGGTGTGCTTATTCTGATGCTTACAGAACCATCTGTTGGTCAAATTTTCACTAACTTTATTTTTTCCAGGAAGTTTTCCCCTGCGTCAATAATATGTTGTTCAAATTTGAGATCATTCTGAGTACTGGTTCTCTTTCTACAGAATTTTAAAACCATAACTTTAATGAAGAAATGTAACAATATTAGAGAAGGAAAGTTGCTACTCACCATATAGTGGAGATGCTGAGTCGCGATAGGCACAACAAAAAGAATCACACAATTATAGGTTTCGGCCATTAATGCCTTTGTCAGCAATAGACACACATTCACACGTGCATACACACACTCAAGCAAACTCAACTTGCACACACGTCTGCAGTCTCAGATAACTGAAACCATGCTGTAAGCAGTAGCACCTGTGCATGATGAGAGTGGTGACTGAGTGGGGGTAAGGAGGAGGCTGGGGTGGGGAGGGGGAGGGATATCATGGTGGGGATGGCAGTCAGTGAAGTGCTGCAGTTTAGATGGAGCGCAGGAGAGAAGGTAGGGAGGGGGAGGGGTGGAGGAAGTAGCAGAAAGGAGAGAAATAAAAAGGAATTAAAAGACTGGGTGTGGCAGTGAGATGACGGCTGTGTAGTGCTGGAATGGGAACAGGGATGGGGCTGGATGGGTGAGGACAGTGACTAATGAAGGTTGAGACCAGGAGGGTTACGGAAACATAGGATGCATTGCAGGGAAAGTTCCCACTTGCACAATTCAGAAAAGCTGTTGTTGGTGGGAAGGATCTGTATGGCACAGGCTGTGAAGCACTCAGTGAGATGAGGGATATCATGTTTGGCAGCGTGTTCAGCAACAGGGTGGTCCACTTGTTTTTTGGCCACAGTTTGTCGGTGGCCATTCATGTGGACAGACAGCATGTTGGTTGTCATGCCTACATAGAATGCAGCACAGTGGTTGCAGCTTAGCTTGTAAATCTCATGACTGGTTTCACAGGTAGCCCTACCTTTGATGGGATAGGTGATGTTAGTGACTGGACTGGAGTAGATAGTGGTAAGAGGATGTATGGGACAGATCTTGCATCTAGGTCTATTAAAGGGGTATGAGCCATAAGGTAAGAGATTGGGAGCATGGGTTGTGCAGGGATGGACGAATGTATTGTGAAGGTTCGGTGGATGGCAAAATACCACTGTAGGAGGGGTGGGAAGGATAGTGGACAGGACATTTCTCATTTGAGGGCACAACGACAGGTTATTGAAACCCTGGCAGAGAATGTAATTCAGTTGCTCCAGTCCTAGATGGTACTGAGTTACGAGGGGAATGCTCCTCTGTGGCCAGACTGTGGGACTTTGGGAGGTGGTGGCAGACTGGAAAGATAAGGCACGGGAGATTTGTTTTTGTACAAGGTTGGGAGGATAATTACAGTCAGTGAAGGCTTCAGTGAGACCCTCAGTATATCACTGCAGATGCGACAACTGAGGATGGCTAGTCTGTTGGAAGGGACTTCTTGGTATGGAATGAGTGGCAGCTGTCGAAGTGGAGGTATTGCTGGTGGTTAGTAGGTTTAATAAGGATGGAGGTACTGATGTAGTCATCTCTGAGGTGGAGGTCAACATCTAGGAAGGTGGCTTGTTGGGTTGAGTAGGACCAGATGAAGCAAATGGGGGAGAAGTTGTTGATGTTCTGAAGGAATGTGGATAGGGTGTCCTCAACTTCAATCTAGATAGCAAAGATGTTGTTGTTGTTGTGGTCTTCAGTCCTGAGACTGGTTTGATGCAGCTCTCCATGCTACTCTATCCTGTGCAGCCTACATCCTTCTGAATCTGCTTAGCGTATTCATCTCTTGGTCTCCCTCTACGATTTTTACCCTCCACGCTGTCCTCCAGTACTAAATTTGAGATCCCTTGATGCCTCAGAACATGTTCTGCCAACTGATCCCTTCCTCTAGTCAAGTTGTGCCACAAACTCCTCTTCTCCCCAATTCTATTCAATACCTCCTCATTAGTTATGTGATCTACCCATCTAATCTTCAACATTCTTCTGTAACACCACATTTTGAAAGCTTCTATTCTCTTCTTGTCTAAACTATTTATTGTCCATGTTTCACTTCCATACATGACTACACTCCATACAAATACTTTCAGAAATGACTTCCTGACACTTAAATCAATACTCAATGTTAACAAATTTCGCTTCTTCAGAAATGCTTTCCCTGCCATTGCCAGTCTACACTTCATAATCTCTCTACTTCGACCATCATCAGTTATTTTGCTCCCCAAATAGCGTAACTCATTCACTACTTTAAGTGTCTCATTTCCTAATCCAATTCTCTCAGCATCACCTGACTTAATTCGACTACATTCCATTATCCTCGTTTTGCTTTTGTTGATGTTCATCTTATACCCTCCTTTCAAGACACTGTCCATTCCGTTCAACTGCTCTTTCAAGTCCTTTGCTGTCTCTGACAGAATTACAATGTCATTAGCGAACCTCAAAGTTTTTCTTTCTTCTCCATGGATTTTAATGCCTACTCCAAACCTTTCTTTTTTTTGCTTTACTGCTTGCTCAATATACAGATTGAATAGCATCGGGGAGAGGCTACAACCCTGTCTCACTCCCTTCCCAACCACTGCTTCCCTTTCATGCCCCTTGACTCTTATAAGTGCCATCTTTTTTTTTTTTACAAATTGTAAATAGCCTTTTGCTCCCTGTATTTTACCCCCGCCACCTTCAGAATTTGAAAGAGAGTACTCCAGTCAACATTGTCAAAAGCTTTCTCTAAGTCTACAAATGCTAGAAACATGTGTTTGCTTTCCTTAATCTTTCTTCTAAGATAAGTTGTAGAGTCAGTATTGCCTCCCGTGTTTCAACATTTCTACAGAATCCAAACTGATCTTCCCTGTGGTCGGCTTCTGCCAGTTTTTCCATTCGTCTGTAAAGAATTCGGCGTTAGTATTTTGCAGCTGTGACTTATTAAACTGATAGTTCACCAATTTTCACATCTGTCAACACCTGCTTTCTTTGGGATTGGAATTATTATATTTTTCTTGAAGTCTGAGGGAATTTCACCTGTCTCATACATCTTGCTCACCAGATGGTATAGTTTAGTCAGGACTGGCTCTCCCAAGGCTGTCAGTAGTTCTAATGGAATGTTGTCTACTCCTGGGACCATGTTTCGACTTAGGCCTTTCAGTGCTCTGTCAAACTCTTCACGCAGTATCGTATCTCCCATTTCATCTTTATCTACATCCTCTTCCATTTCCATAATATTGTCCTCAAGAACATCGCCCCTGTATAGACCCTCTATATACTCCTTCCACCTTTCTGCTTTCCCTTCTTTGCTTAGAACTGGGTTTCCATCTGAGCTCTTGATATTCATGCAAGTGGTTCTCTTTTCTCCAAAGGTCTCTTTAATTTTCCTGTTGGCAGTATGTATCTTACCCGTCGTGAAATAATCCTGTACATCCTTACATTTGTCCTCTAGCCATCCCTGCTTAGCCACTTTGCACTTCCTGTCGACCTCATTTTTGAGACATTTGTATTCCTTTTTGCCTGTTTCATTTTCTGCTTTTTTGTGTTTTCTCCTTTCATCAATTAAATTCAGTATCTCTTCTGTTACCCAAGGATTTCTACTAGCCCTCTTCTTTTTACCTACTTGATCCTCTGCTGCCTTCACTATTTCATCCCTCAAAGCTACCCGTTCTTCTTCTACCATATTTATTTCCCCCATTCCTGTCAATTGTTCTCTTATGCTCTCCCTGAAACTCTCTACAACCTCTGGTTCTTTCAGTTTATCCAGGTCCCATCTCCTTAAATTCCCACATTTTTGCAGTTTCTTCAGTTTTAATCTACACTTCATAACCTTTAGATTGTGGTCAGAGTCCACATCTGCCCCTGGAAATGTCTTACAATTTAAAACCTGGTTCCTAAATCTCTGTCTTACCATTATATGATCTATCTGAAATCTTCTAGTATCTCCAGGGTTCTTCCATGTTTACAACCTTCTTTCATAATTCTTGAACCAAGTGTTAGCTATGATTAAGTTATGCTCTGTGCAAAATTCTACCAGGTGGCTTCCTCTTTCATTTCTTAGCCCTAATCCATATTCTCCTACTACGTTTCCTTCTCTTCCTTTTCCTACTGTTGAATTCCAGTCACCCATGACCATTAAATTTTTGTCTCCCTTCACTACCTGAATAATTTCTTTTATCTTATTATAAATTTCATCAATTTCTTCATCATCTGCAGAGCTAGTAGGCTTATAAACTTGTACTACTGTGGTAGGCGTGGGCTTCATGTCTATCTTGGCCACAATAATGCGTTCACTATGCTGTTTGTAGTAGCTTACCTGCACTCCTATTTTCCTATTCATTATTAAACCTACTCCTGCATTACCCCTATTTGATTTTGTATTTATAACCCTGTATTCACCTGACCAAAAGTCTTGTTCCTCCTGCCACCAAACTTCACTAATTCCCACTATATCTTACTTTAACCTATCCATTTCCCTTTTTAAATTTTCTAACCTACCTGCCCGATTAAGGGATCTGACATTCCACGCTCCGATCCGTAGAATGCCAGGTTTTCTTTCTTCTGATAACGACGTCCTCTTGAGCCAAGAGGATGCTATCATCATTTAATCTTACAGTAAAGCTGCATGCCCTTGGGAAAAATTACGGCTGTAGTTTCCCCTTGCTGTCAGCCGTTTGCAGTACCAAAACAGCAAGGCCGTTTTGGTTAGTTTTACAAGGCCAGATCAGTCAATCATCCAGACTGCAACTACTGAAAAGGCTGCTGCCCTTCTTCAGGAACCACACATTTGTCTGGCCTCTCAACAGATACCCCTCCGTTGTGGTTTCACCTACTGTACGGCTATCTGTATCGTTGAGGCACGCAAGCCTCCCGACCAACGGCAAGGTCCATGGTTCATGGGGGGGGATATCAAAGATGTCACCAATGAATCTGAACCAGGTGAGGGGTTCAGGAATCTGGGTTTTTAGGAAGTATTCCTCTAGTTGGCCCATGAATGGGTTGGCATAAGATGGTGCCATACGGGTGCCCATAGCCGTACCCCAGATTTGTTTGTAGGTAGTACCTTCAAAGGAGAAGCAATTGTGGGTGGGAACTTTCCCTGCAGTACATCCTATGTTCCCGTAACCCTCCTGGTCTCAACCTTCATTAGTCACTGTCCTCACCCATCCAGCCCCATCCCTGTTCCCATACCAGCACTACACAGCAGTCACCCACAATTACTTCTCCTTTGAAGTTTTTCTATTGCTGACAAAGGCCTTAATGGCCAAAAGCTATAATTGTGTGAATCTTTTTGTTGTGCATATTGTGATTCAGAATTTCTGCCATATGGTAAGCAGCAACTTTCCTTTTCTAGTATTGTTACATTCCATCCTGGATTTTCCATTGTTTAACTTTAATGATGGACATCCTGTAAACTTACACTGTTGTGGTTGTGGGTGGTGCTGGTTTTGTGTTTATCTTGGCTACAATGATACATTCCCTATGCTGTTCATAGTAGCTTACGTGCATTTCTGTGTTTTTATTCATTGTTAGATGTACTCCTTTGTTATACTGTCAGATTTTTTTTGTGATAACTGTGTACTGATATGACCGGAATTACTGTTCTTCCCGCCACCATACTTCACTAATTTTCACTATATGTAATTCCAGATAGTTGATTTCCAATTTTAAAATCTCTAACCTACTTATGTCATTAAGGGAGCTGATGTTCCACACTGTGACTTGTAGAATCCCAGTTTTGTGTTTCCTAATACAATATCCTTCCAAGAAGTCCCTGTGCAAAGATCTGAATGTGGGACTGTTTTACCTATAGAATATTTTACCCAAAAGGATGCTGTCATCATTAAGCCTGCCCTCAGGAAAAATAAATCTGTAGTTTTCCCCAGCTTTCACCAATTTGCGGTACCAACATAGCAAGGTCCTGTTAACCAGTGTTAAAAGGCCAGATCAGTCAGTCACCCAGACTGTTGAACCTGCAACCTTGTCAGGAACCACATATTCATCTGGCCCCTCTGCAAATATCCATCCATTGCAGGTGCACCTACAGTAAGGCTATCTATGTTGCTGAGGCATGCAAGCCACCCCTTCTTAGCAAGAGCCATGGTTTCTGGCAGGTAATATCTAGGTAAGCTATTTCAAAGGTTAGAGACAGGCCAAGGCATACTACCTCCGCTAGAACCATACCTAGCAATTACAAAGAAACTTACTCTCTATGTTGTCTTTGAAACCAGAAACTATGTTTTCAGTTGGATGTAATGTGTAGGATGAAAAATATTTAAAATATTTCCAGAATTAACTTTCATCTCCAGAAGGCTGCACTGATTTGTGTCAGATGTCTGAGGTTAAAGATCTCCAGATAAAGAAAATTCAAGTACATGGATGAGATTCCACACATACCTCATAATAAATTGTATATATCTATATTCATTAGAGTTGTAATATGTAACAAACTAACATGTAATTATGCACACGTCGTTTGCGAGCTCTTTTTTCATGTCTTTGAAGGAATATTAATAGATTATATACTTGCATAATAGATTACAGTAAAAGGAAGTAAAATAATATGACAAATTTCTTCAGAGTATATAAGTTGTGTGATTCTTGAGTTTCTCCCGGCGTATTTGATAATCAAAATATCCACGGGTGTACTGCCGGTCTACAGTGTCCAATGGGCACAATATTTTGGCGATCATACATGTCGCCATCATCAGGTGAACTGACGGACTGAGCTCCTGCAAATGTGCCGGCACAGAGATCCGTACGCTATGGCTGTTCAGGGGGAACTGGGTTCAGTCGTGGAAGTGGCCAATTTAAATACCCTCTGCCCGCGGCGCACTCCCTCCGCTGTCCGCGCCACGGTCGCGCAGTGGAACAGATTGCGACGGCGTCAAGATGACGACGGTTTGATGGCTCTGTCCGCCGTGGTTGTCACAACTATACATTTGCTCAATTTACTCTTGATTAACCCAATTGCTGGTTCCCAAGCCTTGCTAAGATTATAGCCACAGTCACGGTTTATGAGGTCGCCATTGGTGCGAATTTCGATGGCCTCTCTAACAACGCTGTCCCAGTATCTCGACGTCTGTACTAGAATCCTCGTGCGTTCATGCTCTATAGCGTGATTTTCCAACAAACAGTGTTCAGCGCCCGCCGACTTGCTTGGATACATCAGTCGAGTGTGTCTCTGGTGTTCACGGCATCGATCCTCAGCGGTACGCATCGTCTGACCAATATACGACTTGCCACATTGACACGGAATCTGGTACACACCGGCCTTCCTCAAACTGAGGTCATCTTTGGCGCTCCCCACCAGTGCACGAGTTTTATTCGGAGGACAAAACACAGTTCCGACCTGGTGTTTCTTCAAAATGTGGGCGATTTTCCCTGAGAGTGTGCCTGTATATGGAATAAACGCAATGCCTACCTCCTCCCTCGTGATTTCCCCATCTCCACAGGTTGTGCTGTAGTGGTTGGGCAGAGAGCACGTTGAATCTGCCACTCTGAGTACCCATTTTTTCAAAATACAGTTCTCAGATGTTCCAATTCCTGGGGTAGACTCTCTGCGTCAGAGATAGTGCGGGCCCTATGTACTAGAGTTTTAAGTACCCCATTCCTCTGTGAAGGGTGGTGGCTGCTGTCTGCGTGCAAATACAGATCAGTGTACATTGTCTTCCAATACACCCCATGACCTAGGGAGCCGTCAGCCCTTCTCTTGACCAAGACATCAGAAGTTTGACGAGAAGACCACTGAACTTTTAAGGCATGTCTTGACTTCCACGTATTTTCTTTTTAATGGAGAATACTACGAACAAATGGAGGGAGTCGCCATGGGTAGCCCACTCTCACTGGTGGTAGCTAATTTGTACATGGAGAACTTCGAGGAGTCTGGATACTCATGTTGTTGTGATCTTCAGTCCGGAGACTGGTTTGATGCAGCTCTCCATGCTACTCTATCCTGTGCAAGCTTCTTCATCTACCAGTACCTACTGCAACCTACATCCTTCTGAATCTGGTTAGTGTATTCATCTCTTGGTCTCCCTCTACGATTTTTACCCTCCACGCTTCCCTCCAATACTAAATTGGTGATCCCTTAATGCCTCAGAACATGTCCCACCAACCGATCCCTTCTTCTCGTCAAGTTGTGCCACAAACTTCTCTTCTCCCCAATCCTATTCAACACCTCCTCATTAGTTACGTGATCTACCCACCTAATCTTCAGCATTCTTCTATAGCACCACATTTTGAAAGCTTCTATTCTCTTCTTGTCCAAACTGTTTATCGTCCATGTTTCACTTCCATACATGGCTACACTCCATACAAATACTTTCAGAAATGACTTCCTGTCACTTAAATATATACTCGATGTTAACAAATTTCTCTTCTTCAGAAACGCTTTCCTTGCCATTGCCAGTCTACATTTTATATCCTCTCTACTTCGACCATCATCAGTTATTTTGCTCCCCAAATAGCAAAACTCCTTTACTACTTTAAGAGTCTCATTTCCTAATCTAATTCCCTCCGCATCACCCGACTTAATTAGACTACATTCCATTATCCTCGTTTTGCTTTTGTTGATGTTCATCTTATATCCTCCTTTCAAGACACTATCCATTCCGTTCAACTGCTCTTCCAAGTCCTTTGCTGTCTCTGACAGAATTACAATATCACTGGCGAACCTCAACGTTTTTATTTCTTCTCCATGGACTTTAATACCAACTCCGAATTTTTCTTTTGTTTCCTTTACTGCTTGCTTAATATACAGATTGAATAACATCGGGGAGAGGCTACAACCCTGTCTCACTCCCTTCCCAACCACTGCTTCCCTTTCATGCCCCTCGACTCTTATAACTGCCATCTGGTTTCTGTACAAGTTGTAAATAGCCTTTCGCTCCCTGTATTTTACCCATGCCACCTTTAGAATTTGAAAGAGAGTATTCCAGTCTACATTGTCAAAAGCTTTCTCTAAGTCTACAAATGCTAGAAACATAGGTTTGCCTTTCCTTAATCTATTTTCTAAGATAAGTCGTAGGGTCAGTATTGTCTCATGTGTTCCAATATTTCTGCGGAATCCAAACTGATCTTCGCCGAGGTTGGCTTCTACCAGTTTTTCCATTCGTCTGTAAAGAATTCGCATTAGTATTTTGCAGCTGTGACTTATTAAACTGATAGTTTGCCAATTTTCACATCTGTCAACACCTGCTTTCTTTGGGATTGGAATTATTATATTCTTTGTGAAGTCTGAGGGAATTTCACCTGTCTCATACATCTTGCTCACCAGATGGTAGAGTTTTGTCAGGACTGGCTCCCCCGAGGCCATCAGTAGTTCCAATGGAATGTTGTCTACCCCTGAGGCCTTGTATCAACTCAGGTCTTTCAGTGCTCTGTCAAACTCTTCACGCAGTATCGTATCTCCCATTTCATCTTCATCTACATCCTCTTCCATTTCCATAATATTGTCCTCAAGTACATCGCCCCTGTATAGACCCTCTATATACTCCTTCCACCTTTCTGCTTTCCCTTCTTTGCTTAGAATGGGGTTTCCATCAACGCTCTTGATATTCATACAAGTGGCTCTCTTTTCTCCAAGGGTGTCTTTAATTTTCCTGTAGGCAGTATCTTCCTTACACATCTAAACTCCATACACCCCAACATCAAATTCACTATGGAGACTGAAACAGAGGGTAAATTACCTTTCCTTGACGTCTTGGTCAAGAGAGGGCTGACGGCTCCCTAGGTCATGGGGTGTATTGGAAGACAACGCACACTGATCTGTATTTGCACGCAGACAGCTGCCACCACCCTTCAGAGAAATGGGGTACTTAAAACTCTAGTACATAGGGCGCACACTATCTCTGACGCAGAGAGTCTACCCCAGGAATTGGAACATCTGAGAACTGTACTTAGAAAAAATGGGTACTCAGAGTGGCAGATTCAACGTGCTCTCCGCCCACCACTACAGCACAACCTGTGGAGATGGATGAAATCACGAGGGAGGAGGTAGGCATTGCGTTTATTCCATATACAGGCACATTCTCGGGGAAAATCGCCCGCATTTTGAAGTAACAGCGGGTCGGAACTGTGTTTTGTCCTCCGAATAAAACTCGTGCACTATTGGGGAGCGCCAAAGATGACCTCAGTTTGAGGATGGCCGGCATGTACCAGATTCCGTGTCAATGTGGCAAGTCGTATATTGGTCAGACGATGCATACCATTGAGGATCAATGCCGTGAACACCAGAGACACACTCGACTGATGTATCGAAGCAAGTCGGCGGTTGCTGAACATTGTTTGTCGGAAAATCACACTATGGAGCATGAACACACGAGGATTCTGGTACAGACGTCAAGATACTGGGACAGCGTTGTTAGAGAGGCCATTGAAATTCGCACCAATGGTGACCTCATAAACCGTGACTGTGCTATAATCTTAGCAAGGCTTGGGAACCAGCGATTGGGTTAATCAACAGTAAATTGAGCAAACGTATAGTTGTGACGACCGCAGCGGACAGAAGCATCACACCGACGTCATTTCAGACACCATCGCAGTCTGTTCCACCGCGCGACCGTGGCGTGGACGGCGGGAGGAGTGCACCGCGGGCGGAGGGTATTTAAATTGGCCGCCGTCATGACCGAACCCAGTTCCCCTTGAGCAGCCATAGCGTATGGATCTCTGTACCGGCATGTTCGCAGGAGCTCAGTCCGTCAGTTTACCTGATGATGGCGACATGTATGATCACCAAAATATTGTGCCCGTTGGACACTGTAGACCGGCAGTACACCCGTGGATATTTTGATTATATAAGTTGTGTTTAAAGGGCAGTTTCAGTTTCGCTCTACAACTTTACAGTCCGGTATCTTGTCCATAAGTATTGGAAACTCCTTGCAAATGGATCCTGCAGAGTAATGTATGGTTTTTATGAAAGAATTTTGAAAATAACAGTCCTTGTGCAGATTTGTTATCTTTCTTGTATTCACTGATTAAAATCACATTATTAAAAGCAAAACCTATTGTGCTGTGGAATCAGAATCTGTAGACTCTTCAGTAGTGGTCTATATTAGGTTTCTGTGTGTATCAAAATGTTAAAGAGGCTTTACCTTCAACTCTTAATTTTAACAACGTAAAATATTCAGTGCCACCAATTACCAATTACTTGCATATTATGTAAAAGTAAATTGTTACTCTTAATTGGATTCTTGTGACCTGCATACTATTTTTTAAAATGTTACAAAGACACCAGTGGAACAATTATGTTTACATATTCTTGAGAAGCTGAGTACAGATACATGTAAAAGCAATCCACTGCCTTGTGCTTTACATTCAATACTATAATTCTGGACTTTTAATGTGTGCTTTCTGCTGTACTTGCTATGCTACCAGGAGAACTTCCATCTCAAACAATGATCATAGTTTATGTATTTAATTATTCAATCTTATTAGTGATATTTGTATAGAAATTTAAGTTCTCTTCATGTAAGTATTCTTACTCATTTCTGATATTTCAGGCAGTTGTCCGTAACCAGCAAGTTCAGGAACTTAACCGTTTTTTGCATTACTACACTCGTTTCAAGAATCATGAAAACAGTCACCGTCTGGAGGAGCCCCTGCTGATAAATGCGCGACAAAAAGCTCAGTTGTTGCTGGCATCTACTAGCACAGCACAGGGGCCAGGAACAGGACAGGTTCTAGGAACAGGTCAAGTTTCGAGCACTGGTAAGAAGTATGTACTTATACAGTAACAAAAGATTCTTAATACAGAATGTATTCATAATGACAAATGCCAATAGAAACAGGCTGTTTAGTGAACCATAAGCTTAAAGTTTTCAGGAGTCAAAAGAGAAGGATAAAATACTGGAAAAGGGAGGCATGCCATTAAAACAGATGATAAAGGGAGTCATGGTACTTACAGAGTGTATGTGCAAAATGTCACTGACTTTTAAATATGTTTTTGACTGATTCTGATGTTGCACAAATTGAGCCAAACCCTCCCTTTCGCTTGTCATTCTTTGTTGTTCTTCCACTGTCGGTAGCCCCTGCATCCTCATGAATCTTTTCCCATTATATCTGTTGCATTGAAGAGAAAAAACTTATTTTGTGTAGATCCTCTGTGAGCAGAGGAATAACAGGCATGTATGAACGAATGATACCAGATACCTGCTTGTTGATTCAGTTCACTCGTTGCCATTATGCACTGTTTCCACATGTTGAAACCTATCTCCCCCCTACCTGGTTTGCATTCATTCAGATGATGCATTCCAACTGGGATGGCATGCCTATTCTCTGCATTGCCAATGAAAATTCGTGGAGAAGCTTGTACACTATCAAATAAGTAAAACATGAATCTAATAATAACACAATATATTGTTTACACCCTATGTCCTCCTATTAGGCTGCTGTACATTAACAACAGTATAAACATAAAGATGAAAGTGCCTTGAACTAGAATTCACAATGCCTGCATTATAGCCATTAATTCTTAATAAAACTTGTCTACTGTAAATTTACATATCTAGCTGCTCCAGTCTGAGATCAAACGATGGTTCTGCTACCATCTGAGACTTTATAACCGAGATGTCAGGATAGTTTTGAAACTACTTGGGACCTAAACATGCAATATTCTCCAAGACGATAAAAACTGACAGCCACAACCATGACCAGAAGGCCACCTGTGATTATTTAACCCAATCCTGAGAAACTAACAGCAAGTTAAGAAGCATTGCTCTACTTACCAGCATCAGTGTGACACATGACATAATAGGGCAACATACACTTTGTTCATCTGAGCTAACCACATCTAAATCTGTAGTTATTGTCATAGTCAGTAACATAAATTTGAAACACTAATTAATGTCACCCTCCTGTGTCATTGTTCATGTTTTGACTTTGCAAATATCAGATGAACTACCGAAAGCATAGCACATCACTGAGGTGTACTGCTACAGGTCCGTCCTCAGTCAGTACTCACTATGATATGCCCTGAATGAGGGAATCCTTTATTTATAACATTTTAGCTGACTATGACATCAGACAAGTCACTTTTACAACAATACACAATTTTGGTATGACACTCCACACATGTTCTTCCCATGTAAACTCACTCTAAAACTTCCACAGAATAAAATTTTGCAGTTGCTCCCTCTGCCGTAAATCATATTTTTGTGGACATACTATTCTTGCTTCTCCCACCCTTCAGGGCCATGGATGAATCCTACCCTTTTTGCCAAGGAATGTTTCTCCCCAAAACCTGCATTTTACTTATAGTTTTTCACAAAAGTATTCTTGCACTGAGCTTCAAAATCCTTCCAAATGCCCTTACTTCCTCTTCACCTGCAGGCTTTGCATACTCAGTGACCACATTGCTCCATCTTGCCTATGCTATTAAAATTCAAACAACTCATCCGCTGGATGGATTTTGATGCGGTGTGCGCCACTCAATTTCATTTTAAACAAAGACCTTATTTATTTTATGTTACACCATGAATTATTATGCTACACTAAGATATACTACGCTACATACGGTACTTGTTCTTTCTGAATTGAGCATCAGTGAAATAATATAGCTTCGTTATCACAGTATCTATAGCATCAGAGAACTTGAAGTGTATCTCTTCATTCCTTAGCATTTCTGCATCGCACTTATTTGCACATTGTTTCTTCCTGACTAGCCTCTTAAGCTTCGGGCTACTCTTCATCATTACTAAATTGTTATCCAAATCTATATCTGCTTCTGGGTATGCCTAACAATCCAATATCTGATTTTGGAATGTCTTCCTGACCATGATGTAATCTAACTGAAACCTTCCCATATCTCCCAGCATTTTCCAACTATACTTCCTCCTGTTGTGATTCTTGAATAGAGTATTTGTGATAACTACTGAAATTTATTGCAGAACTCAATTAATCTCTCTCCTCTACTATGAAGCCCATGTTCTCCTGTAAACATTATTTCTACTCCTTCCCCTACAACTGCATTCCAGTCTAATATGATTGTTAGGTTTTCATCTCCCTTTACATACTTAATTACTTCTTCAATATGCTCATATACTTTGTCTATCTCTTCATCTTCTGCTTGAGACATTGCCATGTGTACCTGTTGTCAGTGTTGCTTTCCTATCTGTTCTGATTATAATAATCCTATCACTGAACTGTTCACAGTAACTCACTCTCTGGCCCATCTTTCTATTTGTAATGAATCCTACTCTCATTATACTGTTTTCTGCTGCTGTTGATATTACCCTATACTCGTCTGGCCAGAAATCCTTGTCTTCTTTCCATTTCACTTCACTAACACCCCCCCCCCCCCCCTCCCCACTATATATACTGAGCCTTTACATTTCCCTTGTAGATTTTCTAGTTTCCCTATAACATTCAAACTTGTGATGTTCCATGTCCTGACTCATATAATGTCATACTTTCTCTAACTTAACTCTTAAGAGACGTGGTGAGGACCATTTCTTTCCAGCTAACAAAATTGATTGAGAAGAAATTAGTATCCTTCACCTGTACTGGAAGAATTCATTAATATGCACCACACACTCTTTTTTTTTTTTTTTTTTTTTTTTTTTTTTTTTTTTTTTTTTTTTTTTTTTTTTTTTCGAGATTTTCCATGTAAAGGGAAAATTCACAAGTGAATTTTCCTTTCAATTTGTGCATTTCTTTTAACAGTGGCCGTAGTATCTGTAATATGTATTGGCAATAGTATCTGTAACATGTATTCTGTAGCTCTGAACAGCAGACTGATTAAGAAGATAAAGAACAGGTTATAATTAAAAATATTTTAATATTGTTGACAGAACGTACTAATCAACTGGGACCAGAAGGAGCTAGATTTGTGGAAGATGGTGTACGAGAGCTACTGAAAGCACGTAGGGTACTCTGTGGCTCATACGTTCATGGGTATTATCTACATGACAATGGTTACAGCAAATCCATCTTTGAATTTATGCAGGTTAGAGAACTGATTTTTGTACATAAATTTCTGTTTTAGCCTCTATGTAGTTGCAATATTGAATAAAACATTTTCTGTGTTAGTTGTGCTGTTGCATCAAAATTTAGTAGACGTTCTTTTCAAGTATACATAAAAAAATTTTCTTACCATATGGTTGCAGACACAGACAGATAAAAAGAGGCAAAAGTCACATAAATACGACAGTCAAGTAAGGACTGAAGGTTCCTTATAATAATAATAATAATAATAATAATAATAATAATAATAATAATAATAATAAAAGGGTGAAAGAATTGATCAGTCAAGAACATAAACAGGAAACATTGAAAAATTTTATTATTATTGTAAAACATAGATTTCAGGTTATAAGCCCATTTTCTAGAAAATGAGCTTATAGCACAAGACCTAGGTCATACAGTAGTAATGAAGTTTGTGTAACTAGGCTAAAAAAGTGTTTCATTTATTTAATAAGTAGGAAAGTGAGCTATGATTCCAGACCTAGAGAGGTAACAGTATAAGAAAAAGTTTAATGGTTGAATGTTGGCAACAGGTGAGTTTTGAAAACCCGAGGAGCAGTTGACAAATCAGATATAAAGGGAAGGACAAATTGAAAATAGAGGCATAAATTACATTAATATAACAGCAACACAGAAAAAAGGAGCAATTGCTGCTTCCCACCATGAAAGAAGAAAATCTACATACATACTCCACAAGCCACTGTACAGTGCGTGGCAGAGAGAGCTCTATAGCACCAATAGTCATTTGTTTTCCTATCTCACTGGCAAATAGTGCAAGGGGAAAATGACTGTCTATATGCCTCGATATGAGCCCTAATGTCTCATCTGATCATCATGATCTTTACATGAAATGTACGTTGCTGGTAGTAGAATCATTCTACTGTCAGCTTCAAATCAGTTTTCTAAATTTTCTTAGTAGTGCTCCTTGATGAAAACATCAACTTCTGTCCAGGGATTCTCATTTGAGTTTCTGAAGCATCTCTGTAATACTTGCATGTTGTTTGAACCTACCGGTAACAAATCTAACAGCTTCGATTTTTTCTTTTAATCCAATGTATTGTGGATCCCAAATGCTCAAGCAGTACTCAAAATTGGGTCTCACTATTATTATGTATGTGGTCTCCTGTAAAGATGAACCACACTTTTCTAAAACTCTTCCAATAAACTGAAGTCGGCCATTCCCCGTCCCCACTTCAATCCTTATATGCTTATTCCATTTCATATTGTTTTGCAACATTATATTTGATCAATGTGACTCTGTCTACTGATGTTATATTTGAACATTATGAGTTTATTTTCCTATTCATCTACATTAACTTACATTTTTCTACATTTTGAGCTAGCCATCTTACATGACACTAGCTAGAAATTTTGTCTAAGTCATCGTGTATTCACCTATAGCCACTCAGTTACGACATCTTCATGTACATCACAGCATCATCAGCAAAGAAACACAGATTGCTGTCCATCCTGTCTGCCAGATGTATAAAGAAAACAATAGTGGTCCTATAACATTCCCTGGGACACTCCCAGTGATACCCTTGTCTCTGATGAATACTTGCTGTAGGGACAACATACTGGGTTCTATTGCTTAAAAAGCCTTTGAGCAAGTCACATATCTGGAAACCTATTCCGTATGCTTGTACCTGCGGTGGGACACAGTGTTAAATGCTTTTCAAAAATCTAGGAATGTGGAATCTGCTTGTTGCCCTTCATCCATAGTTCACAGGATATCATGTGAAAAAAGGGCAAGCTGAAGTTTGCATGAGCAATGCTTTTTAAAACAATGCTGATTAGTGGACAGAAGCTTTTCTGTCTCAAGGAAATTTGTTATATTTAAATTGAAATATTCAAGGATTCTAAAGCAAATTGATGTTAAGGATATATTCTGTAATTTTTTGGATCCATATTTTTCCCCTTATTAGATACAGGAGCCATCTGTGCTTTTTTCGAGTCACTTTGGACTTTGTGCTGGGCAAGAGATTCACAATAAATGCAAGCTAAGTAAAGGGCCAATGTTGTAGGGATTCCATCCTGACCTGGCGACTTATTTGTTTTCAACTCTTTTATTGGTTTCTCTATGCCAGGGGTGCCTATTACTATGTCCTCCATATGGGAGTTTGTCCGGTGGTCAAATGGCAGTGTATTTGTATATTTCTTCTGCATGAATAATTTCTTAAATGTGAAATTTAATATAAGTAATTCGATGGATAAAAAATTCACTCACTAAGCAGCAGCAGGGGAACATGCATATAAAAGGTATTATAATTACTTTTATTTGTAAAAAATTGTTTATTTTTGTTGATATGTAGCTACATTCACTTTTTTACTATTGTTGCTTGTTAAAATTAATAAATTTTTTATTGTAACCACCACCAGGTACAATTTTTTGTACCATGTTTAGATTCTCATGTTTTGTAGTGGCATTAGGCATAGTGTTTGTGTATACTGTTATGGAGACTAGGAGGCCAACAAGTAATTATTATGGATGATATGGAGAAAATAATGGGTAAGGTAGACCTCATTTCACAGAAAAACTTCAGAAAGTTATAGCCGTGCTATAGAGGTTGGTAGATGCATTATCCATGCATATTTCTGTCTATCTGTTGTAGTATGTTAAACAGTGGAAAATCCAGGATGGAATGTAACAAAAGTTACTACTTACCATACAGCAGAGATGTTGAATTGCAGATAGGCACAGCAAAAAAGACCCTCACAATTAAAGCTTTCAGCCATTAAGGCCTTTGTCAACAATAGATAAACACACACACACACACACACACACACACACACACACACACACAAATGCAACTCGCACACACAACTGCAGTCCCAGATAACTGAAACCACACTGCGAGCAGCAGCACCAGTGGCAACAGGATGGAGGTAAGGAGGTGGCTGGGGTGGGGAGGGGGAGGGATAGTATGGTGGGGGTGGTGGACAGTGAAGTGCTGCAGGTTAGACGGAGGGCAGGAGAGAGGTGGGGAGGGTGGGGGGAGGGAAGTAGTGGAAAAGAGAAAGATAAAAAGACTGGGTGTGATAGTGGAATGACGGCTGTGCAGTGCTGAAATTGGAACATTCCACCACCACACCCAGTCTTTTTATTTCTCTCTTTTCCACTACTTCCCTCCCACCCCCCCCCCCACCCCTCCCCACCTCTCTCCTGCCCTCCATCTAACCTGCAGCACTTCACTGTCTGCCCCCCCCCCCCCCCCAGACTATCCCTCCCCCTCCCTGCCCCAACCTCTTCCTTAAAATCATGCGCTGGTGCTGCTGCTTGCAGTATGGTTTCAGTTGCCTGAGACTGCAGTTGTGTGTGTGTGTGTGTGTGTGTGTGTGTGTGTGTGTGTGTGTGTGTGTGTGTCGTCTATTGTTGATGAAGGCCTTCATGACTGAAAGCTTTGATTCTGAGAGTCTTTTTGTTGTGCCTATCTGCGGCTCAGCATCACCACTATATGGTGAGCAGCAACTTCCCTTTTCATAATATTGTTATTGTATGTTAGGTTAGTAAGGAGAAATATTTTATGTCTGTGTTTTAGTTTTGTTACACTTTGAAGATAATGTTCTTATGTATCAAACAATAGAAAATCCAGGATGGAATGAAACAATATTATGAAAAGGGAGGTTGCAACTCACCATGTAGCAGAGATGCTGTCGCAGATAGACACAACAAAAAGACTATCACAAATAAAGCTTTCAGCCATTAAGGCCGTCATCAACAATAGATAATAGATGACACACACACACACACACACACACACACACACACACACACACACACACACGACTGCAGTCTCAGGTAACTGAAGCCACAGTGTAGAATGTGATGGGGGAATTACATAACAAGCAGTGGGGAAACTGATCCTCAAATTGAGTGTAATGTTGAGCAAAACACTTTGTCATTGGGAGAACAATTTTGCTGTGCAGACCAGTATAGGTATCATATTAAGTTTATTTTCAGGTCCTCCACCAAGAATTGTTGTTTGCTTAGTTGAGTAAAAGGAAGGAAGCCAGGAGTTTTAATATCTATTCAGCACTGATGTCATTAAACCTAGAACACTGGTTCACTGGGAGAAAAATTACTCTTGGAATCAGTTGTATCCTTGTTGAAGGAATTGTCTCTGCACTCATCTGCAGTGATTTTGGGAAGTCATATATATTACTTACATTAAGGCAATAATCATTAGCCATTGAAAGCTGTTCTTAGACAATGTAGTTATATATGAAAAAATATCATTAGAAAGTTGTTGTAGAAAGCAGGAAGACATATAGATGATTAATATTTTTCTTGTTGTTGTATGAAAAGTTTAATTTCTTTGATACAGTTTTCAACTTATCTCAGTATGAATTCTTTTTCCTTGTAACATCTCTGGCCAGTTATTTTTCTGCTGTAGAGACAAGGTGGCTATTGGTGAGAATGGTTACAAAATAAACAGTTGTTCCTTATTAAACTGGAGACTTAATTTGTTTGTGGGAACACTAATGTAGACATTTAATTCTCACATGGTTCCAAATAATAGATACTCACTCTTGACATAATGAAATGTAATGTAGTGTGCATAAACAGCTGAAAAAATTACTCGCCTACAAACTGGAGTCACAAACATGAAGTATCTGGATATATCTACGAGCAGCAAATTAAGGTGCAGTGATTACATGATTTAGACATGAGAGAAATGAATACCGGACATATTTATCAGAAGATGCCATTAAATTGTTTCATCATTATGTTTGTCTCACTAGCTTCAAAAGTTTGACATTTTTAAACTTCTTTCACAGTTTTTCCAAGGGCAATCCATTGTTCTTAGTGATTCTTTATTAGTACTGCATTCATTAAGCACTCAACAATGCTGCAATCTGTCACAAGATAAAGTGTAAATTTGATCAGCTGCTTAACAAAAGCGACTGTTCAGCTAAAAATACTGTTTTCTGTTGATCTATAAATATTCTTCTTTGTTCTCGGGTGTTATAGTTGGGACAAGTATTTGTAACTGTCTCATTCAAATGGAGTAAGTTTTGTATTGTACCTGTTAGTATATCTTTTATGTGTATTACTCATGTCTGAAAGAAATTACTATCCAAGAGATAGAGGGGCTGGCCAGTACTTACCTCAGCTCAGTACAGCCGATAGATACACAAAAAACAGAACCGAAAATTTACATTCCTAGCTTTCGGAACAAATGTTCCTTCATCAGGGAGGAGAGAGGGGAAAGAAAGGGAAGAAGGGAAAGTGGATTCAGTTACTCACAACCCAGGTTATGAAGCAACAGGGAAAGGAAAACAGGGTGGGTAGCAAGATTGGAGGCATGGTTGTCAGAGGGAAGCCAAAGATATTCTACTGTAAGTTCTGTGTC
Organism: Schistocerca piceifrons; assembly: GCF_021461385.2. Taxonomy (NCBI): domain Eukaryota; kingdom Metazoa; phylum Arthropoda; class Insecta; order Orthoptera; family Acrididae; genus Schistocerca; species Schistocerca piceifrons. The sequence goes on along the minus strand of NC_060143.1, from coordinate 431,485,071 downwards.
AGCTTCAAACCAAAGAGGATGCATACAGAAGTAAAGAGGTATATAGTATAAAGATAAACACAACTATGAAGGATGAAAAGATGCGTGCATGGCTAAAGAGGAAAGGGAAAGAGGAGAAGACTGAAGAGTAAATGGGAGTGAGGTTGTTTAACGCAGGTTCAGTCCAGAGGGATGGCGGGATGAAAGGATGTGTTGGAGTGCAAGTTCCCATCTCCGCAGTTCATAAGGACTGGTGTTGGGTGGGAGAAGCCAAATGGCACATATGGTGTAGCAGGTTCCTAGGTCCCTAGAATTATGCTGGAGGGCATGCTCCGCTACTGGGTATTGGACATCTCCTAGGCGGACAGTTCGTCTGTGTCTGTTCATGCGCTCAGCCAGTTTAGTTGTTGTCATACCGATGTAAAAGGCTGTGCAGTGCAGGCATGTGTTTTCCTTTCCCTGTTGCTTCATAACCTGGGTTGTGAGTAACTGAATCCACTTTCCCTTCTTCCCTTTCTTTCCCCTCTCTCCTCCCTGATGAAGGAACATTTGTTCCGAAAGCTAGGAACATAAATTTTCGGTTCTGTTTTTTGTGTATATATCGGCTGTACTGAGCTGAAGTAAGTACTGGCCAGCCCCTCTATCTCTTTGTTAGTATTTGTTTCACATCTTTATATGAGATTTTCCATTAATCATTTAGAAATTACTATCCTTGTAATATTACAACTATCTCCTGCTCTACTGACTGTAGACTTTTAAGCATCAAATAGGTAACACTGTAGCTTAAAATCATTGTAACACTTTTCAGAATGAACTTGAGGAGGTCACAGAACGATTGTCAGAGATGGTTGCGCGGCCTTACCTTCGAACACCTCGAGCAGTGATTATCCAGACCACAGCTCTTGCCCGCCGCAAGCGTCATGAATTTGTGCGAGCTGTATCCAAAGGGCTAGTTCCACCTGAAACTCCTCCCTCTTCTCGAAGAATGGAAGGAACAGTAGTAAGTTTTTGGACAGTGGTGTGTACCTCGAAAATTATCTTACAGTTGCTGAAATTACTGCAGACAAAGTATGTTGAGAAATTTCATATCACTTTTTACAAGCATAATGATGAAATATATATAAATCAGATACATATTTCTGTCTAAAAAGTGAATTTAGGAAAATTTTCAATGTTTTATTACCAGATCTATGTAAGTGAAGAGGTAATCACCTAGGAATGTTTCCATGTCTTGATATTTGTATTTGAATTTCCTGTTATACACGCCAGATGAACATAATTATTTTATAAAGTGCCGCGGTTTCTTTGTATTCCTTGGAGACAGCTGAATTGCATCACAACTACTTATGCCTCACTTATTCACCTGAGACTGAAAATTGAATTTTTTTTTGTGGTGGTATTTTGAATTAAGTCCCTCCTCACTTTGGTTATTTACATCTCACCACGTATGTTCCACAAGTGGAGATTAGACACACTTCCACATCCTGGCACTCTTCTGTAACCTAATTCACAATTTTTATGTTATGTATGTGATATGTATATGTATTGTATACTGCTTGCTTGCTTGCTTGAAAGAGCATGTCTTCACAGTAAGTTCCTTCATTTCTAAGGCATGATCTGTAGTTTATTGATTCTTGTTTTTCATGTCCAGTCTTTCAGAGATAATTTCCCTTTAAGCATACTGCTAGCCACCTCAAGATTATCACACAATGTGCAGTATGTCATTGTGTGGCAAACTAATCTGCTTAGGTAAATTAATGTCTGAGACTGCAAGATCATTTCACTTGAAGCTGTTATATTGCTAGAGGAGGCCGAAATGCACGCTATAAGCTCATGCAGGATGGCGTGAGGTCTGAAACAGGATACGTAATGAATGCTATAAAGAAAAGTACGTAGCTTCTGGAATACTTAACTTTAATCCATCATATGTATACATCGTTCTTGATGAGACGTGCTTCATACGATAACTATCAATTGCTATGGCGCCTTGCTAGGTTGTAGCCATTGACTTAGCTGAAGGCTATTCTAACTATCTTCTCTGCAAATAAACGAGGCTTCGTCAGTGTTGCATTGCTAGCTAAGTCGTCCGTACAACTGGGGCGAGTGCTAGTAAGTCTCTCGAGACCTGCCATGTGGTGGCGCTCGGTCTGCGATCACTGACAGTGGCGACACGCGGGTCCGACATGTACTAATGGACCGCGGCCGATTTAAAGCTACCACCTAGCAAGTGTGGTGTCTGGCGGTGACACCACAGAAGCTATGATTAATTATAATAGTATTAAAACTTTTAATAGTATCACATTCAAACCATATCTTTTCTTGAGGAAAATTGTAGGTTGACTCAAAGAAAATGATAACTTCAAAAGAGGGAACAAGCACTAACTCTAAATACTTGTAGAAAAGATCATAAGTACTATTTGTAGGAGGAGAACTGTTTTCAATGGTAATGTTGCTCATATGAACCCTACAACACTGAGCGATCACATACATCCTCTGCTACTTTCTCAAGAAGAATCAGAGGAGGTAGGGTTCACAGGAGGATATCCAAAAAGGCATTCCATTCAAGATAGAACTCTAAGCCAGGCATAAATTAAAAATTGGAAAAATATGCATAAACACTAGGAAGAAGTGGCATAGGAAGGTAATGTGAAATATTGGGATGAAGTTGAAATCCAGGTGCAAGGAAGAGAAAGATCACAGCTGAAGTAATGTGGTCTGTAGATGGCAGAAAAGGGGGGACTGGGATGTTGAGAGATCAAAGACACTGTCAGCTCATTCATGGTAACTATGCTGTATTACAGTCTTCATTGTGACAAGGTCTGCAGTTGTTATGAATTTTTAAAATGATCTTGTGATGCCTGCAGCTGATGTTTCCTTTATTTTATGTATTATCCCACAGTTTTGGCCTGAGACCATTTTCACATATCTAAAATCGAAGCATTATACATTGAATGCATTAGTATCAATTTATGGATTTAACATAAGAACAAGTCATATCCTAAGATTTGCTAGGATGAAATACAGAAAATATCAGCTGAAGGTATCACAAAATGATTTAAAAATTTTTATTACATTTCTGGCAATGTACACTTCAATTACATTATAAGTAGTACAGTAAAGCATGATTGTTGATGTATAACTTGGGACAGTAATTAAGAGTCCACTTAAAAATCGAAAATGTCAGTGATTTACTTAATGGAAACTGAGACTGATTGATTGTAGGTCAGGTTATGTGGTTTCAGTTGAAGTTATTTATCCTCCTGCATCTACGTACCCCTGTTGTAGTGAGCATTAATTTTACTTTATGAAGGAACAATGAAGATTAAGGTGTATCATCCTGTAGACCACTAACCTTCTTCTGGTGACAGAAACATCCTACTTCCAGAAAAGCTGTTCAATTTCAGTGATATGATTCTGCTACTGATTGCTTAATAGTGTATAATTCACAGACTTGCATAGCACTCATCTACTAAGTTTTCTTGCTTTCATAACTATAGGAACTCATTTTCCATATTTGTTAAAACATACAGCTGTAACAGTTATGTGCTTTTATTAGTTCTAATAAACAACTATCTTAAAAAAGGACTAAGTAGTGATTATTGTAGATGGAAAATTTCATTTATTTGTCAAGAAATAGTCTGAAAGTTATATAAGTTCATAGGCTTCCATGACCAGTGTAATTTTGTATAAAATATTTTGATTATTGGGCTACATCATTTTAGCTATTAAAACAGCTAAATTGCCAATGTTGTGACTGACTTGCTATGGCCTTCTTCAGTGAACTATCCTGAAGAGGACCACAGAAAGTCAGTTGGAACTATGGCACTTCAGCTGTTTTAGTAGTTATGATGATGCAGCCCAATACCCAAAATTATTTCATCCAAGTCTGGATTTGTGGCTATACGAACCCTGTGGTGAGAAATTCAGTGTGAATTGCGAAGTAGTCATTTGGATGTAGATAGAAGGACCCAAACTCAGCCTTACCATACAGCCTAGACAATAGCTGAACCCATCTGCAACTGGTTCACAGCAATGATTTTGAATCTTAATTTAAGAAATACTCATATTTTGCAATTTCAAAGAAGTTACAATTACCCACTGGTTGCAAGAATAGGCAAAAATAGCCATACACTAAATAAAACTCCATGTAAAATTACTTGATGTTCAGTTCAATAGTGAACTGAAATAGACAGATAAATAATAATAATATCGTAAAGAAGGCTCATTTCAGGAAAACTATAAAATTAGAAAGAGGCAAAATGTCTGTCCAGTAATCACCTGCAGAAAGCAAAATTCTGCTACAGGCTGTAAACACATTTAAACTAAAAAATTAATCTTAGCTTTTGAACAATTTATTCCTTACTCTGAACTTCAGAAGTTCTGTGGTATGCTTCTCCCAAGTGGAATTCTTATAAGTTGTAACCCCAAGAATTTAATGGTAAATCTCTTCCATTTGCTTGTCATCATACTTTGTAGATACACATAGAGTGTGTGCCTTTTCAGTGTCTAGTGGCAAAAAAATTAGCTGAAAACAATTCATTAATGTTCATGAAATATCGGTTTTGGAATCTTTCCAAAATAGCTGAAAGATGTGCATTGAAAACTGTGTTATGGAGGGTACTGGACTAGGGTAGTCCATGCAACTCTCTGAGCTGTACTACTGTGGTGGTGTAATAGCTAGCACACCAGCTTGGTACACATGGAGACTTTGGTTCAAGTCTTGGCCATGGCACAAATTTTAATGCGTTTCTTCAGCTTCTATCATTATCGTAGATTAAAGTATAAGTGTTTGTATCATCTGCGAATGAAACAAACTTCATGTCTGTAATGTTTCTGTACAAAGGTAGTTAACATTCACAAGAAAAAGAGGAAGATGAAATCTTCTGAGACATTATATGCAATTAGTTCACAGTGCTGTGACAAATGATAGCTTAATACAGGACTCTTTCCTACTAACACTGTTTGTTTCTTGTTAGATATGACTTGAACCATTTTGGGATTTCCTGTAGCACCACAATATTCTAATTTACCTAAAATTATTTTGTGATTTACATAGTCTAATGCCTTTGATAGATCACAGAATATACCAGTAGACTTCAGTTTATTGTGTAATATATTAAGTACTCTCTTGGTGTATTTTATTTTGTTTATTTTTTGTTTATGAGTAGCTTCCTCAGTATCAGAATCCTTTAGAAAACAAGAGTGTAAGTTTGATGATATGTTATATGTAGTCAGGTGTCTAAGAAACCACTTGTGCTTTACCATTTCTAAAAATGTTGAGAATGCTGGTAGAAGTAATATTGTATGAAAGTTTGTTGTAATTTCATTATCTCCTCTGTTACACATAGGATTAACTGCAGCATAATTCAATTAATTAAGAAGCATTCTAATCATAAATGGCTGGTACAAAAATAACTTATTATTGAGCTGAACTCAGAAGAACATTCTTTTATTAACTTAGCCGATGTTTTATCCTTATCTACTGATTTTTCGATTTCAAGGATTTTGTAATGGGCATTGCTTCTTCTCATGTGTCACAGTCATATGTTACTGAAGTTATTTGTATTGACTGATCTTAGGTGTTCTGTGGCACCATTTACTGATCCTGACAGCCACAACTTTTCAGTAACAGATATAAAATGCTTGATAAAGTTTTGCAGCAAACATTTGTCACCAATTTATCATTTACACTTAAAGCTACATGATATTCCTTACCTCTGGTCCTGCCAGCCTTTTCCTTCACTATATCCCATACTCTCTTTATTTTGTTACCTGACGTTACTAGGATTTTTTTACAATGCATTTGCTTTGATGTTTGAATTCGTTTCTTCAGTATTTTGCAGTAAACCTTATAATGAGCAATAGAATAAAGATCAGAAATGTTACTGCATGAAGGTACAGTTCCCTTTTTTTCCTGAAAGGCACCTTTATTCCTTGACAACTTAAGAGTTTTTTTTAGACTTTGGTCTAATCTTATTAGCTTTTGGGAGAAAACAGTCTTCAAATAAGATGATGATTTTGTTAATAAATGTATTTTCCATGCGTATCATTAGCACAGTATACATCAATCCAGTTCATAACTTTGAACAGTTTCCTAGAATATTCAGATTTGGCTTGTGGTCTACTTTCCCAGACTCAGATTTATTAGCTTTTGTTTCCTGATCAGTATTAACTTTTAGCATAAGTAACTGCATATCAGTCTCAGAGATGATTAATTATGGATTTTGCAATGTACACTATAAGACAAAAAAATTCCATCTCTGGCCCGTATGCAAACAGTTATTTGGCTTGGCATTGAGTGGCAGAGTTGTTGGTTATTGTCCTGAGGGTTTTCATGCCAAATTCTGTCCAAATGGTGCATTAGATTGTCGAAATCACTAGCTGATTGCAGGACCCTGCCCATAGTGCTCCAATTGCTCTCAACTGGAGAGAGATCTGGCAATCTTGCTAGCCAAGGTAGGATGTGGGAAGTATAAGACAAATAGTAGAAATTCTCACAGTGTGCATGCAGGCATAATCTTGCTGAAATATAAGTCCAATATAGCTTGCCATGAAGAGCAACAAAATGGGGTACAGAATATCATTGACTTACCTCTGTGGTGTATGGGTGCCACGGATGACAAGTGGCTGACCAGTGGACCTGCTATAATGAGAAATAGCATTCCAGACCATAACTCCTGGTTGTTGGGCTGTATGGTGGGTGACAGTCAGGTTTGCATCCCACAACTGCCTGGAGTGTCTCCAGAGACATCTTCACAGTTCATGGGCACTCAGTTAAAAGTGAGACCCGTGACTGAAGACAGTCTTAGTCCAGTCAATGAAATTCCGGGCCCTGATGACCATGATGACATATCTAGAGACTTCCTCCACCTGCCTCGCTGTGTTGGGATACCTTTCTGACTGTCACCAACCATACGGCCCAAAAACCAGGAGTGATGGTCTGGTATGCCACTTCTTTTCATAGCAAGATCCCTTTGGTTGTCATCCATGACACCCTTCTGGCACAATGGTACATTGACAATATTCTACACCTGTTTTGTTACCCTTCATTGCAAGCCACCCTGATCTTCCATTTCAGCAAGAAATGCTGACCCGCATGCCACCGTAGTTTATAATGCTTGTCTTCATGCTTGCCAAACCCTACTTTGGATAGCAAGGTCACCATATCTCTTCCATATTGAGAATGCTCAACGTATACATCTACATCTACACTGCAAACCACTGTGAGGTGTGTGGCAGAGGCTATGTTCCACTGCACCTGTTATTATGGTTTCTTCCCGTTCCATTCATGTTTGGATTGTTGGAAGAATGATTGTTTGAATGCCTCTGTGCATGCAGTAATTATTCTATCTTGTCATCATGATCCCTAAATGAATGATACATAGGGGATTGTAGTATATTCCTAGAGTTATCATTTAAAGCCGGTTCTTGAAACTTTGTTAATAACTTTTTCAGGATAGTTTATGTCTTACCTTCAAGAGTCTGCCAGTGCAGTTTCTTCAGCATCTCGGTAGCCCATGGGTCAAACAGATCTGTGACCAGTAGCACTGCACTTTTCCCTGTTTGTTCAACATCCCCTGTTGGTTGTTTTTGGTATGGTTCCCATACAGTTGAAAAATATTCTAGAATGGCTCACATGAATGATTTGTGAGCTATCTCTTTTGTAGACTGATAGCAGTTCCCTAGTATTCTACCAATAAACCAAAGTCTCCCACATACTTTATCCACAGCTGAGCGTATGTGCTCATTCCATTTCATGTCCCTACGAAGTGTTACACGCAGGTATTTGTACGAGTTGGCCAATTCCATCTGTAACTTATTGCTGTTATTGTCATAGGATACTAGGTTTTTTCTGTACAGTAACAGGAATCAAAGGCACAGGAACTTATTGCGATGCAGATGGATGTAGTGCCACTCACTCACCTACTGTTGTGTATGATGTTAGCTGGTGTGTGGACTAAACTGAAGACAATGTGTGAGAAAGACTCTGCAGTGAACATTCACCTACTTCAACAAAAGTTTTTCTCTCTCCAGGTGATGACTCAGTGAGAGAGAAACAATCAGTCCAGTTAGCTAGCATAATTAGGAAACAAAAAATTACCTGTTATACTAATGGTAAAGAGGGCCATTTTGCAAAGGCCTGTAAAAAATAAAGCAAAGAGAGAAACAAGAAGCAGCAGGAAGTAAGACTGCAGTCCAAGGAAGGCAAAAAGGCTCAGGATGCAAATGCCTTTAGGTGTGTTAGTCAAGGAGTCAATCTAGAAGATTTTTGGTTCACACTGTCAAATGACATTTGTACCTGGTGGTCAAAACTGAAACTAATGTTTTTTCCAGTGTGAAATGGTTCTGCATTAACTCATTACTGTTGTTGTTGTTGTGGTCTTCAGTCCTGAGACTGGTTTGATGCAGCTCTCCATGCTACTCTATCCTGTGCAAGCTTCTTCATCTCCCAGTACCTACTGCAACCTACATCCTTCTGAATCTGCTTGGTGTATTCATCTCTTGGTCTCCCTCTACGATTTTTACCCTCCACGCTGCTCTCCAATACTAAATTGGTGATTCCTTAATGCGTCAGAACATGTCCTACCAACCGATCCCTTCTTCTAGTCAAGTTGTGCCACAAACGTCTGTTCTCCCCAATCCTATTCAACACCTCCTCATTAGTTATGTGATCTACTCATCTAATCTTCAGCATTCTTCTGTAGCACCACATTTCGAAAGCTTCTATTCTCTTCTTGTCCAAACTGTTTATCGTCCATGTTTCACTTCCATACATGGCTACACTCCATACAAATGCTTTCAGAAATGACTTCCTGTCACTTAAATCTATACTCAATGTTAACAAATTTCTCTTCTTCAGAAACGCTTTCCTTGCCATTGCCAGTCTACATTTTATATCCTCTTTACTTTGACCATCATCAGTTATTTTGCTCGGAAATAGCAAAACTCATTTACTACTTTAAGTGTCTCATTTCCTAATCCAATAACCTCAACATCACCCGACTTAATTAGACTACATTCCATTATCCTCGTTTTGCTTTTGTTGAAGTTTATCTTATATCCTCCTTTCAAGACACTATCCATTCCGTTCAACTGCTCTTCCAAGTCCTTTGCTGTCTCTGACAGAATTACAATGTCATCAGCGAACCTCAAAGTTTTTATTTCTTCTCCATGTATTTTAATACCTACTCCAAATTTTTCTTTTGTTTCCTTCACTGCTTGCTCAATATAGAGATTGAATAACATTGGGGAGAGGCTACAACCCTGTCTCACTCCCTTCCCAACCACTGCTTCCCTTTCATGTCCCTCAACTCTTATAACTGCCATCTGGTTTCTGTACAAGTTGTAAATAGCCTTTTGCTCCCTGTATTTTACCCCTGCCACCTTTAAAATTTGAAAGAGAGTATTCCAGTCAACATTGTCAAAAGCTTTCTCTAAGTCTACAAATGCTAGAAACGTAGGTTTGCCTTTCCTTAATCTTTCTTCTAAGATAAGTCGTAAGATCAGTATTGCCACACGTGTTCCAGTATTTCTACAGAATCCAAACTGATCTTCCCCGAAATCGGCTTCTACTAGTTTTTCCATTCGTCTGTAAAGAATTTGTGTTAGTACTTTGCAGCTGTGGCTTATTAAACTGATTGTTCGGTAATTTTCACATCTGTCAACACCTGCTTTCTTTGGGATTGAAATTATTATATATTCTTCTTGAAGTCTGAGGGTATTTCGCCTGTCTCATACATCTTGCTCACAAGATGGTAGAGTTTAGTCAGGACTGGCTCTCCCAAGGCAATCAGTAGTTCTAATGGAATGTTGTCTACTCCCAGGGCCTTGTCTTGCTCTGTCAAACTCTTCACGCAGTATCATATCTCCCATTTCATCTTCATCTACATCCTCTTCCATTTCAATAATATTGTCCTCAAGTACATCACCCTTGTATAGACCCTCTATATACTCCTTCCAACTTTCTATTTTCCCTTCTTTGCTTAGAACTGGGTTTCCATCTGAGCTCTTGATATTCATACAAGTGGTTCTCTTTTCTTCAAAGGTCTCTCTAATTTTCCTGTAGGCAGTATCTATCTTACCCCTAGTGAGATAAGCCTCTACATCCTTACATTTATCCTCTAGCCATCCCTGCTTAGCCATTTGCACTTCCTGTTGATCTCATTTTTGAGACGTTTGTATTCCTTTTTGCCTGCTTCATTTACTGCATTTTTATATTTTCTCCTTTCATCAATTAAATTTAATATTTCTTCTGTTACCCAAGGATTTCTACTAGCCCTCTTCTTTTTACCTACTTGATCATCGGCTGCCTTCACTACTTCATCCCTCAAAGCTACTTCTTCTTCTACTGTATTTCTTTCCCCCATTCCTGCCATTTGTTCCCTTACACTCTCGCTGAAACTCTCTACAACCTCTGGTTCTTTCAGTTTATCCAGGTCCCATCTCCTTAAATTCCCACCTTTTTGCAGTTTCTTCAGTTTCAATCTACAGTTCATAACCAATAGATTGTGCTCAGAGTCCACATCTGCCCCTGGAAATGCCTTACAATTTAAAACCTGGTTCGTAAATCTCTGTCTTACCATTATATAATCTATCTGATACCTTCTAGTATCTCCAGGATTCTTCCATGTATACAACCTTCTTTTATTATTCTTGAACCAAGTGTTAGCTATGATTAAGTTATGCTCTGTGCAAAATTCTACCAGACGGCTTCCTTTTTCATTTCTCTCCCCCAATCCATATTCACCCACTATGTTTCCTTCTCTCCCTTTTCCTACTCTCTAATTCCAGTCACACATGACTATTAAATTTTCATCTCCCTTCACTATCTGAATAATTTCTTTTATTTCATCATACATTACTTCAATTTCTTCGTCATCTGCAGAGCTAGTTGGCATATATACTTGTAGTAGGCATGGGCTTCGTGTCTATCTTGGCCACAATAATGCATTCACTATGCTGTTTGTAGTAGCTTATCCAGGCTCCTGTTTTTTTATTCATTATTAAACCTACTCCTGCATTACCCCTATTTGACTTTGTATTTATAACCCTGTATTCGCCTGACCAAAGGTCTTGTTCCTCCTGCCACCGAACTTCACTAATTCCCACTATGTCTAATTTTAACCTATCCATTTCCCTTTTTAAATTTTCTAACCTACGTGCCCGATTAAGGGATCTGACATTTCACGCTCCATAGAACGCCAGTTTTCTTTCTCCTGATAACAACGTCCTCTTGAGTAGTCCCCACCCAGAGATCTGAATGGGGGACTATTTTACCTCCGGAATATTTTACCCAAGAGGACGCCATCATCATTTAATCATACAGTAAAGCTGCATGCCCTCGGGAAAAATTATGGCTGTAGTTTCCCCTTGCTTTCAGCCATTCGCAGCACCACAACAGCAAGGCTGTTTTGGTTAGTGTTACAGGGCCAGATCAGCCAATCATCCAGACTGTTGCCCTTGCAACTACTGAAATGGCTGCTGCCCCTCTTCAGGAACCACATGTTTGTCTGGCCTCTCAACAGATGCCCTCCGTTGTGGTTGCACCTACGGTATGGCTATCTATATCGCTGAGGCACACAAGCCTCCCCACCAACTGCAAGGTCCATGGTTCATGGGGATACATTACTGTATCTACCAATTTTTGCCACCATACACTAATTACAGCCCATACTGAACCTCTGTGAGTAGCTGCTAGCCAGCCAGTATTCATTCTGCTTTACAAAAAAGAAGATGAACAAGGGAGAAACTATTGACCCCTCATCCTCCTCACTTATAGTGTTTCTAAAATAATATATAATCAACACACAGAAAAGAATGTTGTATTGATAAATAAATCATAAAACCTTTGGATGTATTTTGGTATTTATAGCAGCTGAAGACTGAATGGAAAGGCAAAGAAATAAACTAAAGAGTTAAAATGTTGTGGAGCCCTTTTGTTAACCTAAGAAGTCTTAAAAACTGAGATATGACTGAAAAAGAGTATTTACTCTCAGTTGTATGTGTTACGAGTTTTGTCTAATTTTGTGAGACATAGTTTCTAATATGAAGGCTGTTAAAAAACTGATGATTACTCAGCACCAAGAACCAAGGAAGCCCTTTGCTGGATTTAAAGCCTCACACAGTGACCTAGTTGTTGATGACATTGGAAAATATGAGACAGAAGCATGGACACATATTGTTGAAGACTCTAAGACATAGAAAGTTCTACAGGGTGAAGTAATTCAACAGTGGGTGTCAAATCATTGATGACCATTATTTTGAGTGTTGATCAAGAAATTCATACTAACCATGTACACATGACTTCGTATGTAATTCATGTTTGGAAGATGAAATAATATTCTGTGATTCCAAGAATCTGTCTAGTCTTAAAGCAACATAATGTTCAGTGACCTTGAATGATACACATAATATTGCAATTGGTGTGTCATTGGTTTTCCATTTTTCTGTAGAGCAACAGAATTTCCCCTGCTCTCCTCACTAACTAGGGTACAGTCCATCTTCAAGTAAGGCATGTATGATTTTGAAAATGGGCTTATGTATGTGGAACACTAATCAAGTAGATCAGTGAAAATTGTGTCAGGACTTGGAGAATTATTTTTTATTTCTTTTTCTTATAACATTTTCAGTGTCATCCCCAGTTGTGGGAGGTGAGAATAGGTAGTTGAAGGGAATGTAACTGATAATAAGAGTGACTGCAGAGTTCTTAAGAGTCTTGATGGAGGTTTTTTTTTACTGTTCTTGAAAAAAGATCTATAAATTCATTGTCACTCTTGTAACTTTATGAGCTATGTATTTTCCGCTTTCACATACAGTGTGATTTTTGAATCAGTAAATTTCCTTTTCTTCCCTAATTTGGTCATTTGTGGTATCTTACACTGCATTCCACTTCATGAGAATAGTTGCTGATCACACAAACATTGTGAGCCCCGTTTTGCGAATTTATCACTTTTATGTAGAAGTATTAGTATTTTCCTTAGTATGACATAAATTTAAACTGTGCAGTTTGCTAATTTTATGTGATGAGTTCGTCTCTAATTTTATTTGTAAACCACATGTTTTCCTGTTTTTGACTAATGATTTCTGTTCTTTAAATAGGGTGAACATGTAATAAAACCAACAAATTTCAGTGTACTGTAAGCAGCAGAATGGTCTGATATGCATGTTGGGAACAAGCCAGTAGGTGTTTGTGTATAGCCAAGCAGATGGAAATGGTTGAGACGTAGCACAGCTATACTAGAACAAATACTCTCCCGGACACCAAACACATCACATGATGCTTCAATCCCTTTTTGGGTATTTGTGTGAACATGGGTTCTTTCAGGCAGATGAACATGCAGTTAGACGGTGGACTTTGCATACACCAGATCTGGAGCAGCTTGTACTTGGGTTCATCTCAATATCTTTTAGAACCTGGTCCTCCTAATGAAGTGTATGCACTGTTTCCATTTACTTGGCCATACATGAACACCATCTTGGTTTGTTCTTGACTTGAATACCAGACCATTCTGGTGTGTACAGTATACTGCATCAACCACACAGCATGCAACACGCAAGGAACATGTAGCATGTAGTCAGAGGGACTGTCATTTGTCACTGCCATCTCTTGTGCCTTGATGTTTCTCTGGACATTTGTTCATAGGGCCTTTTTTTCCTCCAATTCCAGTCAGGAGTCCATCCGTTCAGTTTCACGGTTTTATTAATGTTCACCCTGTAGAAAGTATCCAGTGAAGGGGTTTTCAGATACTTGCATAGTCTGAACAAACCTTTTGTTTGCTGTGAAAGTCAATAGTACTTATTCCACCCTAGTATTATGATATTTCTCCAGTTCAGTTACTGAGCAGCCAGTTTGTCTGGTCATCATGTACAGGATCTGATTTTGATCCCCATTGGAGTTTGAGAATTTTTCTTGTTAGAGAATAAGTATGCAGTCAACTCAGTAGACAACAAGTGAGAAGCTATTTGAAGGAAAAGTAGTGCTTCTTATTTTAAAAATCTGATTCGTACTGCCAGGAGAGTGATGGGATGATAACCTGATTGCTGTACTACTCACTGATTCCATCTAGGAGAGAAAGAATTAGTAGTCACTTGTCACTGTGCAGTTCCTTGGAGATGATCTGTCATCAAGAAGTTTTGATATTTATAAGGAGTGTCCAGACTAGTTGCTGCGTGTTAGTTTTTATTTCTTTCAGCTTTACTATAGATTTGTTTCAACTAAATTGCCATATAGTGTCTAAATGGACTGACATATGTATAACATCATTGACAGCTGTATTTTGACTGTTGTTCTATAGTTCCTTAATTAAGATAGTAATTAATTTGTTATGACAGTAATTTTACAGTTTTGTAAGTACAGTGTCATCTGTATATGATTCCACCTAGTCCTGTGTTATCCATTTACCTTAATTCTTTGAGTAAGCCCAGTTTTAATATGATTGATAAACACACATTTTACTCATTTGGTTTAGATTTGTATTATTTCCGCTACTCTTGGAGTGATGTTGAAGTGTTTCATGTAGGAAGATATTGGTGCACTGAGAAACAAGAAGTTAAAATATCATGACATTGTACTATGGGGGATGGATGTTGTTTCTAAAAAAACATAATAGGGAAGCATACTATCATTTGAGGATTTGGAGCTGAGAAGCAAGTAAAAAGTGTGCAAACAGCAAAACAATATTGTTTAGCAGGTGTTACTGAGCAAGTTGGTACAGTGGTAAGACGATGGACTCACATTCAGGAGGATGGTGGTTCAAATCCCCCTCAAGTCATACAGCTGAGGTTTCCCTTGAGTTACCCAATCACTTAAGGTGAATGCTGGGATGGTTCCTTCAAATGCTCATGGCTAGTTTCCTTCCTCATCCTTCCTGAATCTGAACTTGTGTTATGTCTCTAATGAACTTATTACTGACCCTGATCTTCATTCATTGTTTCCTTTGTTTCTCCCTTCCTTTTTTGCTTTATTTGGCAGACAGTCTTTTTCAAAGTGATCGGTTCTTATATTTCTCAGTGACATGTATTTAGTGAATCGACTAAACCTGTTGTAGTGTGGTTGTAGTGTGTTATACAGTAGAAGGTTCATCAACACACATCCTATTTAGATGAACAGATTGAGAGCATGCTGAGCACCCAATGAATTTTGTATGTCAAACCTTCAACCACCTACCTTAAAAAACAACTGTGCAAGACATCACTACTATGTACATCCATATAATGGTATAATGATTCCAACGATTGCACTGTCAAAACTATCCTTAAGGGAAGCATAGCAAGAAGTCTTTGCTTACCATATACTCTTCCATCCTCTTTCCTTACTTTTCTATTTCTTTGAGTTCCCTCCTACAATTGGGATTAAAATTAGTGCAGGAAAACGTAGTTACAAAAAGGAGAACAGAACTTCTGAGTAATTTTTATGACTCATACATTTGGTATTTTAACTGTGGTAGCTGACTGGTGTACATAATGCTTTTCCATACAGTACATTTATAAAGGATTGCTTGATACAACAAAATATAAACAGGCAATACATTTACAGTAAAGAAGGATCTTGGAAAGGTAAAAATGACCCAATTAAAAAATTTGTTGATAAATATATTGGAAAAGATAAATTATCCATTTATGTTGTTTGGATGGGCAAATATAGAGACAGTTGCAGTAGTACATAAAATTTTGTTGAATTCCCAAGTGACATTCAAACTGTGAGAAACAGAGAAGCCAAGGCATAACTGTCCAAGTAATGATTAGTAATAATCTAGTGTTGTATCTTCAAGCCAGTTTATACAGGCTTTTTGTGTTGAAGGCTACAATTATTTTTGCTTACATTTTATTTTGTTGGAGTAGTTTCCCTGAAATTTAGTTGCAAATCATTTGTCATTGCTAAATTATGAACACTAGGTGTGTACTACAGGTAATTTCAATGCAACTTGCTTTTGTTTTATCCTGTGCAGTTACCAATGGATCAGGCAGTAATGACAAATCCATGGGTCAAAGAATTGCAGGGACATCCTGGTACCATGGGAATACCCCTTGAATGGCAGCCAATGGACTCTGATGAGGATGTGAGTATTTAGTTAGTACTCTCATCCTTCTCTAAAGTGAGACAAGGTACTAGGAAAGTGAGGCAATGTGCTAGGGACCTTACGCAAGTGAAGGTTAATCTGTTTGTATCCCCAATTAAATTTAAAAAAAAAAAAACCTTCCATGTCCAACAAATGGGAGAGAGGATCCTAAACTGAGTATTTTGAGATGAGGAACTAAAGCCTATTATGCAAGAATACAGTCAGCAGTAAGTGGTCTTATGATTAGTGTTGCTGACTCTTAATGAACATGCCCCAGGTTCAATTCCCAGCTGTATCAGGAATTTTCTCTGATGAGGATTGTGTGTGTGTGTGTGTGTGTGTGTGTGTGTGTGTGTGTGTGTGTGTGTTTTGTACTCATCATCATCGATACACAGTTTGCTGAAGTGGCACCAAAACGACTTGCACCAGGCAGCCAAACTACCCAAAAGGGAACTCCCAGCCAAATATACCATACTCACATGCAAGAACACAGGCTGCTATGAATCTCTCAATAAGCTCTGCTTTCTCTAATGAGATATTTGTAGGGTTACGTATTTTTTACACATAATCCAACACTATCTCCTTAAACTCTACTATAATGTAAGACCAATTTTTTTGTAATGGGCCATGGCCAACACTCTGTCACTTAAACAATCCAGTTTCTCATATGTTTCTATCTAGAGTGGCAAACTTTCTTTCAATTAGGAATATATGTCCATTCAGCTTTTGGGGTTCTAAATCCTGCTGGGCCATATATTAAATGTGTTCCTGCAGGATTTTGTACCAAGTAATGATCCATCATCAGCAACCAGCCATGAAATGCAAATATTGGTAAACATCACCTTGGCAACATTGCAGACAGTTGTGCACAGTTTTCCAAGGTAGTGTCGACAATGTCAGTGTTGCAGACATTGTTTCTTTTAAACACAGTCTGTATGAGCAATTTACAAACATGTGCATCACACTCAACTGTGATTCATTTATTATTATTATTATTATTATTATTATTATTATTATCATTATCATTATTTATTTGCTTTTTTTCCTGAAGACCATACAGCCAGTATTCAAGATCTTACACCATCATTCATATTCATTTGTGACCATTAGTTTCTTATTTCAAAATACATGGTTTAGATACGTCCTTTTTCCATATAATTTGATTCTAAAGATTTGAGACTCCCTGTATACACTTGCAGAGGTATGTGAAAATGGGGTTATAAACTGTTTCCTAGGTTACATGTTTAAAAAGGTAGAAATTGTGAAGATGCACTCAGTGATTTTAAAAATTCCTTTCTTGAATTATGTATTTCCTCTATGTAAAAATTAAAAATGGAAATTGTCCAGTGAGAGCTTCATCAATAGTTTAATGGAATCAAACCTTACCTCTGCAGTAAAAATACACTAAAATTAACTTCTCCAACAGGTTAAAAGTTTTGACCTTAAAAAGAATACTTAAGCACTCAGATAGTTTAGTATTTTGTCCCAAAGGCAATGATCTTGGCTTAAGCCGTGATCTAACATACCAACCCACAGGCCATGGTTAAGCCATTCTGCCTTATCCTTTCTCCTAAGAAGTCGCTGTGGAATTTGAGAAATCAGAAGAAGGATACTGCAGCTCAAAGCTTTGATATAATTTGTGGAAGCAGAAGGTTGTCACCAGCCTGGGTAACTGTGGATGTTAAAAGTGGCTGCTTCCAGGTGATGGAGAGCCAGGCTGCTCTCAGTTCAAATCTGTATGATGAAGGCCCATGTCCTGGCCATCCTGTATGTGGTTTTCAGGCAGTTTTCCACATCCTGATACCTATGTCCTGCTTTAGACACACATTACACAAGTTTTTCAAAAACTTTGTCACACTTTCACATTGAATTTACTCAAGAACAGACAGATAAGGTACATGATTCTACACCGATTCTGTTCTGTGGTGTGAATAGGAAACAAACAACCTCAGATGTTTAGTCTCCTTAAATCCACAATCATCATAAGCAGCAGTGTCAGAGTAATGTCAACAAAGGGCAAAGTTGTTGTTTTAATTGCTTCTCTGGTGCACAGTTTTATCCTGTAAAGGTTGTTCATTATATTTATATACCATTTTAATAATTATTGTGATAGTTATCTATTTTTAGAAAAAATTATGTTGACAGCTGAGATTGCAACTGACATTTTATATACTCTTATTTTTATTGGTGCAATTACAAGAACTTTTCCCAATGTTACTGACAATCTACATCATTTGACTACCTGTTTTATGAATGCACCTATTCTTTTAAACTCAGATCTTCTTGCCGTTTCAGAAAATAAAATAATTATATGTTTTATTCCTTTGAATACATTGCCAATAAAGGATTTATTCATTTAATATTTGTTACATCTTTTCATGCCACTTTTTATTGCACCATAGTTACTTGAAAAGTACTTCCTTTTCTTCAATATTTGAATAAGATTCCTATTAATGTTAACAGATGTAGTTATATAAAAAATGGAGCATTTTTAGGCACATAATCTATTTGTGTTTTGCCTTTATGAATAAGGTTTATGTAACTTCAAATCCATACAAGTGTCACTGAAGACACTGTAAACAGTGTTTGTGGTTATGTATGACATTTGATGCACACACAGCAGTGGGGAGGAGGAGGGGATGTTCACTCAGTGTAGTTTAGTCATATGTTTCAACTTTGTTAGGATAACATAGAATGTCATCACATCATGAGCACATGGTTTCACTGTAATCCATATATGTGCAGCTGGGGGGAGGGGGGGGACATCGTTTTATATTTTGTCTAGTTGAGGACTTGCAAATTGTATTCTGACTTTCAACTTTTTTCCTTTCTTTTAGTGTACAGAGATGATACTAAAGTGATTGAAATCAGTCACATTGCTTAATGTTCTTGTGGCCCTACCAATAGCAGAAAAAAGAACATTTACATTCAGTTGATTATTGTATTGCTTTATTTTAACATTATTGTTAGAGTACAACTTACTTTGCATTAAAATATTTTTGATATTTACAATGTAAAGTGCTTAATCATCATGCTCCTATAGTAACAGTAAAATATTAACCAGAATTTTTGTTACTTAAAAGTGTGTGAAATCTCTAAAATTTTAGGAAGCATGATGAAAACGTTGTTTGTCTCTTATTAAATTTATAGTTAAATTATCACTAGGCCTAACTGTTTTCTGTTATTGAACTGTTTGTCAAAGATTTTTGATTGAAGACTGAAAGAAAATGCTAAAAAATAATAGAACAAATTTAAAAATTAGTGGCTGATATTGTTAACATATTTCTGCAGCAGAAAATAATTGTTACAGCTGTGTCCAGATAGGCAACAGATGATCAGAATGATTTGAAACAGAAAGAGGTGTCCTACAAGGAAGTGCCGTATCACCGCTCCTGGTTGTAGTAGTAATGGATAAGATCATAAAATCTATCAAGAAAATAGACAGTGAACCAAGTGCCCTGGTTTTTGTTGATAATTTGATAGTATGGGGAGAGACAGAAGTGAAGAACAGAAGAAACTTAATGATTGGAACAACACATTAAAAAATTTCAGACTCAAAATAAGTAAAACAAAGAGAGTGGTAATGACCATCAATAGGCAAGGAACAACCTCAAATATATTTCTAGAAGGAGTACCTAGGAAGCATGATCTCTAAAGACACCTCCATTAAGCAGGAAATACTCAGAAGAACACAGAAAGCACCCAGTTTTTGCAATCAAATCATAAACCTACTTTGTGATGATAAAACATGATGAAAAGCAAAAGCAACCATGTGCCACACCTATTTCCCATGAATCCTAACATACGGTTGAGAAACATGTACCCTACTAAACGAAGACTTCGGCAGAATTCAGGCAACAGAAATGAGGTTCATTAGAACTGTGAACCAACCAGCTAGAAAGGGCACAATCAGGTATGAGATTAATTGAAAAGTATCTGGTATTGAGCTGACTGTTACCAGTGTCATAAAGAAATGTAGACTTCAGTGGTATGGTCATATAATGAGAATGAACAGCAGAAGATCTGCCAAAAGGTATTTCAACCTGAATGTCATAGGAAGAAGACCTCGGGGAAGACTAAGAAAATGCCACATAGAGATTGTAAGATCAGATGAGGAGGAGGTGGGACACAAATGGGAAGTTGTCCTGAAACAGAAGATGTATGGAGACAGAAGGAGATGGTGAGTGCTTGTACACCACACCCAGGAAACTGGAGTTCGAAAATGATGGTGATGAAAATAAGAGAACACTGGAGAGTTTAATAAGTTCACACCCTTTTGAGAAAAAGTTGACCTCTGTGTGTAATGAACTGGATTTTCACAGCACCCATTAGTTTATTAGGAAATTGTGGATGCTGAATATAAAAATAACCGAACAGACAATATATACCATGAATTTCATAACTGTGTTGACTTTTATACCTTTGTCACCAAGCTGAGCAAATTTATTGTTATTGACGGATCAATGAGACACAAAAATACACTACGAGAGAACTTAAGACATTGTTTCAAACAAAATATCACCCATTCATATATTCATTAGTGCTTAACGGCCCGTCTGCAGTGTGGTCCCTTTAGATATATTCATATTGGTACATCATGCTGTATAGATCACATCTTGTAAGACAATCTTTTTGGGCATGGAGTAAGTCAAGTATACATTGGCAATGTGAAGTAGCCTTCGTTAACTAGATTTAAAAAGTATATTCTCAGTTAACTATTTTAATGATAATCTACAATCAAATGTAGATACACATTTTCACTTTTATAGTTCTGGCAGATACAGACACGCACAGGAAATTGGAAGTATGACAAAAAAGATTAAATGAAATCCATCATGGATTAATTGTGAAAAGTCACCCAAAACACCAGGCTAAGAAGTAGAACTCGAGAAATGAGATCCAAGTTAATTGCTGTTGCTTTACTTTGTTCTTAAAAATCTGTAAATGAATATTTCATACAATTAGTGGAAAATCGGTTTTTGTAGATTCAGGTTTGCTTGCTTACCTTGAAATATTTGGCTGCATTTTGACAAAGTTAAAATATTAAACTAAAGAAATTAATCTGTCTGTTTCCATTCATATGGGTTATGTAATATTTTATTGGCAAGACTATGGTTACAGAAATGACAGTTTCATAATGCAGAAACATTTCTAAAAAATTAGGTCTGATTGTTAATCATAGACCATCTTGCAGATACTGCCTTAAAAAATCTGATTAATGTACTTATTAATGGCCTTTGATGTTACCAATATTTCTTCCCAATTTATAGTTTTATCTATTAGCAAGCCATTCTTGCTTGTCTAGAACTGAGTATATGATTCTCTTTAAAATGAAGACTTAAACTGAACCATTGTAGAAAACTGTGTGGATTGTGTCTGGTAAAGTTGAGTTTTGGTCCTTAATTATGACACAAACATTGTAGTTTTTCTTAAGAACATGAGGAAACCAAGTACCAAATCTTGTGGGGTTCACATGTTATGCACCCCTTTTTTCAGTTTAGTTTTATTTCTGTGATGCAGTCTGTAAATGTGCTGTAATGTCTTATTTTCCAACCAGAACTGTATACTACTGATAATCCAAGGCTTCGTCACAGTCACAGAATATACCATCAATTTGATTCTCCTTGTTTCTCTGTGCTAGGACTTAATTTGTTAGGTCACATTTGGCATTTTCTGGTGAGAATCCTTTATAAAAGCTGCGCTGAGAGCAGTGGCGGCTGCTAAGAGATTCCATTGGCGGTGGGAGGGGGGGATTTGTTTTGTAGCATCAAACATATTATGAAATTTTGTCAATAATTCATATATTTTGTAATATATCATTTCAAACAAAACATATAGGGAAACAGAATTAAACTAATTACTACAACAGTGCCCTTCTTACGCATAGTAGGTCTTTGATATAGAGAATGTAATAAGAAGCATTTAACATTTAGAGAGAGAGAGGGCTAGCATAGAAGACTTGAAGCTCACCCTTCAACATCCTTTTTTCCAGAAATGTATGTGTGTCTGTAATTTCAAGGTATTTGTCTGGAAAATTTGGGATATATTTTCTTGGCAGGCATTGTTTTATCATTTTCGAAACTAATTTTGTTAACAGTGGAGTCAGTGTCATCTCTGATGTTTTACTTTACTGCTTCAAAGTTCTGTATGTCTTGTTTTGCTTTGGTTGGTTCAGTTAACTTCTTCTGAAGATGACTGAAAAGCATGTGTGCATGAGGCATTACCTTGTAGGAAAATGATAACCAGAAAATGAATTCGTTATTTTGCAGTCTTTGTATGAATCAGCTTTCTCAATAGTAGAAGATGGTTTTATGCTCTAACATGTTTCAATGACTTCCATAACAGTAATAAGATCTTCCCTGTTTTCATAAACATCTTTTGCTATTCATGAAAGGTAATTGCATCTTGTGACACACTCACACAGGGCAAGCTTTTTTGAATAATGCTATGCACCAATTACGATCTCTGTGGCAATTTAGAAGAGAAAGAAGAAATACCTGAAAACTGTGCAAAAAGGATGTGAGCTTTACGATTAACAAAGACTGCTGTAGACGTAATAAGGTTGAACTGATGCACATAGCAGTGGATGTATTTTGCATTTGGATATTTGTCTTTAATTAATTTATGAATGCCATTTGACTTGCCACTCATAACGTTTGCACTGTTGTAGCTCTGAGCTATCAGTTTTGCTCAAACATTGCCAATTAATGGTTCAATTTCTTTCACAATACTCTCAGACATAGTATGAGCATTCTGACTTTCTGGACTGACAAAGTTCCAAAATCTTTCAACAGGTTTTCCTTCAACAACATAATGCAAAGACAATAATTAACAGAAATACGCAATACACATTTGTGGTTTAATCCACGATCATTCCAGCTGATCGGCACATTTTATTTTTTTATGAACTTCGTCAGTTCCAACATACATTGCGGTAGTTCATTCTCAGCTGTCTTAGAAATGTTTTTAAACGCTGAAGTTTGACTGAGATGAGCTTGAAGATCCATTGTCCAGTTCTACAATGATCTGAGGTAGCTCACGAAAAAACCCCTTATTTTGAGAGGCATCAGTTTCATTGTCGCTCCTGAGGACCAGTTCCAAAGCGTCACGGAACCGAATACTGTTTACACTTAAATTCAATAAATATCTATTCTTTTGTACATGTTTGTTGTGGCTGTCAGTTGTTTATCTACATTGCAAATCTAATTTCTGCTGAATCTTGGTTTTGCCTAGAAATGGAAGACTAGGTACATTATTCATGTGTCACTTTGACACATGTACTTTCAGTTTAGACCGTATATGCCCAATAGCATTTATTCTGATCTGACACCAATGAACATCTCCCCCAAATAACACACAAGAAAAACAGACAGTGTTGTTTTCTTCACAGCCACAAATCCATTTGTTCTTTTAGTGAATTTCCAGATTGAAGTTACAGCATCGACATTTTGTGTGCTGCTGCAGATTCACATTCATGAGTGGCCTACCTAGAGTTTTTATGTGAATTTTTTCACTGAGTGTCTTGTCACTAAATGGCATCTTTTAATAACTCACTTATTTTGTTCATGTTTGGTACATTCACAGTCAATTTTCACTTACAGCTAACACTTTGCACACAGTTATATACAGTCAATTACTACACATGCAAGTTGATACTTGATGCAGTGGCTGATGGGAGTGACCATAAAGGCATTTCCCATTTACAGTCACTCCCATCAGCCACTGCGCCAAGTGTAAACTTTGTTTGCAAGCATATTATCTGACCACAATTACTACAATGTGTTTGTACAGAACTGTATTACACAAATGTAATGAGTATAAACAGAAATACTCCACTGTTCTTTGGAAAATAGATGCTCAACAGATGGTGAACACATTAGTCTTTTTTGAATGCATTATGGGAACAGCAGTGATCAATAAAATTGTAAATAATTACTATTAAAAACAGTCTTGATCACAATTTATTTTATAAGGTGACCGGTTTCGACCACTGCTGTGGTCATCTTCAGACCATTGAGTGGAAACCCCTTTCTGTTGGAGAATCACAACAGAAAGGGGTTTCCACTCAATGGTCTGAAGATGACCACAGCAGTGGTCGAAACCGGTCACCTTATAAAATAAATTGTGATCAAGACTGTTTTTAATAGTAATTATTAGTCTTTTTTGTTCTGCATCAATAGCCCTGTTGTTGTGAAATTTGCAAGCACTGGATAACAAGAAGTTTGAGTCCGATATATTCTAACATGGCCACTAATGGCAGATTGTGCTTCTATAGTTCTGCACTTTATTGCTCTCTGGTAGAAGGAACGTTAAGCTCTGAGTCAGAGCAGCTGTGGCTCCACCTCAGCCACAAGCAGCAACGGCCGAGCATTTCACACAGTGCTTGTGAGGGCAGACAGTGCCAGCCTGCAGTTGGCTTCAAGATTCAGAAAACTACTGTGAGGGCATGCACGGTGAAACGTGCCTCTTCAAGTCAGATAATACATACTCTGAAACAATATTTTATACACAGTTCGCAAAGATTTCTCTCTTTCTCTCTCTCTCTCTCTCTCTCTCTCTTTTTTTCATACAAGTGGTTCCATGGCACAGGGGCACTACCTCAGAAGCCACCCCTTGATGAGAGTTAATTAATGTTTTCTGTCCAGAAAAATAAGCAAGAAATTCTGTCATAGATCACTTCCTCAAAAATGTTTGAAAAGCCTGGAAGAAGTGAAACAAATCTGAGTCATTAACTCATTAGAAAGGTAGCTTAAGGATAGTCTTATAAAATCGGAATATTATTTTAACTCTGGGAAAGGAACACCGTCTTAGTCATAAGAATTACCACTTTTTAGAACCTAATGAATTTTGCGATCTCCGTATCAATTGTATTTTTGAAACTGATATTTGTTGGGGGTGTGCCCAGAATTAGTCAGTGTAAATCTGATGCATCTGCATTTGGTTTCTTGTTAGCTGGTACAGTGCTTTTAGACTGTGAGGAAATGATAATTTGGTGGTCAGTGATCTTGATGCTTCATTATTTCTATTTCAGCAAATTTTCTGGAAACTGTACATTATTTGCACCACTATATTTGTTTGTATCTTGTTTAGCAACATTCCAAATTATTTTTGTTTTATTCTTGGGGAGATGTGTTTTCTTTATGCACAATGCATGTATTTTACTTTTTTTTAATAACACATAGGGAGATTTTGCAATAGGCCTTTAATACAGTGTCATTTCTTTACTGCAGCCTGTTCTCTGAATTAGGTGGAATTCTCTCTCTCTCTTGTGCAAGATACTTTAACACCAGCAGTTAACCAACACTTGTCTCTGCTCAGTTTAATTTTATAATTTTGTGTTTTAGAGGAAAAGAATACTTAAAAGTGGTGCAGGAATATCTTTAAGAAAGAGTTTGTTTTTCCTATTACTGTCTACTTTATAAATCTCTTCCAATGCATTCTTCCTATTATTTCTCTCTGCATGTCATGATGATATCCTTGTTTATGATTCTGCGACACAACACTTTTTGTCTATGATCTTAACCTAACTGATCAGCAAGTTGTATTGGTAACATTTAACCATCATGGTCATATACACCATTGAATATTACTTTTACTCGTGGACTACTGAGAGTAGTTGGTCTGAAAATAAACTGTCAATAAAATTACAAAGAGACAGAGTGGTTGGTCATTACTTATCACAAAGAGGCAAAATTCTAGTACTGATGGTAGACATATTTACAAATGAAAAACTATTCTTAGCTTTTAGAACTAATAGTTCCTTGCTCAAGGAGACTAGGGGAGCCCAGAGAATATTAGAACAAAAGGGCATATCATTCAGATCTCAAGATAGGGACCCATGTCTTGTTCCTATATGATCCACATTTTATGTATTTTCTTATGTTGTTTCATTACTTGCACACACCATTTTTCTTTTTTTTTTTTTTTTTTACTTAGCTATATTGTTCTGTAATCATTTGGAATGTGAAATATCATTAATTGATTCACGTGTCAGATTCAATAGATACTCATGTAAAGGAGAACCTTCAGGAATGTCAAATGAGTTTTAGAATACATCATTAGTCACAAGCAGCTTTGTATGCCAGTGGGAAGAATATCATTGCTACCTGATAATATGGGCAGAGCCATTGTGGTGAAAGGGCAGAACTCTGCTCTCTAGTGGATATTGTACTTTTACCATTGACAGTGTGCTTTTGCTGCTGGTGGAGTGTTTTCTAGGTGGCTGATGACTGCTGTATTTAGCTAGTGTGACAATGTTTTGACTGAAAACATCCCCCAGTCTGTGGCTAAGCCATGTGTCCGCAATATCCTTCTTTCAGGATTTCAGGAGTGCTAGTCCTGCAAGGTTCGCAGGAGAGCTTCTGTAAAGTTTGGAAGGTAGGAAATGAGGTACAGGTGGAAGTAAAGCTGTGAGGACGGGGCGTGAGTCGTGCTTGGGTAGCTCAGTTGGTAGAGCACTTGCCCGCGAAAGGCAAAGGTCCCGAGTTAGAGTCTCGGTCCGGCACACAGTTTTTATCTGCCTGGAAGTTTCAAGTTTCGACTGCTTGAGCAACATCTATTCCTGACTTATTACTCCACGCAGCTACACCTAACACTGCCACCTTAATCCTCCTTTATTAGACCGGTGTAGATATTCAGCATTGCAACTCTAGTGATTTACCTCAGAGTCCAGCTATGTTGTGCCCTGTACTTCCTCGGCATCCAACTTCTTGGTTCTGCACAGATTTCTGTAAGTATAGCAGCTATAAAATAAAACACTGCTCTCCACTTAAATGAAGTGTAAATTTGTTCTAAATAATTATGTATATTATCACAAACTTTCACAGAAGTTTACACGGGAACCAACTAATATTACCGTCTCAGAGGCTTCTTGTTAACATTCTGTCTGTGAATGATATACAACAACAATTGCTTATATACCTCATATTCATCTTCCTTGGTGCCAGAAGTCTTCCATGGTACCAGAGCTCCTTCATCCCTCCTTACTCCACAGAGATTACAAATGCTCTCCAGCATGTAGATTCCCCACCTGTTGACTAATACTTTCACACCGTACATGGTTCAGTGTTTATA
The DNA here is from genome assembly GCF_021461385.2 of Schistocerca piceifrons. Taxonomy (NCBI): domain Eukaryota; kingdom Metazoa; phylum Arthropoda; class Insecta; order Orthoptera; family Acrididae; genus Schistocerca; species Schistocerca piceifrons. Next base: position 431,457,961 of record NC_060143.1, on the reverse strand, counting down.
AACTAACTGCGGTCACGCATCTTTACTCTGAGGCTATATTTGATGTACATGATACATGCCCTTCCATGAATTGAATTACATGGATCACTACATATCCCTTCACTAAGAGAAAAGATATTATGATCATACACTTAACAATAAATCACTACAAACATTAGCTGTGATTTTTGCTCTTTAGTGGAGTGTGTGCTGATATGAAACTTCATGGCAGATTAAAACTATGTGCTGGAGCAAAACTCTTAACTCAGGACCTTTGCCTTTCGCAGGCAAGTGCTCTCTCAGATGGTACAGCACATGCCCACAAAAGGCAAAGGTCCCGAGTTAGAGTCTTGGTCAAGCACACAGTTTTAATCTACCAGGAAATTTCATATCAGCACACACTCTGCTGCAGAGTAAAATTTCATTCTGGAAACATCCATCAGGTTGTGGCTAAGCCATGTCACCACAGTATCTTTTCTTCAATGGATATTAGTTCTCCAGGTTCGCAGGAGAGCTTCTGCGAAGTTTGGAATGTGTAGGAGATGAAGTACTGGCAGAAGTGGAGCTGTGAGATGGGACATGAATTGTGCTTTGGTAGCTCAGATGGTAGAGCACTTACCTGTGAAAGGCAAAGGTCCCAAGTTCAAGTCTCAGTCTCAGTCCGGCACACAGTGTTAATCTGCCAGGAAGTTTCACTACAAACATTCATATCCTCTAATTAGAATTTTCATTAAATTGATTGTTTTTATTTAATAGCTCCTCTACTTTGGCCAGCACAGTGACACAGAGTGAACCATAATTACATTTCTTTCTTTTGGTACACATTCAGCTCTTTAGCCATTAATTCCATTAATTTGTATTCTTACCGTTGGAAAAGCAATTGTTATACAGTTTTAAGAACAAACATCAGATTATGCAGGGACTCAAATACTGACAGTAAACTATTACCCTGAACAATTTCTCCCTCATTGAAGGCTATCTTTCCAGGGATTCAGTACTCTTTTCCTCTTATTTCGTAGGCCCAGTTGCTAAAGTGTTGGGGTTCTCCCTTCCAGTGATCCACCAAAATCTGGCTTAATCTCCCTTCTTTTCGGATTACTTACCCGTAACTCCCAATTTGAAGAAGCTCACCCTCTTTTTCTACTACACTACTTTGTACGTCTATGCTCCTCCCCTTTATCATTTCATCTCATCTTGAGGCTGAAACCTCCATGAAACTCCAGCTACCTTCCTCTTTTCCACCACTAATTCTCCTGTCTAACTTCCTTTCTCCAAAACTCCTTTTCCTGTATAGTGTTGGCTTGTCATTTCTGTTTCAAGCTCATCAGTAGGACACCCTGTCCTATTCCTCCCTCCCCTTGAAACAGTGACAAGCCCAGCTGAAGAATACCCCTAAATCATCTATGTTTGTGCATAGTCTGGTCTGTGTGTGTGTGTGTGTGTGTGTGTGTGTGTGTGAGAGAGAGAGAGAGAGAGAGAGAGAGAGAGAGAGAGAGAGAGAGAGAGAGAGAGAGATGTAGTACACACAAATCCCACACCTCCTCTGTAAAAACTAAACACAAAGCCACCTTCGACACATCAAATTACTGCAATGTCAGTTATGTCCTTGATAATTACGGCATAACGCACCTTGTTCCATGTCAAGATAGTAGTCCACTATCATTGTCATACATTAAATATAATTTCTATAGTCAGTCTATTCATCGGTCGATACTCGATTAAGGTGATATCACTACCCGTGATTACTATCCCTTAAAAAAAAAGTTAAGTTACAAACCCAACCCTTGTTTTTACCATATGATGGTAAATAACCTGCCTCTTTGGTCAGCGATCTTATACTAAAGAAATAAATAACAGTTGACAGTATTTGTTTACACACTTTCACCATTAGTAACTGTCTTTGTTGCTACTGTGTTTCTTTCCCAAGTTTAATTTAATGGTGCCTTATACTGCCTTAACATTTCAGTATAATATAATCCTTTTTATTGACCAGTTTCTGTATCGACCAAGAAAAGTGCGTTGGGATGTAGTATGATTAAAACTTTGTAAGGACCATTATATTGAGGGAAAAACTTGTGTGTTTCTTTCTTCAGATTTGAGCTATGTTGTACTTCCATATCAAAGGTGGGTGTTGTAGCTTTTTCATTATATTTATGACGGTGACACTGAAGTGTTATTACTCAATGGATGAATTCATGCGGGAAAAAGTGGAAGTTTGAGCTGGATACAATGTGTTACACATTACAAGAAATATCCTTATAGTGTTTATTATTTATGATAGTGTTGTTATTTACTAATGTAGAAATCATTGTAACTGTTTTATAACTTTTTGACATGTCTCCTGTGCACAAACCAAATGGATTGCAAATGTACATCACGAGATGAGTAAAACACAATTCACAATATGCAGCCTTTTATTTGCTGGTAATTATAAATTTTCTTTTACAGCCTTGTCTAAACTGTCTCCATGTACATTATTATCACCGTCTGGCCATTTAAATAATTTCAACAGTGGCTTTCTATGAATTTACCTTGCATTATTTCGATGGGAGATAAACCAGTAGATAAATAAGGAAGTTCATTCAGTATTACTTGGAATTCTGGTGTTTTCTGTGCCCAAGTTGCATGTCTGTTTGAACAGTATGTTCTACATAACCTACCAATTTCTTTCATGATAGGTTCACAAGGGTTACTTTGCGGTTGGTATTTCGAGATAGCAATGTCCCACATTTCCCTATGTGTAAAGGATTTACACATAAACTATGGGCCGTTGTCTGTCAACAATCTTATGTGGCTTGCCTATCTCTGAGAAATATTCCCGAAAACATCTAATCACCATCTTTGTGTTGGCTTGTTGTTTAATAGAAAATAGTTTTAACACATTTAGACCAACATTCAGCTAGTTCAAATATATACTCTACCCATTGGCAGTTGGCCAAATAAATCAGCAGCTGTGAGGTCATGTAAGGCTTTAGGTAATATTTGGTATAACTTATACATTATCATTTGATTGCTGTCATTCATCTTTTGGCAAGTTTCACATGTAATTAGTACAGACTGTACTTTTTTATTTAAATTCTTAAAGTAGTAAAATTTTATCATATGTTGAACACATTTTTGTACCCCAAAGTGTCCATACCTTTGATGAACAAATGTAAGTAGATCAAGTTCTATAGATTTTGGTATACACAGTCTCCATTTGAGTCTAATTTACTTTGCTTTCAAAAACAAATCTATCTTTCTAGGGTCTTCTCCCTTTTATGGTGTTGGTTGTTGTTGTGGACTTCAGTCCAGAGACTGGTTTGATGCAGCTCCCCATGCTACTCTATCCTGTGCAAGTTTCTTCACCTGCAAGTGCCTACTGCAAACTACATCCTTCTGAATCTGCTTAGTGTATTCATCTTTTGGTCTCCCTCTATGATTTTTGCCCTCCAGTACTAAATTGGTGATCACTTGATGCCTCAGAATGTGTTCTACCAACCGATCCCTTCATCTAGTCAAGTTATGCCACAGATTCCTCTTCCCCCTAATTCTGGTCAGTACCTCCTCATTAGTTTCTTGATCTACCCATCTAATCTTCAGCATTCTTCTGTAGCGCCACATTTCGAAAGCTTCTATTTTCTTCTTGTCTAAACTATTTATCATCCATGTTTCACTTCCATACATGGCAACACTCCATACACGTACTTTCAGAACAGACTTCCTGACACTTAAATCTGTACTTGATGTTAACAAACCTCTCTTCTTCAGAAGTGCTTTCCTTGCCATAGCCAGTCTACACTTTATATCCTCTCTACTTTGACCATCACCAGTTATTTTGCTCCCCAAATAGCAAAACTCATTTACTACTTTAAGTGTCTCATTTCCAAATCTAATTCCCTCAGCATCACCTGATTTAATTCGAATACATTCCATTATCCTCGTTTTGCTTTTGTTGGTGTTCATCTTATATCCTCCTTTCAAGATGCCGTCCATTCCGTATAACTGCTCTTCCAGGTCCTTTGCTGTCTCCGACAGAATTACAATGTCATTGGCAAACCTCAAAGTTTTTATTTCATCTCCATCGATTTTAATTCCTACCCCAAAGTTTTCTTTTGTTTGCTTTACTTCTTGCTCAATATATAGATTGAATAACTTTGGGGAAAGGCTACAGCCCTGTCTCACTCCCTTCCCAACCACTGCTTCCCTTTCACACCACTCGACTCTTATAACTGCCATCTGGTTTCTGTACAAATTGTAAATAGCCTTTTGCTCCCTGTATTTTACCCCTGCCACCTTCAGAATTTGAAAGAGGATATTAAAGTCAACATTGTCAAAAACTTTCTCTAAGTCTACAAATGCTAGAAATGTAGGTTTGCCTTTCCTTAATCTATCTTCTAAGATAAGTCATATGGTCAGTATTGCCTCACGTGTTCCAACATTTCTACGCAATCCAAACTGATCTTCCCTGAGGTCAGCTTCTACCAGTTTTTCTATTCATCTGTAAATAATTCGTGTTAGTATTTTGCAGCTGTGACTTATTAAACTGATAGTTCTGTAATTTTCACACCTGTCAACACCTGCTTTCTTTGGAATTGGAGTTGTTATATTCTTCTTGAAGTCTGAGGGTATTTTGCCTGCCTCATATATGTTACTCACGAGATGGTTGAGTTTTGTCAGGGCTGGCTCTCCCAAGGCAATCGGTAGTTCTAATGGAATGTTGTCTACTCCTGGGGCCTTGTCTTGACCTCGATCTTTCAGTGCTCTGTCAAACTGTACATGCAGTGTCATATCTCCCATTTCATCTTTATCCAGGTCCCGTCTCCTTAAATACCCACCCTTTTGCAGTTTATTCAGTTTTAATCTACAGTTCATAACCAATAGATTGTGGTCAGAGTCCACATCTGCTCTCCTGGAAATGTCTTACAATTTTAGACCTGGTCCATAAATCTCTGTTTTACCATTATATAATCTATCTGAAACCTTCCAGAGTCTCCAGGCCTCTTCCACATATACAACCTAGTTTCATGATTCTTAAACCAAGAGTTAGCTGTGATTAAGTTATGCTCTGTGCAAAATTCACCAAAATTCCTGTTTCATTCCTTATCCCCATTCTATATTCGCCTATTACTTTTCCTTCCCTTCCTTGTCCTACTATCAAATTCCAGTCCCCCATGAATATTAAATATTCGTCTCCCTTCACTATTGGAATAATTTGTTTTATCTCATCTTACATTTCTTCAATCTGTTCGTTATGTGTGGAGCTAGTTGGCTTCATACTTGTACTACTGTGGTAGGTGTGGGCTTCATGTCTATCTTGGCTACAATAATATGGCTACTATGCTGTTCATATAGCTTACCTGTGCTCCTATTTCTTCATTAATATTAAATCTACTCCTGCTTTACCCCTATTTTATTTTGTATTTATAACCTTGTATTCACTTGACCAGAAGTCTTTTCCCTCCTGCCACCGAACTTCACTAATTCCCACTATATCTAACTTTAATCTATCCATTTCCCTTTTTAAACTTTCTAACCTACCTGCCCGATTGAGGGATCTGGCATTCCACACTCCGATCCGCAGAAGGCCAGTTTCGTTTCTCCTGATAACGATGTCCTCCTGAGTAGTCCCTGCTCAGAGATCCAAATGGGGGATTATTTTCCCTCCAGAATATTTTACCCAAGAGGATGCCATCATCATTTAATGATACAGTAAAGCTGCATGCCTTCGGAAAAATTTCAGGTGTAGTTTCCCCCTTTCTTACAGCTGTTTGCAGTACCAGCACAGCAAGGCTCAGTTTGGTTAATGTTACACAGCCAGATCAGTCAGTCATGCAGATTGTTGCCCCTGCAACTACTGAAAAGGTTGCTGCCCCTCTTCAGGAACCACACGTTTGTCTGGCCTCTCAACAGATACCCCTCGGTCGTGGTTGCACCTACGGTACAGCTGTCTGTATCGCTGAAGCTCGCAAGCTTCCCCACAAATGGCAATGTCCATGGTTCATTGGGGGGGGGGGGACACTTGTGGTAATGACCTGGAAAACACTCGCAGGATGTACGTTGGATGTACTTCCCCATTTGGTTTAAACTTCGGAAAATTGTTATAAAATTTCATTCTGCTTCCCAACTGTAATTCCTCTAAAAGTGCTGTTGCATCAAAAGATTTAACATTAACCTGATGTCTGTTAATTCCCTTCTAGTTTTTGCCAATTTGTCTCAGAGTCTTTTAAACTCATTGGTGTTGTAGAGACTTCCTCCCTGGAAAGCTGCCCAATTCATGAACTGCATAAAGTCTCCTGAAATCTATGATCTATCAATGCTTGTATTTTTTCCTCCAAACCTTACTGCTGTATCTCATGTGAATATATGGAATCTGTGTTGTTGCTTCTCTGTTAGCAAATATGTATGGCTCTTTGCACATCTGACAGCTGCTCTTTTACCAAATTGCATTTTGTTTCAGCAAAATTACGTGGACTATCTACGCTCATAAGCAAATCTTCAATATGGTCATATATCTCTTCCCAAACTAAGTCACATTGTTTGAAGACTTTGGCGTATATTTCTTCTCTTAACACATTGACCCTTTGATGTAGCTTATGTCCTAAACCTGTCTGTAACATTTCATGAGTGTCTCTAATGTCATCATCTGTTTTGGGTTCCATTACTTGCTCATGAGTTTCATTAAGCTAATTTCGTAATGTTGTGTCTGTGCCCTCTTGTAATTTTTGTAGTTCATGGTTGGATGAAGAGAGGGTGGTATGATGGGAGAGTGGTCGATTTCCTCTCACTACAACACAAAATGCACATGTCTACAACACAAAATGCACATGTGGTTAAAATACACTTTATTACAGGAACCAATTGAGCGCCTAACTTCAATGATGTCCAGTCTGAAGTTCTGTCGTTAACAGCAATCAAATAGAATGTACTAATTGTTGAATCTTGTCCATGTCCATATCACATATCACAACTATACACAATGACTAATGTTCCCTCACAGCTATCTAAGGTGCAAGGTGATGACTATCACTGTGGAAAACTACAGCATAGTGTGACTTACTGAGGTGCAATGCAAACTGAGTCTGGATGCGACGTACGGAGGTACTGATATTGAGAGAATGAGACAGCTTGGTTGACAGTGGCAGCCAGTATGCATGCTGCCTAGGGGTTGTTATTGGCATGTAGCCTGTCTTCTCTTGTCATAGGTGCACTTAGTTCAGATGCTGCTATACAATGTTTCCTAGTGCTGACCGGTGTGCTGGTGAAGGTGTATGCCAGCACATTCCTCCCCCCCTGAAATGTAGCACCGTTATCGTGTATTGGATGCGAATGACAACCGGATAGTGGAGGGAGGGGGGGGGAGACAGGAAGCTGCAAATACAGATGAGTTGGAAGCAATAGCTGTGGAGGACGGCATACTCCTGGCCATACCCCACCATCTGGCTTGCGAGAGCAGAGGAATGTCCCAATGCCCAGGATTCATGTCCAGTCCTGATGGCGTCTCCTGGGCCGATGACAGCGATGGTGATGGCAATGGCAGGTCCCAGTCCATCGTGTCAGAGAGTGGTGATGGCAGAGGCAAAGGCACAACACCCATTGACTTGTCCTGGGGCATCGTAGTGGCACCAGTGGGTGGCTGTGAAGGCTGCATGGTCCCTTGAAGCTGGGAATCTGGGGGAAGAAAATAAGCAGAACCACAGGGCAAATTACAAATGCGAATTTAATCCTGGTGATGGCGCTGCAAACCATTTGGACCTGCAATTAGATATGTACAAGTGCCAATGCGTTTCTGGATCTCACTTCGCTCCCACTGCTGACGTTGGTCAAAAACCCTGTAAAGAACAAGATCACACGGTGAAAAGTGATACTTGCGGACCTTTGGTGGTGCTGGATTCTATGCTGTGTGAAGCAAGAGAAGCAGCATCCGATGGCGGTGGCCATGCAGAAGTTTCGCCGGTGATGGTCTGTCACATGGATGGGAGTGATAGGAGTCAAGAAAGAATTGCAGCACATGTTCCCGTGTGTGGGAGGTGAGAAGCTGGGCCATCTGTTGTTTAGAAGTGCGTATGAAGCGTTCTGCTTCTCCATTGGACTGGGGGTGAAACGGAGCACTTGTTAGATAATGAATGCCATTTAGTTCACAAAACTGTTCAAACTCATGTGATGTAATCTGAGGTCCATTATCCATAACAACGACTTCATGTAATCTTTCAATGCAAAAAATGAAAACAACACTTGAATGGTGCTACATGATGTGGTAGCATTCATTGGCACCACAAATGGGAACTTGCTAAAAGAGTCTACCACTATGAGCCAATGAGTGTTCCAAAATGGTCCTGGGAAGCCTATATGCACTTGTTACCGTGGGGATTGAGTCTCGGGCCAAGTTGAGAATGTCTGTGGCGGAGTGTCCATGCCCTGCCAAGTACAGTGCTGGCACACTAACTGTTTAGTGTGAACAACTCCCTAATGTCCTAGGTGAAGCGGTTGTAACACATGCTTTTGAAACACTATGGGAATGAGCACACGTGATTGCCCACTGTCAGATTGTACTAAGATCACACCATGTTGTACTGAAAGTTTACGCTGACGAGCAAAGTATCAGCACACTACTGAGTTCTGAATACTGTTCAATGAGTGAGGCTGAGTCATGCGAATGTAATGCAACAAAATCTTCAGATCAGGGTCCACTTCCGTGACCTATGAAATTTTTCTGTAATTCAGTGGAAAATATTGCAGCAATTCAGAGTCCTATGCATCAATCTGGCAACAAGATGCGTCAGAGGAATCAAAAGTGGAGACGGGACCAATTGCACGGCAAGAAAGGATGTCAGCTCTGCCATGTTTTGCCGTAGGTCTGTACACAATTTCGTGCTGATAATAGGATAGAATCAAAGTCCAAAGTTGCAGTTTTTGAGCAGTACATGTAGGAACCGGCTTTGACAAATGAAACAAGGACTGCAAAGACTTGTGATCCGTCACTGAATAGAACTTGTGATCAGACGGATAGTGATGGAATTTTGTTACACCCTACACAAGAGTGAGAGCTTCTTTTTCAATTTTTGAATAATTGCACTGCAAATTTGAGGCAAAAGCAATAGGTCTGTCTTGTGCACCAATTATTTGCGAAAGCACAGCACCGATTCTGTAAGGGGAAGTGTCTACTTGCAAAATCACTGGTCTGCTAGGAACAAAATGTACTAAACATGTCACTGAGCAAGGCATCTTTGAGTTTCTGAAATCATTGTGACACTCTTTGGTCTGCACAAAAGGCATATTTTTCTGACCCAAGTGATGCAATGGAGCTGTGATCTGTGAAGCATTTGGAATGTAACAAATGTAGTATGTCAACTTGCCTAGCACTGTCTGTAGTTCAGACGCATTACAAGGAACAGGCAGGTCATGGATTGCAAGCAAATGAGAATGGAGAGGGTGCACCCCTGACCGTTTATCACATGATCTAAGTACTGTAGTTCTGTTTGAAAAAAGTCACACTTTTTGAGATGACACTTGAATCCTGCATCTGTCAACACTTGAAATGGAGTAGGCAAATTGGCAATGCGTTCCTCTGGCGTATGACCTGAGATGACAATGTCATCAAGGTAGTTCAAACAGAATGGCATTCAAGCAGTCAGCTGTTCCAAGTAATACTGAAAAATGGCAGGTGAGGAGGCACTGCCAGAGGGCAAATGCCAATACTTGAACAGGCCTGAGTGTGTACTAAGAACAAAAACTTTCTGTGATTTGTCATCTAGTGGTATCTGCAAATAAACTTCACGCAAATCTATCTAAGAAAAGTAATGGCCTGTGCCAAGCCTGTCCATAAGTTCCTCAGGGTGAGGCAATTATTGTGTGTGGATTGGCCATAGTTTCGAAGTCAACAGAAATGTGAATGTGACCAGAAGGCTTTGGCATCAAAACCAATGGACTTGCCCTCTGACTAGCTTGTATTGGAGCAGTCACACCATAGTCTTGCAGTTCCTTTAATTCACTGGCTACTTTGTCTCATAAAGCAATGGGAATGGGCTGAGCCTGGAAAACTTAGGCTGTGCATTGTCTTTCAGAGTAATGTGTGCTAGACAATTATTAGCTCTTCCAAGTCCATCAGAAAGAAGTTAAGGCAATTCCTTAAGCAAACTAGCGATGATGTCTATTGGATTAAAAGCAGTCACTGAAAGTACATTGTCTTGGATGGTAAGGGTAGACAAGTCAAACGAATCTAAGCAAAAAATATTTTCACTGTCTCTTGATTGCAACAGAGTAAATTTCACTGTCGTAGTGTGAGATTTGTAAATGGGAGGTAAACTACACTGTCCAAGTACTGTGATTTCCTGTTTGAAAAAAGTCACACTTTTTGAGATGACACTTGAATCCTGCATCTGTCAACACTTGAAATGTGAATGTGACCAGAAGGCTTTGGCATCAAAACCAATGGACTTGCCCTCTGACTAGCTTGTATTGGAGCAGTCACACCATAGTCTTGCAGTTTCTTTAATTCACTGGCTACTTTGTCTCATAAAGCAATGGGAATGGGCTGAACCTGGAAAACTTAGGCTGTGCATTGTCTTTCAGAGTAATGTGTGCTAGACAATTATTAGCTCTTCCAAGTCCATCCTTAAGCAAACTAGCGATGATGTCTATTGGATTAAAAGCAGTCACTGAAAGTACATTGTCTTGGATGGTAAGGGTAGACAAGTCAAACGAATCTAAGCAAAAAATATTTTCACTGTCTCTTGATTGCAACAGAGTAAATTTCACTGTCGTAGTGTGAGATTTGTAAATGGGAGGTAAACTACACTGTCCAAGTACTGTGATTTCCTGTTTGAAAAAAGTCACACTTTTTGAGATGACACTTGAATCCTGCATCTGTCAACACTTGAAATGTGAATGTGACCAGAAGGCTTTGGCATCAAAACCAATGGACTTGCCCTCTGACTAGCTTGTATTGGAGCAGTCACACCATAGTCTTGCAGTTTCTTTAATTCACTGGCTACTTTGTCTCATAAAGCAATGGGAATGGGCTGAACCTGGAAAACTTAGGCTGTGCATTGTCTTTCAGAGTAATGTGTGCTAGACAATTATTAGCTCTTCCAAGTCCATCAGAAAGAAGTTAAGGCAATTCCTTAAGCAAACTAGCGATGATGTCTATTGGATTAAAAGCAGTCACTGAAAGTACATTGTCTTGGATGGTAAGGGTAGACAAGTCAAACGAATCGAAGCAAAAAATATTTTCACTGTCTCTTGATTGCAACAGAGTAAATTTCACTGTCGTAGTGTGAGATTTGTAAATGGTAGGTAAACTACACTGTCCAAGTACTGTGATTTCCTGTTCATTGTATCTACATCTACATACATACTTTGCTAGCCACCAAGCGGTGTGTGGCGGAGAGCACAATTTGCACCAAAGTCATATTTCTCACCCCCCTCTGTTCCATTCACGTATCGCGTGAGAGAAAAACAACTGTCTGAATGCCTCAGTACGAGCTCTAATTTCCCTTATCTTTGAATGGTGATCTTTGTGCGATTTGAAAGTTGGTGGTAATAATATATGCTCTACATCCTCGGCAAAGATCGGATTTCGGAATTTAGTGAGCAGCCCCTTCCGTTCCATGTGCCGTCTGCCTGAAGGTGTGTCCTACTTCAAACTTTCAATGAGATTTGTAATGCTCTTATGATGGCTAAATGTACCAGTCACGAATCTTGCCCCTCTTCTTTGGACCTTCTCAATCTCTTGAATCAGACCCAACTGGTAAGGGTCCCATGCAGATGAGTATGCAGTGAGGAGCATGCTACATCTTGACAGGTGTGGTGAGCCTAACTGTTCACATGTGGCACGCTTAAGCAAAGTTACAGAAACCTCTGTGTCCTACTGAAAGTCAATACAATGGCCAGCAATTTGTAGTGTTACAAACAGTTTGCCGGAATGGTGTTTAACTGCAATGGGGCAAGATGAGGGCACAACCTTACTTGAATTACTGCTAGAACCTGTTGTCAGTTTTGAAAACACTGCATTCACAGAATGTGCATGAGACCTGTTGTTGTGCAAGCAGGCAGAATTGACGTTCCTTTGGCTTTGCACGCAAACTGCCTGGACATGGCCTTTCTTTCCACATGAGTAACATGTCGTGTTGCGCAACATGCATTTTTCCAGTTATGGTGAGCAAATCAGGGAAGGCAAGACTTCACTACATTTACAGGCCTGGCTTGTTGTTCACTATGCTTTCTGCGTGAGTGCTCATTGTAGCAGTGCTCATTGTAGCAGCTGAGTGGGGCGATCACAGGTAAGAGGCAACTGGACCTGACAAATCGGAACCTGATCAAGTTTATTGGCAGCTATGGCGCCGGAATTGAATTGTTGTAATAATTGCAGCACTTGATGGAGCAAAGCATCTGAGTACTTGAGAATCTGATCTCTAATTCTGCAATCAGGGACATTGTATGTGAATACATCAAGGATCATCATTTCACTATAAAAGTTCCCCAACTACACTTGAATTTACACTTCCTGATGAGACCCTGTAAATCGGTATACCATTTATGGTACATCTGTTCCGGATTTTTTTTCCCCAAAAGAACTGAAATCTGGCTGCTATAACCTGAATCTTCTGTTTGTAATACCAACTTAATGCACCTACTACTTCATCATAAGAGAGTGTGTTGGAAAATAACATTGAGAAGAGTATTTGAATTAATTGAAACGGAGGGTCCCATGATAGATAAGAAATAATAATATGTCACAGTTCTTTGAATTTGATGGACTTGACAGTGGGCCTTAAACTGGGTGGTGAGATATTAGAGCCATTTCTCTTCTTTTACATCAAAGTGCCGAAACAGTGGAATGTTGTTTGTTTACACTTGTTGGATCAGTTGGTTTGTCAGTTGGGCAGACAATGCAGCTTGTGTGGCAAGCAGCTGCTGTACAGTAGACAGCAATGTGGCAATTTGCTGGTTCTGAAATTGAAAAATTTGATTTAGTTCCAGAGCAGGAGCACTCTGTGGCGGAGGTGCAGGGGAATGGGGTGGAGGTGACGGGGTAGCCATTCCCTCACTAACAAACTGCAGCAAAATTTGAAAAGACAACACAAAATGCACATGTTGTTAAAATACACTTTATTACAGGAAGTAATTGAGTACTTAACTTCAATTATGTCCAATCTGAAGTTCTGTGGTTAACAACATTCAAATAATGTGTACTAATTCTTGAATCTTATCTGTGTCCTATCATAACTGTGTACAATGACTAACATTACCTCACAGCAAGCTGGGGTGTGAGATGAGGAATATCACTGTGGAAAACTAGAGCACAATGCAAAGTAGTGAGGTGCAATGTGAACTCAGTCCCAATGCGACATACGGAGGTACTGATATTGAGAGATTGAGACAGCTAGGTTGGCACCGGTTGCCTATATGCACGCTGCCCAGGGGCTGTTATCGGCACGTAGCCTGCGGGCGTGTCTTGGTCTTCTCTTGTCTTAGCATCCTTAGTTCAGCGCCTGCTATACAGTGTTTCCTAATATGGACTGTTGTGCTGGCAAAGGCATAAGCCAGCACACCTAAGTGTTTATATAGTTGCACAAACTTACCATTCAGTTTCTGTAATAACATTTCCATATTGACTTCTGTTGAATTTTCCTTGTTATCACCAGCATGAAAAAACTCACAAATATTTCCAAATCACTGCACTGCAACCACAAAAAAAATTTTGAAGTGAAATGCTGGTGTAGCTCACCGTAGCTATACCGTGTGCTGGCATCACAGTGGAGTAGATTGCATGCTGGCATTGTGATGATGCAGACTGTGTGCTGGCGTCGCAGTGGTGTAGACTGTGTGGTAGCATTAGGTTAGTCATCGATGGCTGTGGGCTGGCTGGATGTTACTGGCTGTGTGCTCACTTTTGGCGGGTCATCTATGGCTGTGTGTTTCATCAGATACTCTTAGCCCAGGCACATCGATTTTGTTGTTTACGCTTCCTGTTGCCCTTGGCAACATCTGTTCTCTTTGCAGATTTATTACAGAATTTCTTCCTTTCAATCTGTTTTTTATCTGGCACTTTTCACTTATAATCACATGATCACCACATGGAGTTTTTATTAGGTGGCTGATGACTGTTGTATTTAGGTATTGTGGCCACGTTTTGACTGCTTGAGCAACATCTGTTTTAGACCTCTAACTCCATGCAGCTACACCTAACACCACCACATTAATACTCATTTATTAGATTGGTGTTGATATTCAGCCTTGCAACTCTAGTGATTTACCTCAGGATCTAGCTATGCTTAAATGAAGTGCGAATTGGTTTCAAAAACTCTGTATATTATTAAGAACTTTCACAAAAAGTTACACAGGAACATACTAATATTACTGTCTCAAAGACTTCTCATTAACATTCTGTCTCTAAATAGTATATAACAACAATCACTTATATACATCGTATTCGTCTTCCATGATGCCGGAAATCTTCCATGTTACCAGAGCTCCTTCATTCCCCCTTGTTCCATGGAGATTACAAATGCTCTCCAGCAGATAGATCCTGCACCTGTTGAGTAATACTTTCCCACAATATATGGCCCAATGTTTAGAAACTAATTGCAATCATGCACATTTTTGCTCTGAGCTCTTCTATATTGGACATATGTGGTACATGCGCTTCCACGAATGGCAGGGATCACTACACTGGATGTTGCTACTAGACCTGTTTGTATGATCTTCGCACATGTGTGACGTGCATACAGTGCATGAATGATATGAAGGAAACTTATGTCAGCCTTCAACAGCTCACTTGAAAATGATTGACAGATGTCTACATGTTCATCTACATAAGCATGACTACTCTACAATTCACACTTAAGTGCCTGGCAGAGGTTCATCATACCACCTTAAGATAATTTCTCTGCTATTCCTCCCTCGAACAACACATGGGAAAAGTGAATGTTTAAACCTTTCCATCTGAGTTCTGATTTCTTTCATTTTATTACAATTATAATTTCCCTTATGTAGGTGGGCATCAACAGAAAAAATTTTGCATTATTTTATCCATTTTGGTTGGAGAACACTGCAGGTGTTTTCATAAATTATACCATAGGAAATATTTTTGCATTTAGAGGAGAAAGTTGGTAATTGAAATTTTGTGAAAAGATCTTACCACAATGAAAAAGCCTTTATTTTAATGATTTCCATCCAACTTACATATCATACCCCTGATACTTTCTCCACAATTTTGCAATGATACAAAACAAGCTGCCTTTCTTTGAACGTTTTAGTGTCATCCATTAATCCCCACAGCATGCAGCAGTTGTCCAGAAGAGGACAGACAAGTGTAGTGCAGGCACTCACTGCAGTAGATCTGTTGTATCCTCCAAATATTCTGCCAATCAAATGCAGTCTTTTGTTTTTCAACTTCCCAACAACATTTTGTAGGTGATCATTCCAATTTAAGTTGTTCATAATTGTAATACATAGGTATTTAGCTGAACTGACAGTTTGTAGTTTTGTGTGATTTATCGTTTTACTGAAATTCAACAGATTTCTTTTACCACTCAAGTGGATAACCTCACACAAACAGATATCTCGTATAAATTATTTTGCAATTCGTTTTGATCTTATGATGACTTTATTAGTTGGTAAATAATAATGATATCTGCAAACAATTTAAGAGGCTGCTCAAATTGTCTCCTAAATCATTTATAAAGACTGGGAACAGTAGAGAGCCTACAGCATCATTCCTCACGAACAGCTCTAGTATCATCTCACACGAGAAGTCCATTAGGACAACTTAACATGCAAATTGTAAGGTGTACAGGTTTGGCAATTTTAAGAAAAGTTCAAGTGAAGTTTTATGCATCAGTGCATTATGACCCTGAACATGAGTTGGCAGTAGTCACATGGTTAGTGTTCAAGCTCCATTATTTCACACACATTACATTTAAAAGGTAACATAATGAAAAGACATGTGCATTTACATGAAATTTCATTGTATTTCCAATGTTATTTGGTTGTTTGCTAATTTTTATTATCACAACAAACATTAAATTTTTATAATTATCAACAAGTAAATGACCGCACACATGAAGTTTTCCTGAGAACGTGTGCCTGTCATAATTTCCGAAATCCCTTGTATCTCCAATCAAGTAAGGTACCAAGTAAGCTTTGATCTGTAGACACTCGTTTCACAGAGGAGGAACAGGTTTTGCTGCATAAATATGTAAATAACTTTATTCAATAATACAATGAGTTACAATATGCCAGAATTTGATGGTACAAATGATTAATCGTTAGACGTGTTTTCCGACGTTACTAGTTTCAGGATGATATTTTTCACATGGACATGGAGAACATAAATGGTAAATGTATCTACTTCATCAAATGAATGCAATTTTCCTGCATGCATAAGGAATCTTAAGAGTTCCTAAGGAAAAACAAAGCTCATTGACATATTAAAAAATTTCTCTTTCTTGCAACAATTTGGATGCAAACCATGCATATGCAACATTTTCACAAATATAGGTACCAAAAATTGGCTATGTATGACTGAATGTATTTTAATAGCATTTTCACAAGAAGCAATTTCTTGTTGTAGACAATCAAATATGAAGTCAATTGCTAAAGTTTTTAATTTGCCTGTAGAAATAAAAATCACATAATGTTTGTTGTAGTAATAAAAAATAGTTAACAGCCAAATAACATTGGAAATTCAATAAAATTTCAGGCAAGTACATTTGTATTTTCATTAGATTACCTTTCAAATGTATAGTGTTGGGGAAAAAAAAGGGAGAATGAGCTGGACTCATTCTAGAAGTCCACCAGTTATGGAGCTTGAATGCTAACCAAATGAGCACTGCCAGCTTGTGCTGAGGGTCACAATGCACCAATATGTTATTGACACATAAAACTTCTCTTGCAATTTTCTCGAAACAGCCTAAGCAGTACACCTTACTAAGTGCACATTATGTTATCCTAAAGGACTATTGATATTGTACAAAGTCTGAATTAAATCTGTGATCCAAATGCTGTAGCCTAGGATGATATTTTTCACATGGACATGGAGAACATAAATGGTAAATGTATCTACTTCATCAAATGAATGCAATTTTCCTGCATGCATAAGGAATCTTAAGAGTTCCTAAGGAAAAACAAAGCTCATTGACATATTAAAAAATTTCTCTTTCTTGCAACAATTTGGATGCAAACCATGCATATGCAACATTTTCACAAATATAGGTACCAAAAATTGGCTATGTATGACTGAATGTATTTTAATAGCATTTTCACAAGAAGCAATTTCTTGTTGTTGACAATCAAATATGAAGTCAATTGCTAAAGTTTTTAATTTGCCTGTAGAAATAAAAATCACATAATGTTTGTTGTAGTAATAAAAAATAGTTAACAGCCAAATAACATTGGAAATTCAATAAAATTTCATGCAAGTACATTTGTATTTTCATTAGATTACCTTTCAAATGTATAGTGTTGGGGAAAAAAAAGGGAGAATGAGCTGGACTCATTCTAGAAGTCCACCAGTTATGGAGCTTGAATGCTAACCAAATGAGCACTGCCAGCTTGTGCTGAGGGTCACAATGCACCAATATGTTATTGACACATAAAACTTCTCTTGCAATTTTCTCAAAACAGCCTAAGCAGTACACCTTACTAAGTGCACATTATGTTATCCTAAAGGACTATTGATATTGTACAAAGTCTGAATTAAATCTGTGATCCAAATGCTGTAGCCTAGGATGATATTTTTCACATGGACATGGAGAACATAAATGGTAAATGTATCTACTTCATCAAATGAATGCAATTTTCCTGCATGCATAAGGAATCTTAAGAGTTCCTAAGGAAAAACAAAGCTCATTGACATATTAAAAAATTTCTCTTTCTTGCAACAATTTGGATGCAAACCATGCATATGCAACATTTTCACAAATATAGGTACCAAAAATTGGCTATGTATGACTGAATGTATTTTAATAGCATTTTCACAAGAAGCAATTTCTTGTTGTTGACAATCAAATATGAAGTCAATTGCTAAAGTTTTTAATTTGCCTGTAGAAATAAAAATCACATAATGTTTGTTGTAGTAATAAAAAATAGTTAACAGCCAAATAACATTGGAAATTCAATAAAATTTCATGCAAGTACATTTGTATTTTCATTAGATTACCTTTCAAATGTATAGTGTTGGGGAAAAAAAAGGGAGAATGAGCTGGACTCATTCTAGAAGTCCACCAGTTATGGAGCTTGAATGCTAACCAAATGAGCACTGCCAGCTTGTGCTCAGGGTCACAATGCACCAATATGTTATTGACACATAAAACTTCTCTTGCAATTTTCTCGAAACAGCCTAAGCAGTACACCTTACTAAGTGCACATTATGTTATCCTAAAGGACTATTGATATTGTACAAAGTCTGAATTAAATCTGTGATCCAAATGCTGTAGCCTACCCTTGTCAGCTGTGCAACTAAATTCACGAATTCCAGTCAGAAAAGTCACAGTTGGTAGTAATTGATGGAGAGTTATCAAATAAAACCGAAGTGATATCTGGCATTCCAAGGAAGTGCTACAGATGCTCTGCTGTTCGAAACCTGTGAAAATGTACTGAAACTGAGATAGATTGCTTGAAACTTAGATAGATTGCTTGAAAATTTGAGTACTTAAAAATGACCATATATGTTTAACATATTTTCTCTTTAACACCCATAAATGGTTTATTTATTTATTTATGTACTTATTTATTTACACTTCTGGTTCCATAGGACAAAATTGAGGAGCAAATCTCAAGGCCTCGGAACATGTCAGTACATGAAATTACATCATAAAAGTAATAACAGATAAAAATAAAATGTTTATGAAAGCAAAAAAAGTCAAACCATAAGTTTATATAAAAGCAATCAACAACTGTCCGTTTCTGAGCCAAAAATATCCTTTTAGAATGGAAAGAATTACCCCGAAATACAATACCACATGACATAAGCGAATAAAAATAAGCAAAGTGGATTAATTTTTGTGTCAAACTATCACTTGCTTCAGATACCATTTGAATAGGAAAAATGGTAGCATTAAGTCTTTGAACAAGATCCTGAATGTGAGCTTTTCACAACAGTTTACTATCTACATGAACACCTAGAAATTTGAACTGTTCAGTTTCACTAATCATATGCCCATCCTGCGAAATTAAAATGTTGTTTATTTTTTATTTTTATTTTATTTTATTTTTTTTTTAAATTGTGTGTTAGAAACTGTAAAAATTGAGTCTTACTGTGATTTAGCATTAGTTTATTTTCTACAAGCCGTGAACTCATGTCATGAACTGCACTGTTTGAAATGGAGCGAACACTGCACACAACATCCTTTACTACGAAGCTAGTGTCACCAGCAAACAGAAGTATTTTAGAATTACCCGTAATAGTAGAGGGCATATCATTTATATAAATAAGGAACAGGAGTGGCCCCAACACTGATCCCTGGTGCACCTCTTCATTTGATCGTACCCCACATAACAGCCATTATCAACACTGCGAATAATGACCTTTTGCTGTCTGTTGTTAAAGTAAGAGGTGAACCAATTGTGAGCTGCTCCCTGTATTCTGTAATGGGCCATCTTCTGGAGCAGTATCTTGTGATCAACACAATCAAATGCCTTAGTTAAATAAAAAATATGCCTAGCATTCAAATCTTTTGTTTAATCCATTCAGTGCCTCACAGAGAAAAGATAATATAGCATTTTCAGTTGTTAGAGACTTCTAAAGCTGAACTGTACATTTGATAGCAAATTATGTGATGTAAAACGATCAATTGTCCTTACATACACAGAATTTTCAATAACTTTTGCAAACACTGATGGCATAGAAATAGGCCTAAATTGTCTACATTATCCCTTTTTATAAAACGGCTTTACTACTGAGTACTTTAATCATTCAGGAAACTGACCATTCTTAAAGGAAAAATTACAAATGTGGCTAAGCACAGGGCTAACGTGTGCAGCACAGTATTTTGCTAGGCACTCCATCATATCCAATAATTATTGACTCAGTCTCCCCCTTGTCAGTATCACAGAGGAGTATTCCAGACATCAGTCTTGGAAAGGCATTTTCCAAGAGTGTTATATGATTCCCTGCAGAAACTAAACTTTTATTTAATTCACCAACAATGCTCAAAAATTATTGTTAAGTACTGTACATATATCTGACTTATCGGTAACCGAAATATTTTTACTACAAACTGACTCTATACCGTTGACGTTGTGCTGCTGATGAGACACTTACTTCACAACTGACCATCTGGTTTTAATTTTGTCCTGTGAATTAGCTATTCTATTTGCATACCACATACTCTTTGCCTTATTAACAACACGTTTAAGCACCTTAAAATACTGTTTGTAATGGGCTACTGTAAGTTGATTGTGACTACTTCTAACATTTTGATATAATTCCCACTTTGTTCTACACTAGTCAACCACCCAGGCTGCCTTTTACTGCTAGTACCCTATTCTAATGGGAAGCAACTCTCAAAGAGCATGAGAATTGTGTTAAGGAAAGCACTATATTTGTCATCTATGTTATTGGCACTGTGAACATCCTGCCATGCTTGTTCCGTGAAGAGGTTTAAAAAATTCTCTATTTCCATTGGATTAACTTTCCTACATAGTTTGTAATTATATGTGACATTTGTTTGAGTACAAAAGCCTTTTAGAGTTAAAATTTGTGCATCATGGTCTGAAAGGCCATTCACCCTTTTACCAACAGAATGGCCATCTAGTAATGAAGAATGAATAAAAATATTGTCTGTCGCTGTGCTACTGTTTCCCTGCACCCTAGTTAGAAAAAATACAGTCTGCATCAGATCATATGAGTTTAGGAGATCTATCAACATCCTTTTTCTTGCACAATCAAATACAAAATTGATACTGAAGTCACCATGTGTAACTGATTTTTGTTACTTAGTATAAAGTGAACCAAGAACCCTCTCTAGCTTGAGCAGAAAGGCTCTGAAATCAGAATTAGGGGACCTATAAACAACAGCAATTAGAGGTTTAGTCTCATTAAATTCAACTGTCCCTGCACAACATTCAAATAGCTGTTCAGTGCAGTGCCGTGATATGTCTATAGACTCAAACGGGATACTGTTTTTTACGTACATGGCCACTCCCCCACTCCGCAAGGAACTCCTTGAAAAAGAGTCAGGTAATATGTATCCTGATTTGAAGTCTACAGTTGTAACACAACTTATTCAAATAACAATGTTATTGCACCATTTATGTTCACTGCTCTTCAGAACTCAGGGACAAGATGGATAATGTAAAATAACATATTAACAACATGGTGAAAATGAATGAAAGTGTTAGAGCATGTTGCCAAAGGTCTCTCAGTCAGACACAGAAACCTTGACGTCACATGATATGAGGTTAGCATGACTATAGTTCCAAATGGGGCTGTCCTCACAACATGAAGCAATTGAAGGAATGGGAAAAGCCAGTGTGTGTCAACCAGTAAGCAGTTAAAATGCACTGTGATGGTGTTCTTCATTACAATATGGCCCAGAGACAATATTTGGATGACTGCACCTGGGGAAGAATCATTGTAAAATGGGAAGGAGGACCCAGTGTGAGAAGTGCAGCCCACAATTTTGGTATTGCTCAAAGCATTTTTTCACTTGCAGGGGTAGCATTTCAAATCACAGGGCTACATTATGCTACAGGCAAGAAGGGATACATGTCAGTCAGGGGGTGCAATAACCATGTTTAATAAGGCAGCAAGGCACACAATTGCATACCCACAGATGCACAGCAACTGCATGCAGCTGTCTCCTTGCCTGGTGACTAGTACATTGTGTTCTGTTGACAGCCACATGTAAGTAGCACTATTTGTGATGATATCAAGAGCATAAGGACGGCACCAATGAGAGCAGATTCAGTCTGGATGTGCCCCCTAAACATTGTCAAACATGATTGGTTTGGTCGACCAGGTGGTGCAGGGATGCATAATGTTGCATGGGCATACTGACTTACAGACATCTGAACACGACACTCACCAGTTGATGTTACTGTGACGCTGTGCTCCTTCCCTATGTGTGTCTTTTCATGGATGCATACAGCCCTGACTACACTTTTATTGATGACAATGCACAGCCACATTGAACAACAGAGGTGGAGAGGTTCTTGTGGAATGAGAGTATATTTGGCGAAGAGTCTGGGCCTGCCCACACTGTCCCCCCCCCCCCCCCCCTCCCCCCTCGAGTTCAGTCTCATAGAGCACATATGGGATGTGTGGTGGAAATGTTTTGCACCGCATATACATGCAGCAGTCGCAGCAATAACAACCATCCAGCTGTTATCAGTCATGCTGGTGGAGGAATGGAACACTCTACCACAACAACTCCTTTCTAACCTTAGGGCCAGCACAAGATCATATTGCAGAGCATGCACTGCCATCCTTGCTTATCACATATCCTTTTAAGTAACATGTCTTGCCCTTTGTATCAGCGAGAGGACCATCATAAATCATGGTGAATTCAGTGTAATTATTGTCTTTGAATGAAAAGCATCATTTCTGCTCTTTCAGTTACCTTCTGTAATGTACTTTAGAAATTCTTTGTAACTGTGGTCCAAGTTTTGTGTTTTGTGGCAGTGACACATTATGCAAAATTTAATTTCATCCTTAAGTTTTGCACACCAGTGTGTTTCTATGCAAACCACAATATATTTCAGGGATTCCTGAAATGTATTGACTTGTTAGTGTTCCTTGAAGATTGGCAATGTATTTTATTTTTTATTTATTTATTTATTCATCCGTGGAACAATAAATATTGTATGGATGTCGTCAGATTACAACACATGAGCACACATTTACATTTACAATTAAACAGGTTTCTCATATTTTGTGCAGTTTTTTTAACTAGTCATACACATATTTATAATTACATAATATTTTGGTGATAATGTCATATGTTGCTAATAATCTACATCTACGTTAAATATTCTTTTACAGTATAACAACCTTTACTTACTAAAAAGGTTTTAAGCTTTTGTCTGAAAGTGAGGGGCTCATTTATTTCTTTAATTTCTTGTGGTAATTTGTTGTACAGTTTTATCCCATTGTAAAATATACTTTTTTGCGTCTTTGCCTTGTTCTTTCTATCTAGATGGAGGTGGTGACAAGCTCTTGTTTCGTGGTCATGTATTAGGCTGTTTGTGTTGTACATGTTGAGATTTTTCTTAATGAACATTATGTTCTGCAAGATATACTCACAAGAAACAGTTAGAATTCCTAGCTTTCTAAATAATTCTAGACAGTGGGCCCTGTTGTTGCTATTTGTTATTATCCTTATGGCTCTTTTTTGTACTTTGAACACAGTTTGTATGTTACTGGCACTTGTTCCCCAAAACATGATCCCATAGCTGAGGACTGAGTGTAGATATCCGTAATATGTTATTTTAAGACAGGTATTATTGCATACTGGTGCAAGGATTCTAAGAGCATAGCATGCTGTGGATAATTTCTTTGCCAAAATGTTGACATGGTTTGTCCATTTCAGTTGGCTGTCTACATTCATCCCTAAGAATTTGGTACTTGTTACACATTCTAATTCATTATTATTAACTTTTATTCTAGTGGCATTGTGTTTTTTGTTCAATTGGAAGTTAATATAGTTACTTTTCTTTACATTTAGGGTTACTTTATTTTTTAATGACTAGTTGTGGACACATTGAGAGCCTCGTTTGCTCTTTCTGACAGTTGTGTTGGATTTTCACCTGTTATTACTATGTTGCTGTCATCAGCAAAAAGTATTTTTTCGCCATGTCTGATACTTTGTGGGAAGTCGTTAATGTATATAAGAAACAATATTGGGCCTAATACACTTCCGTGTGGGACGCCTATATTCACATTTTCTGGGTCAGACAGGTGTTTTAAAAGGGAATTGTTTGAAACTTGTGATATCTCAACTCGTTGAACTCTGTTTTCCAAGTATGGTTTGAACCACTTCTTTGTCACACCTCTTATTCCTATTTGCCCTAATTTATGAAGTAAGATTTTGTGGTCAACTGTATCAAAGGCCTTGGACAAGTCTAAAAAGATACCACTTACATTTTCACCTTTGTCCAGTGCTTCTAAAATTACTTTAGTGAACTGTGCTATAGCATATTGTGTGTAGATATACAGATTATTATTATGAGCAAGTTATGACTTTAATTTTCAGTCTGTTATGCTCTTTCTCTTTCAATTTTCATATGATCACCTGACTGTTTAGTGTCTCAATGTAGAGAATGCTCGTCCACTTCAAATTACAATACTAAAAACATGGCATTAAGAGCAGACACTCCTTCATGTATATAGGCTACTTTAGCTTGCTCACATAGCTAATGAACTAGAGATACTACATATTTGGTACACTGCATGAAATTATTACAGTCAAAAGAATTTCCTTATTTAAAATTATTTACAGTTTCTCATTATAATTTTCATGTTGTTGTAGTGTAAGAAAAAAACAATTTGGTCATCATCAGTCATTTATCATCCAATGCTGGATACAGACATCTTATGGACTTCACCATACATTACAATCTACAACTTTTCACATCCAAGTTTACCCTGATTGTTTTTTTTTTAATGTCATCAGTCCATCTTTCACTTTGTCATCCTCTAAGTCTTCTTTTATAACAAAGACTCTAATACAGAATTGCCTTGGTTCATCTTCCAGCAATCTGTCTTGCTACATGGTCAGCCTTTTTTCATTTCTGTTTCATAACAGCCATTATCATGTCATCAACTGCTGTCTTTTTCCTTATTCGTGTATTTTATTGGGTGTTTGTTATTCATTGGCACTACTGTATTGCACCAATATTTGATTAATTCTCAGTGATAGCCCAATAACATGCATGACTATTGATCCACCTCTGACCTCTCTCTCAAGACAGAAATGAATAATTTAGAACTGAAAGAAGTTACCTCTTGTGTTTAGTAGATTTCATTCATTATGAGTGAACTTATCAGTTTTTTATGACTACATGTATCAGTTGAAAGCCAATTATTCTGCTTTCGATTTTATGAATCCATTTAGTGGTATCTCTTTAATACTGTATAAAAGACAACAAAGTCAGTTTTTATTCTCTTGTTCTTATTGTGGGTACGTTGTAATTTTAGTAGTGTAGATGTATGCCACCTGCAGTGTAATTGTCTCATATTTTGAGCATGGTAGAGTAGCAAGTCAGTACTCACATTTGGTTATAATCCCATACGCAGTGCTGTAGTGTTTTGTAAGTTGGTGCTCTCACAGTAATTTGCACTCTGACTTTTGTGAAAGTGATTAGCAGCATTATTTAGCAATATCAATTTAACTGCCATCTAAATGAGACTTGAGCTAGTTTTTATTTTCTTCATTTTATTCTGAGTAGGTCATAATTTTAGTAGTGTACATTCAAGCCTCTTAGAGTGCAACAGTGGTGCATTTTGACCACTCACTGTTGCAGTCTGCTGCTAGTTTCTCAGTTAGCCTTTATTTACTTTAATTAGTTCATTTTTTCAAGTGATCATGTAGTTTGACTTAGTAGGAAATGGATAGCAACTGCATTTGCTGCACTTGAATGCAAGGGTAACTGGCTGTTGTGTGGTAACAGCTATTAGCTACTTTCACTGCCATAAGCAGACTTGAAGCTGCTGTCCTAGGCAGCAGTGATGTTGGTGCACCTGTGGCAAAAGCTGTAGCAGCCCTGATGCACATTTCAGTGTGCATGTTCTCACTTGTTTGTCCCACCTGAGAGTGAGTGATAGATGTTGGTGGGTCAGTGTACCTTTTGACAGAAGGTGAATATGGGTACTGGCCACTTCCAAATGTTGCTGAGACTTCACTCAGTGTTGTGCCTGTACAAGATTTTCCTACCATGTCCAGACAAGCACTGGAATCTCATCCTTGATGTGGAAGAGCCTCCTCCAGTGCCTATTCTGTGTGTGTGTGATTTACAGCATCATACTCAGAATGAACAGTGGTTCTGTGGTCTGAAGCTGAATGGAAGACTTGAACCAGAAGCTCAGACGTTTCTGCTGTGGACTTCATGGTCTCTGCTATTATGTGAAGAATTGTAGGCCATCTTAAGTAGGCCAGGCAACCACTGTATAAAGGAAACAGCTACTCAGGCAGCAGAGTATGTATGAGTATGTATGGCATGCAAATTTGTTACTTTTTTTTTTAACATAGGACACTTATCAGTAGGATCAGGGTGAATCTGAGAAAACAGTAGATCAGCCATGTTAACTACTGTGGAGGACATTAGTTCTTGCTGATGAGGAAGAGAAAATGTTACTGTGGTATTACTTCTCTGCAAGGACATCAGTTAATATATATATATATATATATATATATATATATATATAAATACAAAGATGAGGTGACTTACCGAACAAAAACGCTGGCAGGTCGATAGACACACAAACAAACACAAACATACACACAAAATTCAAGCTTTCGCAACAAATTGTTGCCTCATCAGGAAAGAGGGAAGGAGAGGGGAAGACGAAAGGAAGTGGGTTTTAAAGGAGAGGGTAAGGAGTCATTCCAATCCCGGGAGCGGAAAGACTTACCTTAGGGGGAAAAAAGGACAGGTATACACTCGCACACACGCACATATCCATCCACACATACAGACACAAGCAGACATATTTAAAGACAAAGAGTTTGGGCAGAGATGTCAGTCGAGGCAGAAGTGTAGACAACTACCCTCCCGACCTGGTACAGAAGCAAATAACCAGAGCCACTTCCTCGTCCCCTCAAACCCAGAATCCCCCACAGAAGAACCACAAAAGTGCCCCACTTGTGACAGGATACTTTCCGGGACTGGACCAGACTCTGAATGTGGCTCTCCAGCAGGGATACGACTTCCTCAAATCCTGCCCTGAAATGAGATCCATCCTTCATGAAATCCTCCCCACTCCGCCAAGAGTGTCTTTCCGCCGTCCACCTAACCTTCGTAACCTGTTAGTTCATCCCTATGAAATCCCCAAACCACCTTCCCTACCCTCTGGCTCCTATCCTTGTAACCGCCCCCGATGCAAAACCTGTCCCATGCACCCTCCCACCACTACCTACTCCAGTCCTGTAACCCGGAAGGTGTACACGATCAAAGGCAGAGCCACGTGTGAAAGCACCCACGTGATTTACCAACTGACCTGTCTACACTGTGACGCATTCTATGTGGGAATGACCAGCAACAAACTGTCCATTCGCATGAATGGACACAGGCAGACAGTGTTTGTTGGTAATGAGGATCACCCTGTGGCTAAACATGCCTTGGTGCACGGCCAGCACATCTTGGCACAGTGTTACACCATCCGGGTTATCTGGATACTTCCCACCAACACCAACCTATCCGAACTCCGGAGATGGGAACTTGCCCTTCAGTATATCCTCTCTTCTCGTCATCCGCCAGGCCTCAATCTCCGCTAATTTCAAGTTGCCGCCACTCATACCTCACCTGTCTTTCAACAACTTCTTTGCCTCTACACTTCTGCCTCGACTGACATCTCTGCCCAAACTCTTTGTCTTTAAATATGTCTGCTTGTGTCTGTATGTGTGGATGGATATGTGCGTGTGTGCGAGTGTGTACCTGTCCTTTTTTCCCCCTAAGGTAAGTCTTTCCGCTCCCGGGATTGGAATGACTCCTTACCCTCTCCTTTAAAACCCACTTCCTTTCGTCTTCCCCTCTCCTTCCCTCTTTCCTGATGAGGCAACAATTTGTTGCGAAAGCTTGAATTTTGTGTGTATGTTTGTGTTTGTTTGTGTGTCTATCGACCTGCCAGCGTTTTTGTTCGGTAAGTCACCTCATCTTTGTTTTTATATATAATTTTTCCCACGTGGAATGTTTCCTTCTATTATATTGATATCATTAATATATATATATATATATATATATATATATATATATATATATATAATGGAAGGAAACATTCCACGTGGGAAAAATTCCTTCTATTATATTGATATCATTAATATATATATATATATATATATATATATATATATATATATATAATGGAAGGAAACATTCCACGTGGGAAAAATTATATATAAATACAAAGATGAGGTGACTTACCGAACGAAAGCGCTGGCAGGTCGATAGACACACAAACATACACACAAAATTCAAGCTTTCGCAACAAACTGTTGCCTCATCAGGAAAGAGGGAAGGAGAGGGAAAGACGAAAGGATGTGGGTTTTAAGGGAGAGGGTAAGGAGTCATTCCAATCCCGGGAGCGGAAAGACTTACCTTAGGGGGAAAAAAGGACGGGTATACACTCGCACACACACACATATCCATCCACACATATACAGTCACAAGCAGACATATTCCCCCTAAGGTAAGTCTTTCCGCTCCCGGGATTGGAATGACTCCTTACCCTCTCCCTTAAAACCCACATCCTTTCGTCTTTCCCTCTCCTTCCCTCTTTCCTGATGAGGCAACAGTTTGTTGCGAAAGCTTGAATTTTGTGTGTATGTTTGTGTGTCTATCGACCTGCCAGCGCTTTCGTTCGGTAAGTCACTTCATCTTTGTTTATATATATATATACACACACACACACAAACATACACACAAAATTCAAGCTTTCGCAACAAACTGTTGCTTCATCAGGAAAGAGGGAAGGAGAGGGAAAGACGAAAGGAAGTGGGTTTTAAGGGAGAGGGTAAGGAGTCATTCCAATCCTTGGAGCGGAAAGACTTACCTTAGGGGAAAGAAGGGGTATACACTCGCGCACGCGCGCTTGCGCGCGCCCACACACACACACACACACACACACACACACACACACACACACACACACACACACATATCCATCCGTCATCCGTACATACACAGACACAAGCTTGTGTGTGTGTGCTTGTGTCTGTGTATGTGCGGATGTGTGTGTGAGTGTATACCCGTCCTTTTTCCCCCTAAGGTAAGTCTTTCCGCTCCCGGGATTGGAATGACTCCTTACCCTCTCCCTTAAAACCCACTTCCTTTCGTCTTTCCCTCTCCTTCCCTCTTTCCTGATGAGGCAACAGTTTGTTGCAAAAGCTTGAATTTTGTGTGTATGTTTGTGTTTGTTTGTGTGCCTATCGACGTGCCAGCGCTTTCGTTTGGTAAGTCACATCATCTTTGTTTTTAGATATATTTTTCCCATGCGGTCAGTTAGAGAACTGACTCTTGGGAATAAAGTCTTATATCTCCTATTAATTGTTAACCAAAAGAGTTTTGAATTAATCAAAGTTAAGTGGCTACAGGTGTTAGAAGGAATTTTAATAAAAGTGCAAGTAGCTTCACCAACCAGGCTGGGATTATGCTACCATAATGTAGGGTACTGCAACAGAAAAAAACAGCTAATACAGTTTTTCAGCTAATACAGCCTATCCCAAATAGTGCATTGTGAATTGCACGCCTCTTACTAAGGGGCTTTCCTACAGTACAACTGAAAGAGGTGATAGGTGTTGTCCCTCACAGGGAGAATTTCCAGGAAATGCATGATCATTTTTAAAGGTTGGGAAGCACCGGCTACAGACAGCAAGAAACTTAATTAGTCTTTGGCTGGCCACCTGAGTTATGTTTCCCCACTTATTCTTGCTTTCTTTGTAAAGCAACAATTTTCTTGTTGTAAGGAAAAGAATTAGTTATTGATCATTATTCTGGTTAGTTTCTGGATCTGTAGACTACACTATGAAAAATGGCGACACTGAAACCACAAAAGGAAACATCAAATTCAAGCATGGCACAGAGTGAGACGGCAATTTTGTGTTATGAGACTGAACAAGACTGGTTGGAAGAACAATGTTCACTTGTGCGAGAAGAGCTAGAGAGACAGCAAAGGGACATGCAAAGGCAAAACACAATACATAATGACGGGAAGCTGCATCGACATGCAGTAAATATGGCAGACAAAGGAACTGTGGAATCTAACAAGGGTGCCAATCTGACGATGAAAACATAAATGCCAAATTTTCTATGGGAGAAACCAGAACTATGTTTTGCTATTTTTGAGTTAGCATTTACTCAGAATGACATCACTAATAACTATACAAAGTTTGTAGTGGTGGTTAATAGCATGGACACTTGAGCAGTAGAGACCCCCTAGAGTTGGGGGAGCACTGAAGGGTTTGCAGTTGGGATGCCGGGATATTCAAGTATATATACTTGAATATTTCTGGTGTCTCAACTGCAGATTTTTCAGCGCTCTTTTGGCTTTGGGACTCTGTGTCTCAGAATGAGGGGGGGTGGACTTGTGCCACTATTGAAATAAGCCCTTCATTCATGCTTTGTCAAAATATCATTTTGATGCCTTCTACACATGATCAATATCGACACTTGCGGTACTTGGTGGTCCATCACATGGGCATATATTTAGACCAACAGATGCAGTGAGTCCTACAGTTTGAATTTGTTGGTGACAGGACATCTGCTGCATTTTGTGGAAGGGGCAGCAATGTCAGATGAGAGACTTTGGCATGTGTGGCATATGCATCTGCCACTGTCATGAATGTTAGTGAAAATGGCAGTAGTCACTTGTGGGATAGACCACTTTAGTTCTGTACTGTCAGTCGCTGACAAGGTGCACTTGATAGTGGGGCAAGCAAGTTATATCTACCTTGTAATCATCAAGTAGCAACACTATGATGCACTAGCAGGTAATAACACTATGATGCACTAGTAGGTAACAACACTACAGGCAAACAGTGCCTACCATGAACGCTCACCATGTGGCAAGCCTTCAACAAGATAAGAGATAGTTTTCGAAGAACTGTATTGTTGTCTCACCCAGTTAGTTCATAATGAGTTATTGGCAACTGTTGTAGATACCAGCCAAATGGCTACTGGTACTGCACTCCATCAAAATGTGGAGGGCGATTGCAAGTCTGTAGGGTTTTTCTCCTGAACTCTGTCAGAAGCACAGACTAAGTGAAGTGCACATGACTGGAAATTACTGGCCATTCATGAAGCCATATGACACTTCTGTCCTTATGTCGACACTTGGCTGTGTATGATCTACCCCAGTCATAAGCCAATCATGTTTGATTCCTAAGATTTGAAAGAAGGTTTTTCTCCTTGGCACTTCCACCACCTGGAATTTACTGGACAATTTATTACTGATATAAGGCACATTAAAAGGGGCAGGGAACACGGAAGCTGATTTTTTTCTCAAGAATTGGTTCAATTTCTGGCTGCACCCAGCCCTAACATCATGGGGTTTGGAAAGGGTTCATACATAAAGAAACTGCAACTTGTTCCCATACGACATTGCAAACAGATACTGCATGCATGCCTTTACATCATATTTGTGACCTTTCTGAGTATTAAAATGCTGTGAGCATACGGTCCAAATAGCATACAAGACTGGTCCCTGCAGGTTTCATGGGAGCAGGTAAAACACCGTATGTGCCACCACAGACATTCCTATGCAACAGCGAGAGAATGTGAGTTCTACACTGGCAACTTTGCCTCACCAGACATGGAGACCATACAACCAGCAACAGCACTGCCTCCAACATGACAAACAAATCCACAAGAGAAAGCCAAGGGTCCTATCACTTATACAAGGGCAGGTCAATGAGTACAACACAAATCCCCACACTTTCTGGGAGCCATACTCTACTGTTTGGGGTGGTACAAAGTGGTGGGGAGAGGGATCCCTGTGTAGCAAGCTCCAACAAGTGAAGAGATTTAGATATTCTTTGACCAACTGGCTGAGTTGTGTTTGCGTGATTATTCTTTGCTTTAATGTTTTTGACAGTTCTCTGTTTAATGATTGTCAAGTGACCATTTTCATGTAATCAAGAAAATAAATAAAATAAATAACAATGTAATGAAAAGGATAGCTGCTACTCACCATACAGCAGAGACGCTGAGCTGCTGAAAGTCACAACAAAGCGACTGTCCGAAAGTTAGCTTTTGGTCAGCAAGGCTTAGCATACACACACACACACACACACACACACACACACACACACACACACACACACACACACACAATGCAACTCACACACATTATCACAGACGTGTGTGTGAGTTGCATTGTGTTTGTGTGTGTGTGTGTGTGTGTGTGTGTGAGTTGCATTGTGTGTGTGTGTGTGTGTGTGTGTGTGTGTGTGTGTGTGTGTGTGTGTTTGCTGTCTATTTTGACAAAGGCCTTGTTGGCTAACTTTTTGACAGTCTTTGTTGTGACTTTCTGTGACTCAGCATCTTCACTATATGGTTAGTAGCAACTATCCTTTTTTTATGTTGTTATATTCCATACCAAATTTTCCAAGAAAATAATTATTACTTGGTATTCTAGAGTTTCTGCATCTATAGACTTCCCCATGGGCAATGCTTATACAAGCATTGTTATATCCAGGCACATGGGCTCAAAATCCATCAATACAAAATAGCCAAATCTGCTAATAAGCTAATCAGAATATAATGAATAGTGGAACTAAAGGAATTGCAATAATACAAAAGATGTAGTGCCCAAACTATGGACTAATCAAAATGGAATGAGAAACTGGAAGGTTTCAGGTTTCAAGGCAAGCATTACATACAAAAGACTCCACTGTAAGATGCTGAGTTTAAGCCTGAATGATATCTTTCAGTTTGTCCAATAGTGAAACAGAATACTCATCAGTGATGATTCTGCAGTTGTGGACGTACCCTATAGGCACAATTCTATTGAATCTTAGGAAATAGTACTATTACTTTTAATCAATGGAAAATCCAGGCAGGAATAATGATAATATTATGGAAAGGATAGATTGCTACTTACCATATAGAGCAGATGTTGACTCACAGACAGGCACAACAAAAAGACTGCCAAACATGTCAGCTTTTGGCTAAAAGGCCTTCTTCTAAAGTATACAACACACATTCACACAAGCACAACTCACACACAAATGACAACTGTCTCAGACCACTGAGACTCAGTAGCCAAAGCAGTGTCACCTGTGTGTAAGTTGTGCTTGTGTGAATGAGTGTGTGTGATGTCTACTTAAAAAGAAAACCTTTCCACCATAAGCTCACATGTTTAGCAGTCTTTTTGTTGAGCCTGTCTACAGCTCATGTCTCCTCTATATGGTGAGTAGCAATCTATCCTTTTCTTAATATTGTCATTTAACCATTACTTTTCCTACAGACGGAATCATTTTTTATTTCTTTAATACATTTTCACACTTGCCACTTGCTATGTTTATTTCTGTTTCATTACCAGCATGCAATGATGAATACACATACCACATACTGACATGAACCATTGGAAAGCCTCACTGGAATTGTGTTAAATAGAGAAGAACAGTCTTAGCAAAATTAATTTGAATTTCATCTTCGTTAATGATTAATTGATGCGGTACTCTTTGAGGAGAAAGCTGTCACACACAAAACTTTGTGTATAAAGTGGTGAACACAACTTATTGGAATTGTTGTAATGCCACCAAGTTTACATATCTTTAAGTCAATGACCAATGAGTATGGTATTGTGAATCGTGCCACAGCTCAATGGTCTGAAAGATTTTTTATTGCTCTAAGCACTCATAAACATAAAGAAGTAATCCTTTAATGATGAATCTAACATCTTGTATATTAATTGAGGTTAAACCTCTTAAAATGAAGTGCTTTCTGCAGCTTATATTTTAATATTATCAATACCATAAACAAGTGTTTAAGTGTGTGGCTCTGAAACATCACAGTGTTCCATGTGAAGTGTTATACTTTCCAAAAATCATAGTATTTGACCAAAAGTCAAGTATCTCTATCGCAGGCAAAGAACTTCTTGGTGTGCGTATATATATCTATATGTGTTGTGTGTGTGTGTGTGTGTGTGTGTGAGAGAGAGAGAGAGAGAGAGAGAGAGAGAGAGAGAGAGAGAGAGAGAGAGAGAGAGACAGAGAGAGGGGGGGGATGCATGTAAGGATAGACAGTATGTTTTATTAAGAACTTTGTCAAATTTCAGGATTCTCCAACAGTGACATTGCTGGGCAAATGTGAACGAATAGGCTGCCCCCATCCTCGTGCTCGTAACCCTCGCACGGGAGAGCTGCATGCGTACTGCAGCTGGCGCTGTTCTCACTTGGCTACTGCTACTGTGGTGAATGGCCCAGCTGATTACAATGTTGACCTGGTCATTGCCCTGGAAATGTCACGGTTACAGATGATTGAAGATGAGTTCAAGAAGAGACAGCGTGAAGAAGCTGATACTGGAGAGCCATCAAGATCAGGTATACTGCAGTCCTGTTTCCTTACCAAATCAGTTCAAGCTCCATTCAGTTTGTAGCTATTATTATCTGAGTAATTTTGAAAGTTTAGAGAAGGTAATGCAAACTTCTCCTTTTCAGAATAATTACCTTCACCTGTTCTCAGAGTGCCCTTCTTCAAACTTTATGCACACTTTATGCATCAACTCACACCACTTAGTGCAAGTTGCAGGATATGTGTTCTTTGGGGACTGGTAGTTATTGGAATAGGGGTTGCAGGTAGGCATTTTCTGATGAGGAGAACACATCAAGTGCCATAATTTAATTTCCCAGAAACTTCACTCAGTGGAAGGTGAGTCATAACAAGTGAACACGTCTCCACTTAACTGTAGATACTCGACCATTTTTGACAAAATGACAGTCAAAGTTTTCAAGGTACTGTATGTGCCTTTTAGCAGATAAATTTTTCAAGCAAAGCATTGGTGCAGTGGCTAACATTGTAGCTTCACTCTTTCGCACTCCATGATCAAAACCGGATTATTACCTTTATTTTTCATTTATCCACCCACGTCCATAGAAGATTACTACACAAATGTTTTCCAGTAAATATTGAATTAATGTTGTTCTATTAGTCTACTTGGGTAGATGAATTTAAAAAAGCAGTAAATGAGTGAGGAAACTATTGAAAAATGTTTTTGGTGAAATTCCTGTAGTTCATCACCTGCAAGCACCAGTTTTCAGTAAAGTGATCCATGATCTGTGATTTGCTGTGGAATTATTGCCAAAGCATGAAATCTTCAGTAGTGTTAATGACATTTATTTCTCGGGTGAGAGTCATTAAAGAAAATGTTACTGTGGCAAAACGTCCTTCACGCAATGCATGTGGTGTTCAGAATTTCTATGTTTTGAATATGTCTACAAGTGATACCATTGTAGGGAATGCATCAAATCTTCCTGATGAATAAACGTATAAATAAATATATGAAGTTATATAAGAATGAAACATAAGAATATGAGAATTTAAAAAGCTTGAAACCCCAGAAAATACCGTACATATTTAAATAGTAAATATATGACACATATTGTCAAACACAGTTATAATTTTACAATTAATATAATGCCCTTGTAACTCTGAACTTGATAAGAGACATTTGTGTAGCAATCTTATACGCATATGAGAAAGTACAATTTAAAAAAATAAAATAAAAACAATATTGAATTTTGAACATGGAGCACAGAACTGAGAGGCCATAATGTTTACTTTCAGCAAAGATAGATCATTCTAGTCCTTTGCCTGTCATAGATGAATTCATTGGCTAACAAGATCTAAAAGCGCAATTGCCATACCATTTTGGCTGAGATTAGCACACCCTGGAAACCATCTGTATTACATCGAAAACATTGATCATCAATTTTGCAAAACAGTTGATTATTTTTAAATAAGGTGAGACTCATGTTTGCTTGTTTTGACTCTGCTTCTACTGAGCAAAGTTTGAGGGAAATTGGGTTATGACATTTACTGTGTTCTCCTCATGAGAGTGCAATGTACTACGGTCAGTTAATTTCCCTTCTGTTGTGGAAGATAAAAAATGATTTAGAGCCAAATATAGGCTATAAAGTTTATGTTTGAGAGTTTGGTTCTCAAGAAATACTGGTCTTATGGTGTACGGAGATCCCATGCAGGCCCATTGTTGGCCACTTCTCCAGTTTTCTAAACACTTGGAGATACATACTCCACACACCAGTCAGTGCTTGCAACTCTACCTTTGAAAAGTGTAAACCTACTAATATGTTTACTTTCAGCAAAGGTAGATCATTCTAGTCCTTTGCCTGTCATAGCTGAATTCATTGGATAAGAAGATCTAAAAGCGTAATTGCCATACCTCTAAGGTAAATGGGTAAATTAATTATCTGTTACCAGTTTAAATTTTGAAATTCAGTTTTAATCTGTTAAAATTCAACCTATCGAGCATTTGTTTACTGAACACCAAATTCTGTGCTTACTGTTCCTGAATTAAATAGTGTGGGATCAGCCAACTCCAAATGTTCTCATGATGGAGACTTTTATGGGGAGTCTTACAAACAACCACTGATCCAGTCTCAAACACACACTGAATGTCATAGTAAGTGTGTTGGATAGTCTGTTCACTCATTCTCTAAAACAGAAAAGTATTTTCTTTGGCATGATATCATCCATCTTTAAGATGATTTCTCTTGTATCTAACAACGGAAACTCCAGGTAGGAATTCAACAGTGTAGGAAAAGACAGACTGCTAATTACCATTAATTAAAAGGCACATAGACATAAGTTTTGGGCCTCAATCTTTGTCAGAAAAAGAGAAACACATGGCATTCATTCACACAAGCAAGCACACCTCATGCACATATGACTGCCAGCTCCAATGAACTGTCTGCAAATTACCATGTTAGCTTCAGAGTGAGTAGCACTCTACCTTTTCCTACATTGTTGAATTCTCTGATATCTAATTTTTTTTATGAAATTACAATTAAATCAATGCAATGAAATGAATACCCTTAGCTGCATACAGGCATCGATATACATCAACGGGGACAGTTGAAAATGTGTGCCATGACCAGGACCCGAACCCAGGATCTCCTGCTGCAGGAACTTCTTTCATAGATGGATTGTTATGGTGTGTTTTAAGTTTCAGACATTTTGAATGTTTGGTTTTGAAATATACCGTATGGGTTTCTGCAATGTTCAGTTTGAATCCTTTTAACTGGAACCAGTTTTCTAAGGTATCCAGTGTGCTTATGATGGAGCTCGGAATTTTTTGCTTATGATGGAGCTCGGAATTTTTTCTGCATTGTCATATTCAATTAATACACAAGCATCATCTGCAAACAGAACTAATGGGGAATTTATATTTATGGTTAAGTCATTTATGTAGGAAAGGAACAGGACTGGTCCCAAAATGGAGCATTGAGGCACACCTTGTGATACTGTACTCCATTTAGAATAATAATTCACTGCATCTGAGGTGATAGTTACCCTTTGTTTTCTGTTATGTAAGTATGATGTTAGCCAATTTAGAGCATTGTCCTTAGTTTCGTATTTTTCTGAATTGTAGATAAGAAAATTGTGGTTCATGGAGTTAAAGGCTTTTTTGAGATCATAAAAGATACCTGCAATTTTACTCCTCTCATCCAGTGGTTTGCTTATCTTTTTAATAAAGTTATTCACTGCATCCAGTGTGTTTTTTCCTTATGTGGACTTATGTGGAATCAAATATTCTCACATCACAAAACTATCCCATTGCCCTCAGCACTATTTCTCCCATTATTTCCATCCCCAAACTTATGCTCTGCTATCACCTCACCTTACAACCACCTTACACTTTCAGTCATCCATTTCCGGACTCATTTTACCATTTCCCTTGCACCATCCCTACCCCCCAGAAGTGCTGCTTCATCTATCTGCATCAGTTCAGAAAAATATCCCTTTCCCAGTCCCTTAAATGCTAACTAAGCTATGAAATCCCCCCCCCCCCCCCCACACACACACAGTGGCCTAACCATAAAAATTCCCATTCTTTTTTTTTGTAACGAACTTTATATTTTCGGATTCCTCCAGTCCCTATCCCTCACAAACATGGTACTGCAGAAACACCTCTCCATGACACAGGCATCCCAAACCACCTCTGCTCCCTCTCAAAGATTCTATTACTACATACACCACATCTTCAGAAGTGAAACCCTTGGAATCCAGCACGTGGAAGAGCATTACAGACACTGTCTCCATAAATCGTCTAACCTACTGACGTCCTACTCCTGCATTGTAGCACCACTGTTGCTACCATGGTGAACCTCACCAACCCCTCATAGCACTCAGGCCCTGCCTAGCTGACTTCTTCAATTTACTGTATCCTCCAAAAATTCTCACCAATATTCCAAAAAATCCAGAACCCAAACAAACCCAAAACACTGTTACTAACCTTTCTACCAAAACTCTCAATCTCAAAAGGAGTTTAAATACTATCCAAAGCCTCACCATGAGGCCTGTACCTAATTTTAACAGGGTGTAACACTCCAGGACAACTGGGAATTTTTTTATCTGGGAGAAAACCACAAAAAAACCAGGAATTTTCTACAATTCCAGGAATTTTTCATTGTATTTTAGTCTTTGGTTAAATTTTTGTAATTTTGACTGGTAAGAGCTGATAATAACATGGTAATGTTATATAATAATGTTATATAATAATATGGTTATATGATGATGGCGTCCTCTTGGGTAAAGTATTCCGGAGGTAAAATAGTCCCCCATTCGGATCTCCGGGCGGGGGCTACTCAAGAGGACGCCGCTATCAGGAAAAAGAAAACTGACAGGAGAAAGAAAACTGGCATTCTACGGATCGGAGCGTGGAATGTCAGATCCCGTAATCGGGCAGGTAGGTTAGAAAATTTAAAAAGGGAAATGGATAGGTTAAAGTTAGATATAGTGGGAATTAGTGAAGTTCGGTGGCAGGAGGATCAAGACTTCTGGTCAGGTGAATACAGGGTTATAAATACAAAATCAAATAGGGGTAATGCAGGAGTAGGTTTAATAATGAATAAAAAAATAGGAGTGCAGGTAAGCTACTACAAACAGCATAGTGAACGCATTATTGTGGCCAAGATAGACACGAAGCCCACGCCTACCACAGTAGTACAAATTTATATGCCAACTAGCTCTGCAGATGACGAAGAAATTGAAGAAATGTATGATGAGAGAAAAGAAATTATTCAGGTAGTGAAGGGAGACGAAAATTTAATAGTCATGGGTGACTGGAATTCGACAGTAGGAAAAGGGAGAGAAGGAAACGTAGTAGGTGAATATGGATTGGGGCTAAGAAATGAAAGAGGAAGCCGTCTGGTAGATTTTTGCACAGAGCATAACTTAATCATAGCTAACACTTGGTTCAAGAATAATAAAAGAAGGTTGTATACATGGAAGAATCCTGGAGATACTGAAAGGTATCAGATAGATTATGTAATGGTAAGACAGAGATTTAGTAACTAGGTTTTAAATTGTAGGACATTTCCAGGGGCAGATGTGGACTATGACCACAATCTATTGGCTATGAACTGTAGATTAAAACTGAAGAAATTGCAAAAAGGTGGGAATTTAAGTAGATGGGACCTGGATAAACTGACTAAACCAGAGGTTGTACAGAGTTTCAGGGAGAGCATAAGGGGACAATTGACAGGAATGGGGGAAAGAAATACAGTAGAAGACGAATGGGTAGCTCTGAGGGATGAAGTAGTGAAGGCAGCAGAGGATCAAGTAGGTAAAAAGACGAGGGCTAGTAGAAATCCTTGGGTAACAGAAGAAATATTGAATTTAATTGATGAAAGGAGAAAATATAAAAATGCAGTAAATGAAGCAGGTGAAAAGGAACACAAACGTCTCAAAAATGAGATCGACAGGAAGTGCAAAATGGCTAAGCAGGCATGGCTAGAGGACAAATGTAAGGATGTAGAGGCTTATCTCACTAGGGGTAAGATAGATACAGCCTACAGGAAAATTAAAGAGATCTTTGGAGAAAAGAGAACCACTTGTATGAATATCAAGAGCTCAGATGGAAACCCAGTTCTAAGCAAAGAGGGGAAAGCAGAAAGGTGGAAGGAGTATATAGAGGGTTTATACAAGGGCGATGTACTTGAGGACAATATTATTGAAATGGAAGAGGATGTAGATGAAGATGAAATGGGAGACATGATACTGCGTGAAGAGTTTGACAGAGCAAGACAAGGCCCTGGGAGTAGACAACATTCCATTAGAACTACTGACGGCCTTGAGAGAGCCAGTCCTGACTAAACTCTACCATCTGGCGAGCAAGATGTATGAGACAGGCGAAATCCCCTCAGACTTCAAGAAGAATATAATAATTCCAATCCCAAAGAAAGCAGGTGTTGACAGATGTGAAAATTACCGAACTATCAGTTTAATAAGTCACAGCTGCAAAATACTAATGCGAATTATTTACAGACGAAT
The DNA here is from genome assembly GCF_021461385.2 of Schistocerca piceifrons. Lineage (NCBI taxonomy): Eukaryota > Metazoa > Arthropoda > Insecta > Orthoptera > Acrididae > Schistocerca > Schistocerca piceifrons. The sequence goes on along the minus strand of NC_060143.1, from coordinate 431,417,830 downwards.
GGAAAAACTGGTAGAAGCTGACCTCAGCGAAGATCAGTTTGGATTCCGCAGAAATACTGGAACACATGAGGCGATACTGACTTTACGACTTATCTTAGAAGAAAGATTAAGGAAAGGCAAACCTACGTTTCTAGCATTTGTAGACTTAGAGAAAGCTTTTGACAATGTTGACTGGAATACTCTCTTTCAAATTTTAAAGGTGGCAGGGGTAAAATACAGGGAGCGAAAGGCTATTTACAATTTGTACAGAAATGAGATGGCAGTTATAAGAGTCGAGGGACATGAAAGGGAAGCAGTGGTTGGGAAGAGAGTGAGACAGGGTTGTAGCCTCTCCCCGATGTTATTCAATCTCTATATTGAGCAAGCAGTAAAGGAAACAAAAGAAAAATTCGGAGTAGGTATTAAAATCCATGGAGAAAAATAAAAACTTTGAGGTTCGCCGATGACATTGTAATTCTGTCAGAGACAGCAAAGGACTTTGAAGAGCAGTTGAACGGAATGGACAGTGTCTTGAAAGGAGGATATAAGATGAACATCAACAAAAGCAAAACAAGGATAATGGAATGTAGTCAAATTAAGCCGCGTGATGCTGAGGGAATTAGATTAGGAAATGAGACACTTGAAGTAGTAAAGGAGTTTTACTATTTGGGGAGCAAAATAACTGATGATGGTCGAAGTAGAGAGGATATAAAATATAGACTGGCAATGGCAAGGAAAGTGTTTCTGAAGAAGAGAAATTTTTTAACATCGAGTATAGATTTAAGTGTCAGGAAGTCGTTTCTGAAAGTATTTGTATGGAGTGTAGCTGTGTATGGAAGTGAAACATGGACAATAAATAGTTTGGACAAGAAGAGAATAGAAGCTTTCAAAATGTGGTGCTACAGAAGAATGTTGAAGATTAGGCGGGTAGATCACGTAACTAATGAGGAGGTATTCAATAGGATTGGGGAGAAGAGAAGTTTGTGGCACAACTTGACTAGAAGAAGGGATTGGTTGGTAGGACATGTCCTGAAGCATCAAGGTATCACAAATTTAGCATTGGTGGGCAGCGTGGAGGGTAAAAATCGTAGAGGGAGACCAAGAGATGAATACACTAAGCAGATTCAGAAGGATGTAGGTTGCAGTAGGTACTGGGAGATGAAGGAGCTTGCACAGGATAGGAATTATTTACAGACGAATTATTTACAGACGAATGGAAAAACTGGTAGAAGCTGACCTCAGCGAAGATCAGTTTGGATTCCGCAGAAATACTGGAACACATGAGGCGATACTGACTTTACGACTTATCTTAGAAGAAAGATTAAGGAAAGGCAAACCTACGTTTCTAGCATTTGTAGACTTAGAGAAAGCTTTTGACAATGTTGACTGGAATACTCTCTTTCAAATTTTAAAGGTGGCAGGGGTAAAATACAGGGAGCGAAAGGCTATTTACAATTTGTACAGAAATGAGATGGCAGTTATAAGAGTCGAGGGACATGAAAGGGAAGCAGTGGTTGGGAAGAGAGTGAGACAGGGTTGTAGCCTCTCCCCGATGTTATTCAATCTCTATATTGAGCAAGCAGTAAAGGAAACAAAAGAAAAATTCGGAGTAGGTATTAAAATCCATGGAGAAAAATAAAAACTTTGAGGTTCGCCGATGACATTGTAATTCTGTCAGAGACAGCAAAGGACTTTGAAGAGCAGTTGAACGGAATGGACAGTGTCTTGAAAGGAGGATATAAGATGAACATCAACAAAAGCAAAACAAGGATAATGGAATGTAGTCAAATTAAGCCGCGTGATGCTGAGGGAATTAGATTAGGAAATGAGACACTTGAAGTAGTAAAGGAGTTTTACTATTTGGGGAGCAAAATAACTGATGATGGTCGAAGTAGAGAGGATATAAAATATAGACTGGCAATGGCAAGGAAAGTGTTTCTGAAGAAGAGAAATTTTTTAACATCGAGTATAGATTTAAGTGTCAGGAAGTCGTTTCTGAAAGTATTTGTATGGAGTGTAGCTGTGTATGGAAGTGAAACATGGACAATAAATAGTTTGGACAAGAAGAGAATAGAAGCTTTCAAAATGTGGTGCTACAGAAGAATGTTGAAGATTAGGCGGGTAGATCACGTAACTAATGAGGAGGTATTCAATAGGATTGGGGAGAAGAGAAGTTTGTGGCACAACTTGACTAGAAGAAGGGATTGGTTGGTAGGACATGTCCTGAAGCATCAAGGTATCACAAATTTAGCATTGGTGGGCAGCGTGGAGGGTAAAAATCGTAGAGGGAGACCAAGAGATGAATACACTAAGCAGATTCAGAAGGATGTAGGTTGCAGTAGGTACTGGGAGATGAAGGAGCTTGCACAGGATAGATTAGCATGGAGAGCTGCATCAAACCAGTCTCAGGACTGAAGACCACAACAACAACAACAACAATAGCTGATAAACAGCAAAATGTGTCAAATACTTTGGGATGAAGACTATGGAATACTTCATAACAGCAAACTGCTTCTGATGAGCGTGACGTCACAACTGTTTACATAAAGTTCATTTTGAGCAGTTGCCAGCAGGCTCGTGCACATGCACAGTTGAGTTGTGTATGAGCAGTGCCTTCTCTCACTTGTGACTACTTGAAGTGTGGCTGCAGCAGTAGCAAGAAGCATTCATGCTACACAGAAACATTTATCTGGTGCCCCCAAGCTGCCAGACTTGTGCGTGTGCAGAGCAGTCTGGGTTTTAGTGGGGAGGGGGATATTGACCCATGTTTACGTTTAGTGATTTTGCTGTTTCCTGATGTCTTATTTCCTCTTCATTTACAATTCACATATCAAATGAAAACAAAACGAATTTCTGTGGTCAGGAGCTATCAAGTGAAGTAAAAAACATTCACATAATAACAGAAGGCTGTTAATAGTTTCAGTCTTCTGACTCTGTTTTATTTCTGCCTTTTTGACAGTCAAGCATTAATTGCCTTCCACAACAATGAAGTTATTTTTGTCAGTTTGCTAAATAAATTTGGCTTTTATTAATCTTTTCTGCAGATGCAGTCAATTTATAAGAAATGAAGTATTTCATTCCACACTATTCAAGTGCATATTTTTACCTTCTGGCACATATGGCATTATGCCATAATAAAGGATCCAACATGAGACAATACAGTACTGGTATTCCAAGAAAATTTGCATCCCAAAAAGTGCATTGTAAAGCTTAATATCAGGCGGGGCCTACTTCACTGTGAATATGGACACATGAATGTGTCCTTTAAGCTGAATTACACATTTTAGTATGGTTTATGAAATTCCTGTGGTCTTGGAGCATCCTCTGATGTCCTATTTATTTTATGACATCATGTAAGATATCTTAATGCTATGTGTGTACGAACATACGGGCTTCTTGCATTATCGTAGCTGCCCATGCGCAGTAACGCCTGTTTTCTGGCACTCCATGGCAACTGCTGAAACGAACCCATGTCTAAGAGGTCGCGGGAAAGAATTGCAAATGGTTCTTCGAAAAGTGTTATTTTAGAAGGAACTTTTCTTTTACGCAAGATGAACTATGTAACATGTGAGAATGTGCAATGAATCTCTTAAATCACAGAGTGTTTGACTTTCATTTAACACTTAAAACTTTCAGGACCAACCACATAGAATAATTTTGAGCCCATAAGACCAGACATTGTCATTGTTTAAAATTTTACTGGCACATTTGTGTGATGTATCTTAAAGTGCAACACAAGCTAAAAATACCAATGTTATATGTGAAAGCTTAACTTTTCTTGTAGGTTATTAATCTTAAAGAGCTGTATTATATCTGAAAGCTTGGCCTTTCTTCTAGCTACTCTATGTACATTAATTTAAGCTATTAACTTTTACTATTTGTGTGCTCATGCTACTTAAGTGATGTTGGTATCGGCTGAATACATCATGTGTCCTATGCTCCAAATATCTGATGTGATTGGCTCATGAGATCACTTGACATGAGCTATGATTGGCTTACAGTAGCACATTGCAATCTCTTATTTCAGTGCTTTGCAGACTAACATGCTGTGTTCAATGGAATTCGAATTTTTGCTTACAATAGTGCATTGCAATCTCTGTTTCAATGCTTCAGAAACTAATGTGCTGTGTTTGGTGGAACTCAAATTTATACTTTCATAATAAAAAGTATGCAGCATATCTTGATATGAAGGTATGCAATGTACATGTTGCTGCACATCAAAGATCTTTCTAAAGCGCCGTTTCCTTTTCTCCCTTGCCGAGTTTTGTTTTCTAAAGTGCCGGGAAGTTCTCACTGGTGTATAAAACCTTTACCACTCAAAGGATTGATGCTTTTAGAGCTCCAATGGAAAGTACACTGTTGCTTATCATGGTATAAGTGTATTTTCACCTTGGAAGATGTGTATTTTAACGTGGGAAATAGTGTGTTTTTAACCAGGAGATCCAGGAAAAATCCAGGAATTTCTTTTTTTTGTCCATGTATACTCCATGTTTAACCATGTTGCACTTGTCAAAGAACTAATCTCCTTTCCTGATCCCTAGTGGAAACACTTCTCTGCTACCACTGATACCAACCCTGCCAACCATAGCCAACCTAATCCCAACATCCAACGTCACCTCAGCCATGTCATACCGACCCAGCCAACAACGAACCTCCCCTGTTTCACCTAAACAGCCCCTGGTCATGTTATGGGAATTCCTTACCTCCGACTTGGCCTCACCATCCTTCCCCAGGTCCCTTCCTCAGAATGCTAACCATTCAGCAGAGGAAAGAACAGCCATACACCTCAAAACAGATCCTGGCCTAATCATACTCCCTGCAGACATAGGCTCCACAACTTTTCTGATGAATCACAGGGACTGCCTGGCAAAAGGCTTCTGTGAACTTTCCAATTCCTCCTTCCTAATGAAATCCTTAGCCACTTCCCAGAACATCTACCCGAGTATCCCCCTTCTCTCCCCAACGTCATTCCACACACGCACACATTCCATATGCTCCCCAAAATCCACAAACCCAACAGTCATTGACACGCTATTGTAGTTGGTTATTGTGATCCCACTGAAAGAATTTCTGCTCTTGTTGACCACCACCTCCAATTAATTGCCTGAAACCAGTCTCCCACGTCAGAGATGCTAACCAGTTTTTCACTGTCTCACCACCATCTCCACACCCTTACTTCTTAGACCCCTACTCATCACTATTGGTGCCACCTCTCTATAGTGAACTTTCCTTACGCCCATGGACCTATTGATCACTACCTCTCCCAGAGTCCTTCAGGCTCCAAACTCACTACTTCATTCTTCATACAACTTACTGACTTTATCCTAGCACACAATTACTTCTTCTCCAAAAGTGAAGGTATACAAACAAACAAATCTGTGGCACAGCCATGGACACCCATATGGCATTCTCCTATGCCAACCTGTTTATGGACCATCTAGAGGAAACCTTCGTAGCCTCCCAAAACCTCAAACACCTGATCTGGTTTAGGTTCATTGGTGATATGTTCATGATCTGGATTCAGGGCCAAGACACCCTATCTTTATTCCTTCACAACCTCAACATCTCTCCCACCTGCGCCACATGGTCCTGCTCAACACAGTGTGTCACTTTCCTTGACATTGACTTTCTCTTCTCTAACAGCCCCACAAACACCTCTGTCCACATTATGCCATCTACCACCAACAATACCTGAATTTCAAAAGGAGCCATCCATTCCACACCAAAATATCCCTTCCATGCAGCTGTGTTACTTGGGAACAGTGTGGGTAGTGTGAAGAATGTCAAGTCTATAATCGATTTCGTGCCATGTATTGTGGAGAATCTGTTCTGTGACAGAGTTGATGACAATTCTTATGCACTGTTTCAAGTCTTGCAGGTCCTTTACTGGTGTAGCATATACCTGGTCTTTCACATAACCCCACAAGAAAAAATCGAGGGGGGTTATGTCGGGCGAACGTGGCGGCCAGGGAATTGGACATCCACGGCCAATCCATCGTTGCGGTAATGTGTCATTTTAAAATTTTCGGGCATCAAGGCCCCAATGGGGTGGTGCACCATCCTGTTGAAACATCACATTTGGCTGCAGGTCTGTTATCTGTGGCACAGTAAATTGTTCCAACATGTCCAGGTAGATGGCTCCATCCACAGTCGGCTCCTGAAAGAAAAACGGCCCAACAATGCGATTTATCATCAAACCACACCACACATTAACTTTTGGACTGTCGCACATATGTTCCCTAGGTGCATGTGGATTTTTGGACACCCAGCTGCGCACATTGTGACGATTGACAGCCCCTGACACATGAAAGGCTGCCTTGTCAGTAAACATCATGCATGATAAAAATGTCTCGTTCGCGGTAATGCGATCTAACATGACACACGCAAATTTTTCTTGCTTTGGTCGATCATCAGGCTTGATTTCTTGCACAACCTGCACTTTATATGCGTACAAACATAATCGCTGATGAAGCACTTTGTGCACTGTTGAACGTATCATACAAAGTTCTCGTGCTGTCTGTCGCACTAACTTCTGTGGACTTTGTTCGAATGACCGCCGCACTTGTTCCACATGATGTTCGTTGATCCTAGGCTTACCACCACCATGCCCTTTCGTAACACTCCCAGTAGCCAAAAACTGATCACACCACTTCTTTATAGTCTTGAACGACGGGGGCGCTTTGTTGTAAACTCGACGAAAGTTTCTTTGCACTTGGGTCTCAGATTTTGTCTATGCATACCACCAGACCACTTGTGCATGATCCTTCATATCCTCCATTTTGCTAAAACAATTGATTGCAGCTCCACTATGGCCACTTGGCATATTAAATTTGCACACCACAAACTTGTTGAGTTGCTCTGTCTGCCCCTTCAGGATTCACAGGTCCACCATCTGAAATGAGAAAGATATAGGATATTAAAATGTTGGAGTCTCATTGTGGACACCCTGTATTTTGCGACAATGATGTATTAAACTGATGGTTCAGTAATATTCACACCTATCAGCACCTGCCTTCTTGGTCTGGTAGGCCACTGTATACAGTATGTTATCTTGACCCGTAGGCACTTAGGGTAGTCTGAACAGCTGCTTCATGAGGGAAGTTATTAAGCCTGTAGCATGCCCCTCCCTCATGCTATAATATGCATACAAATCACCATCACTGAGCTTAGTAGCATCACCACATTGCTTACACCAGGTTATAAGATTAGCATGTGCACCAGTTTCACATATTCCATGGGAATGAATACACAAAGAGTAGCTACATTAACTCTTGCAGAGGCTTTCTCAGAAAGAGTCCACATAGCTTTACTTATCTTGGCAGAATTCTATCTAAATTAGTTTTACTAGACAGCATAGAGTTATTACAGTGTGAAACAGTAACAATAAACAATACTTAAGCAAGGCAATGCCAAGCCATGATGGTGAAAGATTTGCAAGCCTTCCTTGAAGAACTGTGAATAGTACTACTTCCTAGTCTGCACTTTTGTGTGATATGTTCCACACCAAACACACTTGGAGTATAGTTCATTGAAACTTTTTTGTCACTCTCTTGTAAGAAACATTTTTGATGGTTTGTGAACTCACATACAAATCATGGGGAAGAAGATTTTTCAGTACTAGGCCTTCTTTGATTCCATTACAGGATGCTTTGAGGCTCTAATTGCAGAGCCTGAGGGCTCCACCCTATACTAAATTCTCAAAGACAGAGATCATGGATATATCTGTATTTCTAATCATTTTTGTATTGTCTTATGTGTCTTGCTTGATATAAATTTCATTTCAGCCACAATTATCATTGGTGTTGCAATTTTCACTTATGTCAGTGTATAATGACAGTATGAAATCATTGCATTGCATTGCATGATTTGTATCCAGATGACATACAATAGTAATCAAATACTGAAACTACTGTAGTGTTACATGTTAGTTTAAATTGATCCACTAAAATGTATTATTTTATTCCAGGGAATCGTGAAGATCAACATCAGTTAGAACTTGCAATTGAATTATCTCTGTGTGATCGTGAACAGCAGCAGGACTCTGTGCAGGAAACTGAAAATGACCAAGATATGGATATTGATGTTGATGTTGCTGTTGACAATTTTCTTCGTAGTTTAGCTGGCCAACGACTAGACGCCAGCAGTGAAACAGGTGTGTATATTGTTACTGAAATGAAATTTAATTCTTTAATTCAAAAGAAGTACCTTATCATTATTTTAGTGTTGGTACTGAAAACCTAGCCACTTGTACAAGAATTGCTTTTATTACTGTCAATTTTCTATCTATAAAAATTATATGTCAAAATAGAAGCAGTGTCCTAATTACAGATGTTGTGCCCTTGTATTTCACGAATAGAAAATGCTCTCAACCAACAGTTAAATGTTTTTCACAAGTTGCAACATAGTTGTGGGTCTAAACAGTGATCCAGGAAGTGCAGAATGAGTTTCTTTTATTTCTGCCAACGATCACAAAACCTTTGGTCATAAGACTACCAGTTTCAGTCAGCAATCACCATCTTCAGATCTGTTTTTTAACTTGTTCTAAAATAATAAAGGCATAGTGGAATTGCCACAAAATATACACTAAATCAGGATAGCATAGCAAGCCACAGCTCTGGCAGAGTCATGCGGCCTCTATCGCTGCTGGTCGTGGCCAGTAGCAATAGAGGCAGTATGACTGCCAGAACTGTGGCTTAGTTTACATCATATTTTAAATATGTGTGGTATAGATATACTGATTTTGTATATATTTTGTGATGATACCATTATGCCTTTTTTATTTTAGGATGAGTTATGACACAGACCTGAAGATGGTCATTGCTATTTAAATGTTTTTTCTGTCTATTTTCGAAAAATGAGGTTGCATATACTGCAAACAGGAAAGGAAAACAGCGACACACAATAAAAAGATACACAAAGGACCTACTCTCAGAGAAGACATCCAATTAATGAAATTGAGTATCTCTTTTTAATTTATGCATTTACAATAAATGAGACTGCAGAAATGTTGCTGGAAAATCTCTGTAATTTTACTGATAATCATAGTTATTAAATTTTTTTGTAAGAAAGCTCTGGTAGAATGTAAATACTTTGGGAATAAAGGAGACCATTTCCTAAAAAGCAGAAGAATTGTCAACAAGCACACATGAAAAAGAGAAAGAAAACTTGCTCTCCTTCAGAGGAATCCCTCTATTTGCCACAAGCCAGCAAGCATTCTATCTCTGTTTTGTATGTGACTGTCTACAACTCTGTGTTTCTGCTTGTCGGTGAATGGTCTCCTTTACTCCTAAAGTTATTAATTTCCACAGTTTGAAATTTGTGAACACTTTACTTGAAAACACTTAATTTTATACTCCACATGAAATTAACCATATAACTGTCAAATTCCTTTGTTGTGAATCTACATCACATATAAATACTGGAAGGATTAAACAAGAAAACTCTCCATAAAGCGGAGGAATTGAGCAGTCAGTAGCCCATAAACAGGACTGAAAATGTCACTAAGCTTTCAGACGGTGTTATCCTGGTTGATTACATGGTACCTCGCATTATAGCTCAACCGGGATAAGGATATGAAAGGGAAAGGGAGGAAGGGAACAGGCTGGAAATGTGATACTAGTGAGCTGGACCTGGTGCGGGCGTGGGGAGTTACATGTGGCACACAGTGAAGTTAATGGAAGTGGGAGCTAGAACAGGGGCCATGAAGAAGACTCTGTAAGTGTGGAATGAGTGAAGTGAGAAGGTGGGGGTAGGGGGGAGCCATGAGAAGAGAGACAGGGGTGGGTTGGGTGTTGGACAGGGCTAAAAGAGACTGAGGCCAGGAGGATTGTGAGCTCACCAGTGTCACATTCCTGTCTTGTTCTCCTGCAGCCTCTTCCTCATAGACCTTAGTCACCCTTTACTGTGCTTTACTGTGCTCTTCCATCCCCACCCACCTCCTTTTCCCATTCACCTACCCCATGGACAGATGGGGAATCAATCTCCTGCCCTTCTGAGTAGAAGTCCATCGCCAAATCACTTGGTTAAAATCTAATTTAATATGTCCTCTTCACAAATATTTCTGTTCCTTTGCACATTCTCCCTCATCTAGCTTCGCATATTTTAACCCTTTGACTGCTACAAACGGGCTTGCTACACTCCATTGAGAGCATAGCTTTGTCATTGCCTGGGAGACCATGTTCTGACCACTACCTAAATACTGGATTTACCGCATGGTCTATCTCCCCTGTGCTGCATGTTCCTGGAGTGCTGGGCATGACGACTTTAGCTGCTGTTACAAGTTTTGTCTTCCCCCAGCCCCCATCAGTAAGAAATAAATACAGTTACTCTATTAACAATAAATATTACAGGTTGCCCTGATGCCGTGGATGCAGAAAGAACAGAAAAATGCATTTTAAAGGAGAGAAAGACTATCTACTTGAGTACGCATAGTCTAGGGGTAGTGTCTTTTTGGTACTGGGTTCCAATCCTGCCACCACTTAAATTTTGAATAAAAATCGTCAGCAATGGTGGCCAATGACTTCTGGCATAAGTAGTCACCCACATTCAGCAAACAGCTTTGTCAAAGAGTTTGCAGGAGCGAACACAGGCTCAGGGCACTCTCTTGCCCTTGGGGTGGGAAACTGCCCCTAAAAGCAGAAGAAGCAACAATGATCAGTGGCATGAGGATGCAGGAAGCAATGGAAGCCACTGCTTTGAAGACACATAATGTGTATTCACAGGACATACGACAATAATTGAAGAAGTGTCATGGTGATATCTCCAGTGGCAAAAGATTCCAGTCTAGTCCACCATTCAGATTTCCAGGAGATGACTGTCAAGGGGAAGGTGACCTTGAGAAAAAGACTGAATAACCAATGAAAGTACAATGTTCTATGAGTCAGGGCATGGAATCTCAGAAATTTGAATGTGATAGGAAAACTAGGAAATCTGAAAAGGGAAATACTAAGGTTCAGTCTAGATATAGTGGGGATCAGTGAAGTGAAATGGAAATAAGACAAGGGTTCCTGGTCAGGCAAGTACAGGGTAATATCAACAGCAGCAGAAAATGAGGGTAATATCAACAGCAGCAGAAAATGGTATAACCGGAGTAGGATTTGTTATGAATAGCAAGGAAGGGCAGAGAAAGAGAGTTATTGTAAACAGTTATAGTGAACACTGTTCAAGAATCATATGAGGAGGAGGTACACTTGGAAAATGCTGGGAAATATGGGAAAATTGGCAAGGAAAGGAATATATGGAAAAAACCAACAAGAAGAAGGACAGGGTAGCAGGACATCTGTTAATATGTCACAGGATAACTTCCATGGTACTAGAACGAGCTTTAGAGGGTAAAAACTGTAGAGGAAGTCAGAGGATGGAATACATCCAGAAAATAATTGAGGGCATAGGTTGCCCGTGCTACTGTGAGATGAAGAGGTTGACACAGGAGAAGAATTTGTGGTAGGTTTCATGAAACCAGTTAGAACACCGAAGACTCAAAAAAGAAAGGGAAAAAATGAACTTAAGTTTCTCACTTTAAAACTCCTCTGGAGATGAAACACTCCATAGACAAACACACAGGTGTGTCAATACTGTTTTGTGCCTAAGAATTGTACCTTTCCTGGAATTTTTAGTAGGATGGTAGAAGCCTATGACAAAAGCAATGCATCACATAGGATTCATCTCAGTAACTTAGAATTCTTTCATAGTTACTCTTCCATAAATCTGCTGCCCCACACATATTCATAACTGTAGTAACTCGAGGAAAGGGTGAATCTGTTAGTGATAGTTCTCTAATACATCGTCAGTCATTGGGAACCACAGTAATAACTTTTTCACTCCTCATTTGTTGATTTAATTCATGAATTGTCAGTGACACAGGTGAGTGGCAGGCCACTAATGAAATACTTATCACTTCACTCTAAGAAAACTATTTGGCAAAAAAATTTCACATGTTACAGTATGACATCTTTCTTTTCATTATTATCCAAATTGCTGACCTGCATCTGGTTAAATAAAAGACTGCACAAAATTTTAAGACTTTTGTGAGGTAAAAATATATTTCATAGACTTTACATATGGTTTGTTTTAGGACATTTATTGTCGTGTATGAAATCTAGCTAACAATTCAAAAATCATCACCTTGTTTGAGATAATGGTTTTATATCTACAGGTGGGTTACACAAATTGTCAGAGCCACAGAGGACTGAACATTCCAGCCACTATGAAACACACGCAATCTGGTTTTAAGAAAACCATTTGATGCATTAAAATCTTACAGTATGATATCTTGTTGTTGTGATCTTCAGTCCAGAGACTGGTTTGATCCAGCTCTCCATGCTACTCTGCCCTGTGCAAGCTTCTTCATCTCTGAGTAACTACTGCAATGATATCTTAAAAGAATGAATTTCTTTCCATTACTCTTCTTAGTTACTGTACTGCATCCAATAAAATAAAGCATTACATGATATTTCAAGATTTTTAAAGATGTAAAAACTCATTGTGTAGACTTTTCGTATGGTTCATTTTATGTCATTTATTGCTGTTTATGAAATGAAACTAACAAATTGAAATTTTATTTAAAAAATTGAGTGCAAAGTCATATGATCACTGTTCTCAGGATATTGATTCTCATATCCATGGGAGTGTTGTGTGCATTTCTGCCAGTGTTCTGCCCATTTGCAATGGCAGTCATGTGGTTTTAATATCCTTTGTATTTAAAAAACAATTCAAAACATTGAAATGAGGTTTTCTTTGCAATGAAAGCCTTTTATCTATTGAAAAGAATACTGTGGTATTGCACACATTAATACTTATAATACCTTGTGTGGGATACTCACCTTTAATCGAAACCTGTTTGTTGTTATGTACCAAAAGATGTAATCGCTAAGTAACTAAATGGATTGATTATTTTAGTTTCCACTGAGACCTTTTGTTTATTTAAACCTTTAGAATTCATAACAACTACATGTAATGATATCAGTTTGCCTGCTAGTCTCTCTAGCAACACTTTTGCAGTGGTCTTTATACGGAGGCATCTGATACTCTACTTCAGTTTGTTTTATCCTGTGATGCCAAGCACCAAGTATAATTACCTATCACTATTTTCAAGATTTCTTCCTCTGTTCAACCACAGTAATGTGCCATTTTCTCAGACAAAAATGAAGATGAAATCAGCAACGTGAATAAGATTACAGCAGCAAGTCCACAAAGGCCAAATGATGGAAAGTTGCTGAGCGCTCAGGGCAGAAATTCAGCTACTTGGCTGCTCTATGTGGGTGCTAAGTGCCTTGTGCGTTTACTCATCCGGAGCACACAGAGCCAAAGCAGGCAGATGCGTTAACATGTAGGGAGCACAGAGGGTGTGGAAACGGAGTGCACATGTACATGCCTAGAGCAGCTGATGGGAGGACAAAAGGTCCATGTAAAAATGTCCAGAGCACTTGGGGACAGTAGCGGTGGTGCATGTTAACACATCCAGGGCACTCGTAGGGTTAGATAACGTTTCCTGGTGTCTTCTTTGTTGGTTTTTAATTACAGTATAAATATAAAATATTGTAAACTGTCAGTAGAGTTAATAGTTTCTAATACTGTATACTATACGTAGCACAGACCTACTCAGTAGCAAATTTATTGCTGTCACCAATGCAATAGTCCTTGTGAGTACTTCTCTTTTTCTTCTCTGGGTGAGTTTCCCTCTTCACTTGATAGCATGTCCACACATCCCCTCCACCCCCCCCCCCCCCCCACCCCCCCCACCAAAAAAAAATAAAAATAAAAAAAAAAATAAATAAATTCCTTTTTTTGCCCAGTGTTTACTTACTAGGCTTTATCATCCTGGTATCATATTCTGTCACTTTCTCCTTCAAAACCATTGTTAGTTTTCCCTCTCATTCAATAAATTGAATAACATACATAACAAGCAATGATACTTGTCAGTGAAGGTATTTTCCTTGACAATTTTTGATACTTATACTAAGAGGTAACTGTGCAGACTACACTGAATAGGATCATGAAAATATACAGGCGTGTGACCAAGTTATTTTTTCATTATGACCTAGAATCACAGTTCAGTTTATCAGTATTATATGAAATGCCTGTGTGAATTAATAGTTGTCCCAGTGTTGAAGAACCTATAAAGAAAAAGCTAGGATACCTAACGTAACAGTTGCCTTCTGGGCAGAATACATTTATTTACACTACTGGCCATTAAAATTGGTACAACAACAAGAAATGCAGATGATAAACGGGTATTCATTGGACAAATATATTATACTAGAACTGACATGTGATTACATTTTCATGCAGTTTGGGTGCATAGATCCTGAGAAATCAGTACCCAGAACAACCACCTCTGGCCGTAATAACGGCCTTGATACACCTGGGCATTGAGTCAAACAGAGCTTGAATGGCGTGTACAGGTACAGCTGCCCATACAGCTTCAACACGATACCACAGTTCATCAAGAATAGTGACTGGCGTATTGTGACGAGCCAGTTGTTCGGCCACCATTGACCAGACGTTTTGAATTGGTGAGAGATCTGGAGAATGTGCTGGCCAGGGCAGCAGTTGAACATTTTCTGTATCCAGAAAGGCCCGTACAGGACCTGCAACATGCGGTCGTGCATTATCCTGCTGAAAGGTAGGGTTTCACAGGGATCAAATGAAGGGTAGAGTCATGGGTCGTAACATATCTGAAATGTAATGTCCACTGTTCAAAGTGCCATCAATGCGAACAAGAGGAGACCAAGACGTGTAACCAATGGCACCCCATACCATCATGCCAGGTGATACGCCAGTATGGCGATGACGAATACACGCTTCCAATGTGCGTTCACCGCGATATTGCCAAACATACGACCATCAAGATGCTGTAAACGCAACCTGGATTCATCTGAAAAAATGACATTTTGCCATTCGTGCACCCAGGTTCGTCGTTGAGTACACCATCACAGATGCTCCTGTCTGTGATGCAGCATCAAGGGTAACCGCAGCTATGGTCTCCGAGCTGATAGTCCATGCTGCTGCAAACGTTGTCAAACTGTTCATACAGATGGTTGTTGTCTTGCAAACATCCCCATCTGTTGACTCAGGGATCGAGACGTGGCTGCACGATCTGTTACAGCCATGCAGATAAAATGCATGTCATCTTGACTGCTAGTGATACGAGGTCATTGGGATCCAGCACGGCTTTCCGTTTTACGCTCCTGAACCCACCGATTCCATATTCTGCTAACAGTCATTGGATATCGAGCAATGCGAGCAGCAATGTCACGATACGATAAACCGCAATCGCGATAGACTACAATCCGACCTTTATCAAAGTCGGAAATGTGATGGCACGCATTTCTCCTCCTTACATGAGGCATCACAACAACGTTTCACCAGGCAACGCTGGCCAACTGCTGTTTGTGTATGAGAAATCGGTTGCAAACTTTCCTCATGTCAGCACATTGTAGGTGTCGCCACCAGCACCAACTTTGTGTGAATGCTCTGAAAAGCTAATCATTTGCATATCACAGCATCTTCTTCCTGTCAGTTAAATTTCGCATCTGTAGCAATTCATCTTCTTGGTGTAGCAATTTTAATGGCCAGTAGTGTATTTTCCTGACTGTTGAAACATCTAGTGCATCAATACAGTTCTTGGTACATATGAATGTCACTAGTACAGAGTATGGTAATGGAAAGTCCTTGATAGAATATAAATAATTTAAGGAGTAATGGTAACAGCTCACCAAATAATTCAGGCATTGAGTCATGGACAGGTTCATAAACAAGTCTGAGAACATTGCTAGTGTTTGAACAAATTCTTCTTCAGAACTCTAGAGTAAGTGTACATTGTCCAAGCACTACATTATAAAGTGTAATTTAATAACAATATCTTCATTGTGAAGAGTGAGTTAATAAACTGGACAAACTGCTACAAGAGTTTAATTGACTAGAACTTCTTTCATAAATTGTCTGAATTTTCTCACAGTTTCACTTGCTGTCTGCTTTGTGCTTAGTTATGTAACCAAAAACCCTATTGTGCTGCAGAATAGCATTCAAAGTAAAAAATTAAAATTTAAGAAGTGCTAGATATGTCTGCAGTATCAGTTTAGCAATGAAAACGAAATATAATTAAAAAACCTGTACACAGTGACACAAGATAGTAAAGATACGGAATATAATGCAGATGACGTAATATATAGGGTAGTGGGTGGCATCAAAATAGGTTGTTTCTTAAGAGTAACAGAATATGGAGTATGCAGTTTTCATTTTTGTGCATGCATCCTGAGAACTTGATGACTCCCCACCCTCTATTCAGATTTGCACTTGAGTAGTAAACTTGCCAAAAGCTGTAATTTGATCACAACTCTGACATCTACTTGAGGCAAACAAACTGGCACACATACTAATGCAAAAGGAAACAGAGTTACTCATCAACAACAGAGGAAGAGTTTCTATGAAGAACTTACACACACATTTAGACTCTTTGACATTTTATCTGACAGCTTTAATACCACTTCTGTAGTGCTGTAATGATATGTGTGTAATTGTGTGTATTCAGTTTATGTGTAAAGTGGTTAAAACACAGAACATTTTATTTTCTGTGTGATAAAATTCAGCAGCCCTTGTAGAAATCTACGTTAGGGTGTGAAGTTTTTTTTTCCTGTGAATTAAGTTGCACTAATTACGAACTGTGTATTCATAAGTGTTAGAGGGTGCAGTTGTAAATAATGAGCATTAAACCGTAGGTCCCCATTCCCCAGTTGGATAAATGGGGCAGGTTAGCACCATGCAAGTCACCAAAGTGGTTACAATTGAAAGACTTGCACCAGGCCAGTGAGCTACAAGGAAGCTCTGGGTTGAAGGACCACTCCAGCCAATCTGATTTATGTTTTTTTGTGGTCTTCCTAAATCATCTAAGGTAATTTTGGGATGATTCCTTACCGTATTTACTCGAATCTAAGCCGCACTTTTTTTCCGGTTTTTGTAATCCAAAAAACCGCCTGCGGCTTAGAATCGAGTGCAAAGTAAGCGGAAGTTCTGAAAAATGTTGGTAGGTGCCGCCACAACTAACTTCTGCCATCGAATATATGTAGCGCTACAACAGGCATGTTTTGCAGGCACAAAGATAAATACTGGTGCCAAAACCTCTTCGTCAGTAAATAAATTTTAAAAAAAAGGTGGAAAACGGGCTTTTTTCTCCGCCCTGAGTTTCGACCACTGCACTTTCATACATTATCCAACGAAGTAAATAGAAACTTCGTATTGTTCATCTTCTAGCAGCATTTCAATGTACTACGACAATCCGACTGGCAAGACTGTTTGGGATGTTTGTCAATATGGGAAACTCTACGTCCTGAATTTTTTCCTACCTGTGAGAAGAGATAGTTGCTACTAGGAACTTTTATGAATTGTGAATCACATGCAGTATTCTCTTCACCATAAGAATAATACGAATATAAACATTTTGCCATGTATTCTTTCGTGTTTGCTGCTGTCTCATTTAAATCCTGTCTGCCTAATAAACTACGAAACTAGAGCGAGACAACAGTAAACGCGGAAAAATACACATATCATGTCATGTTTATATTCATATTATTCTTATGCCTAATAGTGATACAGTCAGAAATGAAGCACGGCAATTGACTAGATTTTTAAATCTAAGATGACTCTAATTTCTGTGCAGAATATAATGTACTAAAGAGGCGTTTGCAAAGATTTTCAAATGGAGAAAAATGTTCGCTAAACTCTCGTTCAGAACGTCTTCCATCATATGCAGTCTATTATTTGGTTATTGTTGATCATTATCAAAGAAAGCAGCAGTGTAAGTAACCGCGCACAAGAGCAAGCCATGCCGTGAGCAGCGACAGGCCGTAAACACTCATTATCAGAATGCGACAAACAATGCATGACACAGTACAGTAATGCATTTTCAGCTTAGAGTGACGTAAACACATAACGGCGCTTATCAGATCAAAGAAAAATAAGCAATCAATTCAAACCAGATGAAGCACGTGAAAAAGGAAGGGTACCCATATAAATACGGACGGAGCGCCTGACGCATAGCAATGGTTAAGCTTACGACTCGAACCAAACTACTGTAGCTGTATCGTCATTCATTCGACCTAAATTGTGTCTCGTATTATAATGGACCAACTTTGTTTCGATTTGGAGGTGTGGCCTAAAACTTTTATCTCCCCTTGAATTTCGAGTCTCATTTTTCAGATGCGGCTTAGATTCGAGTGCAGCTTAGATTCGAGTGCGGCTTAGATTCCAGTAAATACGGTACGCTGCAGCCAGGCGACTAGCGCGAGTTTTGGTGTTCTCGTAAAGATAAGTTATTTTAGATTATAAAACATATAGATTAGTACTGATTACGTGGTAAATAAGTGTATTAGTGTGCCGTTTAAGTGTACCATTAAAGGTTTCACTTTTCTTTACGTAATATAGCAGAAAACGCGAAAAGACCGTACAGTCGTATTTTTTGTTTACGTTCTGCTGCAGCAAATCTATAGAATTTCGCTTAGTTGTTCCTTGCTCTCTCCAGCAATTTAACTTAGCTTACCTCTTCATTATTTAACTAGCATTTCCGGAAAGTAGCGTAAAGTTTAACTTGTTGTTTCAGAAACTTTGCACTTTTGTTTTTGTTTACACACAGTTGCGTATAGGCCAAATTTGTGTAACCATATTTTCGTGTTTATCTGTAATTTAACTGACTTATTCTTAATCAACTATTACGTTTATCATGAGTGAAAAGTGCTTGACTTGCCGTAGAATTGTTAGGTCGGGGCTTTGGTGTGATGGGTGCTGTAGTTTTTTCCATGTGGGTGACTGTAGTGGCGTGGGAATAGGGGAAGTAAATGAGACTCATCAGTGGTTTTGTAGGATTTGTAGTAGAGATAGGAAGATACTGGAACAGGAGGGGAAAATTGCTGCCCTTCAGGCTGAATTAGACAAGGCCAGAGGAGATCTTGACAGGTTAAGGAGGGAGAAGGGTAAAGAGAGGTGGGAAGTGGCAACAGGCAACAGGAGGAACAGGCCTAGAACTTTGTCTGACAGCTTTATGGTGAATGTGGAAAATAGATTTGACCTGTTGCTTCAGTTAGAAGCTGGTGAGCCTCAAGCAGTTGCAGGTGTAGACAGGGCACAACAAACTTTCAGCAGCAGATTGAAAAGTAAGAATGTAGGGAAATCAGAAAAGAGAAAGAAAGTGTTGTTGTTAGGTAGTTCCCATGGAAGAGGTGTTGGCCAACTCTTGCAGGATGAACTAGGATCAGAATACCAGGTCACCAATTTTTTTAAACCTAGTGCTGGTCTGGAGCAGGTGACAGAGGATTTAGGATCACTTTGCAAAGATTTCACTAAGGAAGACACCGTGGTTATAGTGGGTGGGGCAGGTAACAGTATTGACAGAAATCCTGGGTACAGTATAGAGTGTGACCTGGCGAAGATTGCATCAGCATCGAGGCATACTAGTGTTGAGTTTGTATCTGTTCTTGGGCGCCATGACCGACCTCATTTGAACTCTTCTGTCAAGAGAGTTAATTTGGAGCTGGAACGGCTGCTCATGTCGGGTGCGGGGTCACACATTGGTGTGGTTCATGTTGATTCTCTCAGTAGGTGGGATTATACTAGGCATGGCCTTCACCTCAACAGGAAGGGGAAGGGTAAATTGGCTGGGGAAATAGCAGGAAAGTTAAAGGGGGGAGGCACTGTCATGAGTGGTAAAATACCAGTGGTTATAGGATTCAGAAAAGACCCTTTTTTAGGGTAGGGAGGACAGAAAGAAAGCAAATTTTAAGAGAGGTTAGAACTGAGACAAACCTTCAGTTTGAAAAAGAAATCAAAAAACATAATTCCAGCTTATTACATCAGCATAAACAGCCATTGGTTAAGAATTTTCAACTGTCAGCAGATATTTTAACTCCACCCAATTTTAACTCAGACAATGTGAAATGTCAGCTATCTTTATTGCATCAAAATATTCGAGGACTGAGAAATAAAATTAATGAATTAACTATATGCATAGATGAATTAGAGTCTTCAAACCCAGCTGACATAATCTGCCTCTCTGAACATCATGTGACCACTGGTATAGAACTTTTAAGTGTTACAGGGTTTAGGTTAGCATCTCACTTTTGTAGATCAGAAATGGAGAAAGGAGGAGTTGCCACATTCATCAGGAACTGTCATAAATTTAAGAACATAGACATTCATAAATTTTGCCTAGAACAGCATATGGAAGCATGTGCCACAGAATTAGATTTTCACAAAAAATCTTTCATAATATTAAGTGTATATCGAGCACCTGCAGGTAACTTTAATCTGTTTGTAAACCACCTTGAAGCTGTACTGGCCCATTTAATAACCAAAAACAAAGAAATAGTGGTTGCTGGTGATTTCAATGTAGATTTCCTTAAAGACTCTCCGAATAAGAACTTATTTGAGTTAGTAACACTATCATTCAACTTAATTCCCACAGTAAAGTTCCCCACTAGGATAGCCACTTGCTCACAAACAGCCATTGATAATATCTTTATAGAAAAGTCCAATGAACAAAATTATATTACAAAACCAATAGCCAATGGCCTCTCAGACCATGACATGCAGTTCCTTCTGTTAAATGTTAATACTGAACAGGATATAAAATCTGTTAAATCTGAGCTCAAGAGGGTAATCAGTAAGCCAAAAATTGATTATTTTAGGACACTCCTCAGAGACATTCACTGGACTGATGTTTACAGTGCTCATGGCATGAATGAAAAATATAACATTTTTGCTAATAAAGTGCTTACCTTATTTGAACACTGCTTTCCCCCAAAACTTACCAAGGTTAGAGGAAAATCTACAAAGAAGCCATGGATTACTCGAGGAATAAGGGTATCTTGTAAAACAAAAAGAAAACTGTATCTGTCAATCCGAAACATTTCCAATGTTGATGCTATAGCACATTATAAGAAATACTGCAAAATATTAAAGACTGTAATATGGACGTCAAAGCAAATATATTACAAGGAAAAGATAGTCATATCAGATAACAAAATAAAGACAATATGGGATATAGTGAACGAGGAGACCGGTAGGACCAGACATGAAGAGGAACAAATAGCATTAAGAGTAAATGATACATTGGTGACAGATGTGTATAGTGTTGCAGAACTTTTTAACAAACATTTTATAACTGTTACTGAAAAGATGGGGTTGTCAGGTTCGGTAGATGCTGCTATGGATTACCTTAGACCAGACATTTCAAGTAATTTCCATAATATGAATTTGACCCTCACTACCCCAA
The DNA here is from genome assembly GCF_021461385.2 of Schistocerca piceifrons. NCBI lineage: Eukaryota > Metazoa > Arthropoda > Insecta > Orthoptera > Acrididae > Schistocerca > Schistocerca piceifrons. Next base: position 431,396,589 of record NC_060143.1, on the reverse strand, counting down.
CAGAAATAATGTCCATCATAAAATCTTTAAAATCAAAAACATCTAGTGGGTATGATGAAATATCAACAAAGTTAATTAAAGAATGTGATTCTGAGCTAAGTAACATATTAAGCTATCTGTGTAACCAGTCGTTTATCAGTGGAATATTTCCTGAATGGCTGAAATATGCTGAAGTTAAGCCACTGTTTAAGACGGGAGATAAAGAAATAGCATCAAATTTCCGTCCAATTTCACTGTTACCAGCATTCTCAAAAATTTTCGAAAAAGTAATGTACCATCGTCTTTATAACCATCTTATCTCAAATAACATACTGTCAAAGTCACAGTTTGGATTTCTAAAAGGTTCTGATATTGAGAAGGCTATCTTCACTTACAGTGAAAATGTGCTTAATTCATTAGACAAAAAATTGCAGGCAACTGGTATATTTTGTGATCTATCAAAGGCATTTGACTGTGTAAATCACAATATCTTTTTAAGTAAACTAGAATATTATAGTGTAACAGGAAATGCTGCAAAATGGTTCAAATCTTATATCTCTGGCAGGAAACAAAGGGTGTTATTAGGAAAGAGCTTGATACATGTCTATCAGGCATCATCCAACTGGGAACTAATTACATGTGGGGTTCCACAAGGTTCCATTTTGGGGCCCTTACTTTTTCTTGTGTATATCAATGACCTTTCATCAGTAACATTACCAGATGCCAAGTTTGTTTTGTTTGCCGATGATACAAACATTGCAATAAATAGCAAATCAAGTGTAGTCTTAGAAAGATCAGCCAATAAAATATTTGTGGACATTAATCACTGGTTCCTAGCCAATTCTTTGTCACTAAACTTTGAAAAAACACACTACATGCAGTTCAGAACTTGTAAGGGGTGTCCCAAGAGTATATGTCTAACATATGATGACAAGAAGATAGAAGAAGTGGACAGTGTTAAATTCTTGGGATTACAGCTTGATAATAAATTCAATTGGGAGGAGCACACCACAGAACTGCTGAAGCGTCTTAACAAATCTCTGTTTGCAATGCGAATTTTGTCAGACGTAGGGGATATAAAAATGAAAAAGCTGGCATACTATGCTTACTTTCATTCCATAATGTCATATGGGATTATTTTTTGGGGTAATTCATCAAGCCAAGCTAAAGTTTTCCGGGCACAAAAACGTGCAGTAAGAATTATATGTGGTGTGAACTCAAGAACATCCTGCAGAAGCCTGTTTAGGGAACTAGGGATACTAACTACAGCTTCCCAGTATATTTATTCCTTAATGAAATTTGTCATTAAAAATATATCACTTTTTCAAACCAACAGCTCAATTCATGGAATCAATACTAGAAATAAGAATAATCTTCACAAGAATTTAAAGTCACTTAGTCTTGTACAAAAAGGTGTGCATTATTCAGGAACACACATTTTCAATAACTTGCCAGCAGCCATAAAAAGCTTAACAACCAATGAAATTCAGTTTAAGAGAAGCCTAAAGGATTTATTGGTGGCCAACTCCTTCTACTCCATTGATGAATTTCTTAGTAAAACCAACTGATTTGTATATAAGTACAACATAACTTCTGCACAATTTCAGTGCAGTAATGTGTTCACTGAAAATTTGTGTGTGTGTGTGTGTGTGTGTGTGTGTGTGTGTGTGTGTGTGTGTGTGTGTGTAAGTATAATCTAACTTCTGCACCATTTCAGTGCAGTAATGTGTTCATTGTAAATAAGTATTACAGTAGTTGTATTACATGTTTATTAGCTTATAAATAAATAAAAAACGTTTTTTATTTTAAATTCAGTGCATTAGTATTTGTAAAATGACTCTTAGTGTTCATTAAAAATGACGATCATTCCACTTGGGACCTGTGGAATGGTACATTAGCTTATTTGTTTTAGTTGTAAATATTTGTCATGTATTGTTGTTGTTCTGACATGTTCCACATCCAGGAGGACCTCCTCACTACGGATCAATTGGAATGAAAGTAAATCTAATCTAATCTAATCTAATCTGTTGAGGACAGTGATATGGAGCTGGATGCCTTCAGTAAGAGTAGAGGTTCAAATGCCTATCCAGTCATTCATATTTAAATTTTTCAAAATTGATTAAGGTAAATCCTAGGATACGTTCTTAAAAAAATGAAAATAAAAAAAAATAAAATAAAAAATAAAATAAAAAATTGGCCAGTTTTCCTCCCCACCATTGTAAAAAGTGAGATTGTGCCCCATCCCTAATGACCTCATTATCCATGGGATATGAAACACAAATCTTCCTTCTTTCCTTCTTCTGCTGTTTTTCCAAATGTTATTACATATGCCCAACATAACAATACACTTGTGTGTCATTATTTATTAACAGATGAGTTTAAGATTACATATGAGGAGGCTGTGTCTTGTCAGGGCTGGGGAAGTTGGTGGTTGTTAGCTCCCCATTGCAGCTCCAAGTGGACCAATCACCTCAGTATGGAAAATGTTGGTGGTTGAGATCTTAATCGTTAATCATCTGTACAATGTAAAATTCTTAATGCACAGAACTGAAAACTGTTAACATGAGATAGAGGTAATAATTCCTGAAGACCACTTGTTGCGTAGGAAGTAGACAGAGACAAAATAATCACTGCACGTGAATGTGCCATTTCAAATCTTTCCATGTGTTTCTCTTGATCTGTGTTCTCAGTAATTTATCTTTCCCTTCAACTCATTTTCTTTGTATGAATGAATGAATCTATTAGATTGATGCAAAAGTTCGTAGCATTTTTCCCACAAGTTTAATAAACACAACAGATACACATAACAGAGACTTTAATTATCCGTAATATATTCTCCTTCACTATTGGTTTCGAGCCAAAGATCTCATTGAGCCATGTTCAGAGTGCATTTTCATCCGGAATGCAAGTTTCTTGAAGGTCACTCAATAGAGTGTGGAAAAGGTTAAAATATGAGGGCACAAGGTCGGGTGAACAAGGTAGGTGCAGACTGACTTCCCAACCCAACTCCTGTACAGTGTTTTTTGTCAGTCTAGCAGAAAGCTGGCAGACATTATCATGGAGTAGCATCACTTCACACAGTCTTCTTGGTCATTGTTCTAGGATTGCATCTGCAAGACATTTCAGTTGTTGACAGTAAATGTCAGCAGTGATGGTTACACCTTGGGGAAGCAATTTGTACTACAGCACACCATCGCTGTTCCACCAGATGCATAACATTGGGGTTCGTGGATGAACATAGGACTTTGTACCAGGAGCAGCTGCACAGTTTTAGCTCAACTATTCCTCTCTTTTCTTTATGTTAGCATAAAGACACTATTTCTTGTCACCAGTAACGATAGAGGATAGGAATGGTTGGTGTTTTTGTCATGAGCCAATTGATGACAAGCAAGCACAGATCACATGTAGCCACCTGTTGATTTTTGTGATGTTGGCTTATAGCATACAGTACCCATACACCCCCCGGTGTCACTCAGCGTTGTGATGCCAATTGAGGAGTTACTCAACTGAATAGTAGCAGCTCTGGTCAAGGAAAACCATCATAACGACCTGGAGAGTGATGTGCTGACCACATGCCCTTCCTATCTGCATCCTCAGCTGAGGATGACATGGTGGCCAGACGGAGTGCATACCCATACAATTTTTGAACATTCCCCATGGAATGATCACAGGTCATCACATTTGTCAGCTCTCAAGTACACTAATGTGGACCATTGTGAATTAATGTGTTTAAATGATCTTCATCAAACTCTGAAGGTCTTCCTGAACATGGAGAGACACTAGTGTCAAAATGATCCTTCTTAGAACAAGAAAACCATTTTCCTGCTGTGCTCTGTCCAGAGGCATTATACTCACATGTGGTGCAAATGTTTGTGCCATCTCCACTGCTGTTACCACTCAACTGAACTCAAACAGAAGAATATGTTGGAAATGTTCAGCTCTCTCCACTCAGCACTCTATATCCTAACATGCACAGATCTAATCACTATCTCCAAATGACAAAATGACAATTTATAAACTCAAATAGCAACAGTGAACTACAAATAAAAACAACAATCGATAAAGAAACCCTGAAGCAACCAGAATACCAATGTGCAAAACAAAAATGCTACTAACTTATGCAACTACCTAATATATAACACCGTATCTTCTCACCTCAGTGATAGACATTGTGTCTCCCAAAACAATTGTCATTTAATGACTGAGATTGCTGTCATTGTTTAGTGATATCATGTTGTACAATACTCAACTAATTTAGTGGCAAGTAGTCATCATCATCAGTTATCTGCTATATTAGCAGGTCCTTTGCCTCTCCATTTTCTGCGATCCATTGCTTCCTTCTTAAGGCTGCTGTATGTTATACCGTCCATCATGTCATCCAGTATCAGGAATCTCTTCCTTCCTCGCTTTCTTTTCCCTTCTACATAACCTTCTAAAACTGTTTTTATCAGTCCGTCATTCTTTCTTAATATATGCCCAATCCAATTTCTTTTTCTTCTCTTTATTACATCTAGTAACTGCCTTTTCTCTCCCACTCTTCTCAGTACCTCTTCATTTTTTACTCTGTCCATCCAACTTATTCCTTCCATCTTCCGCCATGTCCAGATCTCAAAAGCCTCCAGCCTTTCTCTGTCTTTTTTCCTCATAGTCCATGTTTCAGCGCCATATAGAAGAACACTCCATACAAGACATTTTATGAGTCTCTTTCTGAGTTCTCTGTCCATATCGCTGCAGAAGATTCTCCTTTTCTTATAAAACGCCTCTTTTGCCATTGCTATCCTTGTTTCAATTTCTGTGGTGCACTTCCAGTCGGTGTCTATCCTGCTTCCAAGATACTTAAAATTTTGCACCTGTTCTAGTTTTTCTCCATTCAGCACAATTTTTAGTTCCTTATTTCCTCCTATTGCCAATACTTTTGTTTTATTTGTGTTAATTTTCATTCCATATTTTTTTCCGTTAGTTGCAATGGTGTCCACCAAATCCTGTAATTCTTTTTCCCCTGTGGCTAGAAGGACCATGTCATCAGCAAATCTCAAGCACCCTACTCTTCTTCCTCCAATTTCTACTCCTTTGTCATCTAATGAGCATTGGTCAATCATATTTTCCAAGTACAGGTTGAAAAGAGTAGGTGATAAACAGCATCCTTGTCTTACTCCTTTCCCTAGTCTGATCCAGTTCATACTTTCTCCTCTCACTTTAACTGAAACTTTTTGATTAAGGTACAATGAGTTTATAAGTCTTCTGGTTTTCCAGTCCACTCTCTTTTCCCTCATAATAGTCGCCAGCTTGTCCCAAACCACATTGTCAAATGCCTTTTCTAAATCGATGAAGCACATATATAGGTCTCTTCCTTTTTCAATAAACCTTTCTCCTAAGATTTGTAGGAGCCCTATTGCATCTCTGGTGCCCGTATTCCATCTAAAGCCAAACTGCTCCTCGCCGAGATTCTCCTCTATTACTTTTTCAAGTCTTTTATTAATTATTCTTAACATCACTTTGGCTGCATGTGAAATGAGGCTGATTGTCCTGTGCTCACTGCATTTCTTGGTTCCTTGTTTTTTCGGCAATGGAATCATTACTGTTGTCAAAAAGTCCTCAGGCCATTCACCACTGTCATATATTTTATTACATAACCTCAATATTTCTCTTGTTCCATTGTGGTTCAAGCATTTTAGTATTTCTCCCGGTATTGTATCTGTACCTACTGCTTTGCCATTTTTCATTGCAGCAATAGCAGACTTTACTTCTTCCATTATGATGGTCGGTCCTTTCTCTTCATCACTTACACTGTTGTGTGATTCAAGTTCCAGAGTTTCTGGTTTGCTATTTGTGTCATATAGCTCTTTTATATATTCTTCCCATCTCTGGAGGACATCGTCACGATCTTTATACACTACCTCTTCGTCTTTACTCAAAATTTCCATAGTAGCACTTCCTGCTCTGTTTTGTTCCCATGTCATAGTCTTTACTCTGTTGTATAGTAAGTCGTATCTTCCTTTCCTGTCCAGTTCTTGAGTTTCATCACATTCCTCTTTTAGCCATTTTTTCCTAGCCTGCTCTGTTTCTCTTCGCAGTTCGTTATTTAACCTTCGGTATATCTTTCTTGCATCTTCAGTGTTCTTGTTTTTCAATTTTCTTCTCTCCTCCATCTTGGAAATCATTTCTTGTGTGACCCATGGTTTTTTTGACCTTTTCCCTTTTACATATCCTATATTTTACTGTCCTGCTTTAATGATTCCTTCTTTGAGCATATTCCAGTACTCATTGGCATTATCAGGTGCTTCTTTGTCTCGTAATGTGTTTAGAAAGTCCCGAGACAGCATTTCTGTAATTTGTTCTTTGTTGGACCTTATCTTATCTAGATCCCATTTCTTCACCATTGTCGCCTTTTTCAGTTTTTTCTATTTCTGCCATAAGTAAGTTGTGGTCACTATTAATATCTGCACCTGGTAATGTGTGCACCTTCTTGATTCCATTCCTGTATCTTTCTTCTACCAGTATAAAATCGATTTGGTTTCTATATTTATCCCCTGGTGATTTCCAAGTGTAGAGCCTCCTCTTATGGTTCTTGAACCATGTGTTTGCCACTATCAGTTGCCTTTCCCTGCAGAAGTCAATTAACCATTCACCTCTATCATTTCTCTTTCCAAGACCATGACTGCCTACTATGTTTCCCTCTTTCCCTTCTCCCACAATGGCGTTCCAGTCTCCCATTACTATTTTGCAGCATTTTTTATTTTCGTCCATTATTCTCTCTATTACATTGTACGTTTCCTCTACAATTTGGTCATCATGTTCTGAAGTTGGCATATACACCTGGACAATCAGTAAATCTTTTTGTGCTCCTTTCAGCCTTACACCAATAACCCGGTCATTTGCATAGTCTACATATTCCACACATTTAGCCAATTCCTTTGTCATAATCATTCCTACTCCATTAATTCCTTTTACTTCTCCTCCTGGGTAGTAGAATACATATTCATCTGACTGCAACTCTCCATGTCCATTCCATCTTACTTCAGCAACTCCTACGAGGTCCATATGATTCTTTTCCATCTCTCTTTTAAGGTTTTCTAGTTTTCAACTCCTACGAGGTCCATATGATTCTTTTCCATCTCTCTTTTAAGGTTTTCTAGTTTTCCTGCTTGTAGCAGAGTTCTGACATTCCAGGTACCAATTCTCGTTTTGATTTTTTGCCTCCTTTCAAGACACTGATTTAACATGAGAGGAAGCCATTTTTTGTGCATAAAATGGAGACTGCATTATGCAGGGAAAATAATCTGCGGTGGTATTCCGTTGCCTTCCGCAGTTCTGGAGGCCGCCCCTAACATGGGATACAGACGCCTTTTGCAGCCGCCCGCTCTGGGTCAGACGCTGCATGAGAAGTATAGGTTGGAAAATGAAAGACCCCTAGCCCTCGAAACCTAATAGCGTCAAGGTCGGAAAAGAACAAGAGCTGGCCGAGGGTGTCCAGATAGGAAAGATAAGAGTGAGGAGCCTGGCATAAGTAAGTGGATGCAATGCCAGGACTCAGCTCGGGGCCCCGTGGTCGCCAGCCACGTATCACTAGGTGTGACTCCCTGAGGCAAGTAGTACTTGCCTAATATAGAAGTAATTCATTCAGATTTAATCTGCCTGGATGGAAAAACCACTGTCAACATATTTGTAAATTTGTGCTTCTTCATTACCATTATATTTAAATAATCTGTTTGGAATGGAAATGGAAAACCAATAAACACCTGGTTTGGTGGTTGTGAATAAACACCTAAAAATTCTGTCAGTATTGGTTGCTTTTAGAGCCGTGCTTGTTTCTCCCCAGCTATACATGCGAAGTGAATACAGTTTGTTTTCCTAATCCAAAAACTAGCAAACATATCTTTACTCCCATTTATTTTCACCTTTAGCAAAGGAAACTAGTCAAGTCAGTGTTACATAGATCATTTGTAAGATTTATGTGATAGTAGTGTTGCTGCTTAGGCGTGACTCACTTGTGTATGTGGCTACATGTTGACCTTTTAGAGTTTGACAAGTACCGTAAAAGAGTACACTTGAATTTAATAACAAAATAAACAGATTTATCCTTTACACTACCAGTGCTATAACCGAAGTATACTTTTAACATGTTGATTTTCTACTTTTGTTCAAAGTGTTGTATCGATCCAACCGAGAACAATAGCCTTCAGGCATGTGATGTAAGTCAAGGCATACGTTAACAACATTGAAGTAGCTCCTAGAAATTTATTACTAACAATGTGCAATACTAGATAAATGAAATCTAGTTAACCAGCAAGAAATCTGTACTTTGAAAACAGCTACTGCTTTCTCATTTACAATATGTAGCTAACACTCTTAACCTAACAGGATCTTCAATCCTTAAATGTAGGTAATCAGGTAATTTGTAGAACTGGTGAATGATGCATGTTTTCAATTTTCTTTTAAATTGTTATGGTCTGTCAATTTCTTGGTTTGTATTGGAGATTTTTTTCATATGAGTACATAACTCCATTCCGAACTGCAGAGAAAAAGACAAATTCAACCTGAAACTTATTTTTGTTTCTTTTATTGTAGTGAGGAAACCACACTTCAGCAGAAACTGTAATTTTATCCACTGCTGAATAGGTTGCTAAAATAATTATTCACTTTGCAGCTCAGGAGTGACTCTGTCCATCTCCAGAAATATCAGCCAGGGAAGGATACAAAGTCGTAACCACAAATGAACTTAACAACACTTTACTCAGAATAGATTTTACAAAAGGTGTTGCATGATGCACATGAGTAGGCATACCAAAATGAGAACAAAGTCTTTGTACAGGGTATGGAGTCATGTGCATCACCCATCAGTACCAGAACTTAACTGACAACAGCCCAGTGTTACAAAACTTAACTGACAACACATGCTGCCAGGTGATGTGCATGTGTAGACAATGGCACTGTATTGTACCCATGGAAATAGATGAATAACCTTAAATCAAAAATATAAAAATAAAAGAAACATATTTAAGTGTGAACTAAATGAGAGAAGAAGACACAAAAATGTGTACAGTATACAGGATACAATAAATAGCTTTACAAAAAATATAGATGATGATAGGAGCTGCCACCAGGTGACAAGACTGAGTTGAGAAATGATGTAATTGGCATGACATTAGTAGTAAATTGTAAAATACCAACTGCTCATAATGCACTATTCATATAAATACAAAATGTAAGGTATGTGTCTATTCAGTCAAGCTTTGTAGTCATATTTTGTCATCAGATTAATTGTTTTGCCTTATTTTTTTTATATGAATAGTGAATGACATGTTTGTATTTTATCATTTATTACTAATATTGCTCAAATTATGGTATTTCTCAACTCAGTCTTGTCACACGGTGGCAGCTTCTGTCAGCTGTTTTTTGTGAAGCTGTTTATTGTGTCTTGTATACTGCATGCACTGTTGTATATATCCTTTCCTTTTCGTATTTTTAGGTTTATACTTAAATTTTTCCTTTGTTATTTATATTTCTAATTTAAGGTTTTCAACTATTTCCATGGGCACAATACAATGCCACTGTTCCATACCTGTACAGCAGCTGGTGGCAAATGATATTAGTTAAGCTTTTCAAGGCTGTCCTGCTATCAATTAAGTTCTGGTACGTGACACCATGCTCCTTATAAAGACTTTGTTCTTATTTTTGTATGTCTACTGCTGTACTTTATGTAACACCTTTTGCAAAATTTATTGTATGTGTATGTTAATTACATTTGGGGTTACGACTATGCATTCTTCGATGGCAGATATTTCTGATGAGGGCAGAGCCCAAAATGCACCAAGAAATTGCTTCTGAACAACAAAGTGAATAATCATTTTACAAGCTATTCAGCAGTGTTTAAAGATTCAAGTTGATTTGATGGTTGCTTGCCTCCTACATGACTTCATGTTGCATCTCCAAGCTGTAATCCGTAGGTAGCGGCCTGAGTGAGGCATGTTATCGACATTTCCTGTCTTTCTGTATCTCCTCCATGTCCGAACAACATCACTTTGGTTCACTCCAAGACGCCTGGACGCTTCCCTTTTTGAGAGTCATTCCTGGCACACAGTAACAATGTGGACATGATCAAACTGCGGTATTGACCATCTAGGCATGGTTAACTACAGACAACAAGAGCCGTGTACCTCCTTCCTGGTGGAATAACTGAAACTGATTGGCTGTCAGACCCCCTCTGTCTAATAGGCGCTGCTCATGCATGGTTGTTTGCATCTTTGGGCAGGTTTAGTGACATCTCTGAACAGCCAAAGAGACTGTGTCTGTGATACAATATCCTCAGTCGACGTTTATCTTCAGGAGTTCTGGGAACTGGGGTGATGTAAAACTTTTTTTGATGTGTGTATTTAGCATCATCATTATTCCCATACTAATGTGTTCCCCCGTCTCTTCTCTGTAAAACTTCTTATATTGTTCTTCCTCTTACAAGATGACTCTGGGTTTTCTTCCTACAGTAGCCAGTGATAGTCACCAATGATAGAACCCTTCCAACTTTCTTGATATCTCCTTTCCATGACACAAATGTCCTGATGGGATCTTTCCCCCTGCTCATCACTGACTGCTCTTAGATTTTCTGGAAAGAAGTTGAAATATGATTTAAGAAAGTGAAGTTTCAAGCCCATCAGACAATCCAATTTTTCATACTTTTGAAGCATGTGTTGAACAGTGTTCCTGTAATCTGAATCCTTTGTATTTCTGAGAAATTTGCAAATGACATCTCTGAATGTAGTCCATGCCTCTCTTTCATTACACATTATTGCAGCAACAAATTTGTCATCACACATTAATTTATGGTTGTCAGGACCAACAAAAACACCTTTGAGTTTGGTCTCTGACAGACTAGGAAAACAAACAATGGAAAATCCAGGATGGAATAGTGACAATATTATGAAAAGGATAGACTGCTACTCACCATATAATGGAAATGTTGAGTTACAGACAGGCATAACAAAAAGCTTAGGCAGCCAGAGACAGTGATCATGTATGTGTGAGCTACATTTGCTTGAATGTGAGTGTGTATGTTGTCTGTTTCAGAAGAAGGCCTTCTGACCAAAAGCACAAATGATTTTGGAAATTAGGAAAACATTCACACAAATTATAGAAACATATCCCAGTTTTAGGAAGTGTTTTCACAAGTTATTTCATCATACCAAGCTAAATGTGGGGCCAGACGTGTAATATTTTTTCACAGTCAACAAGGCTCAATCAAAATTTTTAGTTCCAGGTATGAGATTTTGGTGAAGTGTCCATTTGTCTCTGATCCAGTTATCAACACTTGCTCTGCTGTATAGGTGACACAGGAAACATGGGTACTTCATAAATCCTGCATGCTGACCAAATACCATGCATATAAACGCATCATCTGTTTATGATCTGAGTATTTTGCTTTTGCAAGGATCAATTGTATGTTTCCATAAGTTTCTTTTAAGTGCACTTAATGACCAGTTGGCACTGATGCATATTTGTCACCATAATGTAAAAGGACAGCTTTTAAGCTTGTTTTAGGGGAATCAATAAACAGCCTCCAAGGATCTTTTCATACTCTATCCAAGTTCATGCATTAATCCAGGTACATCCGAATAAAACACTAAGTCACTTTCTTGTTCAAACTAAGATGTAAAGTGCAAGTCTCTCCACCTATAGAAACGAACAGAGATACCTTCAGAAGTAAATTTTTATGTTTCAATCTAGCTGCAAGCAGTTTTGCCTTTTCTTTGGTTAGACTTAAGTCTCTAGCAAGGTCACTAAGTTCAGGCTATGTAAACACCTCACAGTTTTAATGTCTAGCACATTTGAAAGTAGGATCTACATCATGACTTGAATCTGCTGAATCACAATCACTTCAAATATTTGTAGGAAGTGCAGTTTCTTGTCGTGACTGTGGAGGTTGGAATGCTAGGACCATGAGGAATCACGTGGATGACAGATGGAAAGGCTGGGTATAGAGTGTTTTCTTGCATTATAACCACTAACATCACTACAACAAAAACAACAATTTTCACAGTGGTTCATTTGATCCTGCCTCACCATTTGGATGCTGAATCTGAAACTCTTTTTTTCATTCCCTTTAACCATGTCCTTAAGTCTTCTATGCACACATAACACACTTTATTGGGTGCCCAATATTTGTCTTAGTTCCCCAGTTGAAAGCAAAAATATGCAAAGTGCACCTTTTTAATGAAGTCTGTTACAGTTTGTTGATGTTTTCATATTAAATATTCACCACAGAATGAATTTGGAGAATTCACACAACCATGAGGTGTCATATTGCAATCTCATAATGAGTCTTTATCAAAACTTGGAGCACTTCCACTTTATTACACTCACTCTCTGATATCAAGTTACTGATGTTTAATTTTGTCCAGTGACATACAGCTTGCAGTAGTACAGTTTCCTGGACACTCAAACACACACACACACAAGGAAATAAAAAGAAAAATGGTACTTACATGTTTCCAATAAGCATCCAGTAAGCAGTGAATCATGAATTAAAAAATCTGAATAAACTGCATGTGCTACACACTTTTTATGTTGATTTTCATATTGAGCATGGAAAAATACATAAGGGAGAACTGAACTTATTCAAAAGCTTTTAGTGGTTGGCTAGTCTTATTTTGTGAGGTTATGTTTTATGCTTAAAATTTTCGATAAAGATTTTGGCTTCTTGTGGTTTCCAGTAGAGCTGTGATTTTAGTCCATAAAATCTGAACTACATTCCAGTTATGATATTTTTCATCCTCAAGGCAGCGCAAACTTCCTTTTTCTTGCACTAAGCTTACCAGTTCTCCACAGTCCTCACAATGAGAATGTTGGCTTATTTGCTGCTGAAGCTCACCAATTGTCATTCAAAGTCTGTACATTCAGATGCTCAGATCACCTGCATTGTGGCTGTGCATATAGTGGAATACTTATTTGGAAAGATCAGCCACCTTCAGCTGATGGCGATCATTGGGGAATCCACCAATATCAGTGCCACTGTGACTGCAGCCTTAGTCATTTTTGGCTGATCCCAGAAGTGCCAAATTTTTGCTGAAGGATTGAAAACCACTTTAACCTTATATTTTCTTAAGCAAGTAATTCCTGTACAGCAATATTTGATTGTACTAGCTTGCAACAGAGTGGTCCTAAAGAGGGGAGCTCAGTATACTTTTGCCAGTATACACCCAAAGATGGCCAGAAGACCTCGCACTGAAATATCAGTGCAGGAAGTTGCCAACATCAGACAGTTCAGCTGAAATTCCATGGAACAACATAATGATTTGTTAGTTTAGAAAACTCACATTAAAGCAAAGTACCAAAGATTCGGCCGGCCGGAGTGGCCGAGCGGTTCTAGGCGCTACAGTCTGGAGCCACGCGACCGCTCCGGTCGCAGGTTCGAATCCTGCCTCGGGCATGGATGTGTATGATGTCCTTAGGTTAGTTAGGTTTAAGTAGTTCTACGTTCTAGGGGACTGATGACCTCAGAAGTTAAGTCCCATAGTGCTCAGAGTCATTTGAACCATTTGAACCAAAGATTCTCAACATTGTTGTTTGTTAAATATTTCTTCCACTTTAGATATTATGCAGTTTGGAGTGTTCTGCTCTACGTTGTCTGTGAATGATGGGATATCATTATAAATTTACAATGCACATTTATCAATCTTTTTACAGGGTCAGGCAGCAGCACACTTCAGAGCCAAGGACCGGGACCGGGTAGCAAAGAGGATGGCCGTTTCCAGATTGGAGAACTGCACCAGAACGGCTGGGTCGAGGGCCCGGGGTCTGGCACCAGCCACCTGCTGCAGCTGCGGAGGGCGCACTCCACAGGAGACTTGTGCTGTGCGCGTCCCCCACCTCCACCACCACCTGCATTCCTCTGTGCTGTCGCCCATACAGCTCATAATGCAGATTCGTAAGTCTCTATCTTTACTGCAGTTTCCTGTGTTTTTGTTTAGTATATTTTTTCAACGAATTCAATAGTCTGACTTATTAGTTATATCTTACTTTTCTACAAATAAATTGTCCAGCAGATATCAGTCCTCTATAAATGATAATTATTTTATTTTGTCACATTTGTGGGGAAATAGTTAAAAAAAAAAACCTTAAAGCTTTTTTATGTTTAACTTACTGACAACATTACTAATCAAGGAAAATCTTTGAGCTGAACTGTGAAAGTGATAAAGAAGATGAGGAAGAAAAAAGAAGCAGCTTTGGAACATTTTATAATGAATTCCAGAACACTCTGTTAGAGCTCATAGCATGATTAGAGTTGTATTAGAGCCACACACATGTGATTATGGTTAAATAAAATGTAGACTGAAAAAATTTCTGCATGTTGAACAGCAGGAATAGATACTAACAAGTAGGACTACTAAATGACTTACAACATGAGTTCTGAGCCAGAAAGTTAAACCAGTCAACAATTTTTGCCTTTTTAAATGAAATACTAAAAGCCGTGGATGATAAGCAACATGTATCTAGAATATTTCTTGATCTTAGTAGAGCTTTTCATGTTACTAATCATGAAATTCTATTGCATTAGTTAAGTAATTATGGAATTAGAGGCCAGTCTGAAAGGTGGAGTCAGCTATACCTCAACAATCATCAACAGATTACAGAAATAAAATCTAAAGACAGTGAATCCAAAAAGATTCTAGTTTTTGCAGTGATAGGGCCTATTCTATTTCTGCAGTTCGTAAATGACTTGGCTGATAAAATACATGCTGAAACCACAGTACTCTTTGAAGAGGACACTAATATTTTAATTAAATCACATGGTGAGGAAAATGTGCAGGAAATTACAATATTAATAGCTTTGCACAGTACTTCAGGACCAATAGGCTCATCATAAATTCTGAAAGAAATTGTGGCAGTTAACTTTCACATCACACAAACCTCAATCTTGTAAACCCTGTTTTCACCATTTAAGGAAAAGATGTCTCAAGTGTGGGTCATACAGAATTTTTAGGTATACCATTCATGAGGGTTTGAAGTGGGAAATTTATCTTAACAATTAATATAAAAAACTTAATACACTTACATTTATTGTTGTGATTCTCACTCAAAATACGAGCTGCTTACCAGTGGTGACAATGGCATAAATAGCAGTATACTGTCAGCAAATAAGTACAAAATAATTTTTTGGGTGAATTCCACAGTTCTTTTAAAAAATTAAAAATACAGAAAAAGATCAGCAGAATGATAAAGAAAGTCAAATGCAATTATTCCTGTAGACCCCGTTTTAAAAGTCTGAAAGTACTGTATCTGCCTTCTTTGTATATATATGAAATACTGATTTTTATCAAATGGAGCCTCTTAAGAAAAAAACAACTTCTTCAAATATAACTATTATATAGAAGCTTATGAAACTAGGCAGAAGCTGATCCTACACATAAACACAGAAAGTACAAAAGAAATAATGCAAAATCCAGGATGGAAGTAAAAATATTATGAAAATGATAGTTGCTAGTCACCATATAGTGAAGATGCTGAGCTGCAGATAGGCACAACAAAAAAACTATAAGAAAATGAACTTCCATCCAACAAGGGCTTTGTCAAAAATAGACAACATGAACATACACACATTCACACAAATGCAACTCACACACACATGACCACAGTCTCTAGCAACTGAAACCAGATTGCAAGCAGCAGTGCACGATGGAAGAGGCAACCAGTTGGTGGGGGTAAGGAGAGGCTGTGCAGAAAGGGGAAGGGATAGCCGGGTAGGGGTGGCGGATAGTAATAAAGTGCTGCTTGTGGGAATGTAAAGGGCTGAACTGGAGGGGGGGTAGGGCAGCTAGGTGCAGTTGGAAGGTTAGATGGGTGGTGGGGGAGAGGGGGTAGCAGAAAAGGGAAGAACTAAAAAGATTGAGGGTGCTTTGGTGAAATAGAGGGCTGAGGCAATGAGAGTTACGGTAATGTAGGATATGTTGCAGGGAGAGTTCCCACCTGCACATTTCAAGAAAGTTGGTGTTGGTGGATACAACGGCATAAGCTGTGAAGCAGCTTTGTGTTGGGTGGCGTGCTCAGCAACGGGATGGACCAACTGTTTCGTTGTCTGTTTGTCAGTGGCCATTCATGTGGATAGATATCTTACTGGTTGTCATACCCACATAGAATGCCGCACGGTGGTTGCAGCTTAGCTTGAAGATCACTGTGAAACCATTCATGGGATCCCTGAGCTAAGTGGCTACCACTGTGCTGCATTCTACATGCACGTGACAACCAACAAACTGTCTTGACAAAAAATAAAAGCACCTACAGCTGTCCTTATGATTTTATTTTATTTTGTCACTACCAGTTTCAACACTTCATTGCTTCATCTTCAGGCTGTTTTGATGCGGTACAGGTTGATACGATCCCCATGCATAACCCATCAGTTGCCAGCATTACTGGATACGCATATAATGTGTCAGCACTCCAACCATCAAGTTGATCAAAATTAGTTGTTCTGTGTAGATCCTGCAATAAATGTACCTCAAAAATGACTTCGAACATTGTGTATAATTCATATGATGTGAATTTGAAGTTATTGTATGCAGTATGTGCAATAGGAAAAGGAAAAAAGCCTGCTCAAACGTTTTGTGGTTTGATGGGCCGTCCTCCTCCTCCTCCCAGTAGGTTCAAAAAGTACATAAAAATACTTTTAGGTGCCTTGACAGTTGTGTCTAAAGCATCTATGAAATGTGCAGTAGAAGAAACACAAATGTTAGTGAAACCAGGGACATTGCTGTTGCACTTGATGGGACATGGCAACGTCGATGACATCATTCCTTGAATGGTGTTGTAAATGCTACTTCTCTGGAGAATGGAAAAGTTGTTGATGTTGAGTGCTTATCTAAGTACTGCCACACCTGCCATGGTAACAATGAAGGACATATTGAACATCAGTGTTCTACGAATTATGATGATTACAGTGGAGGTATGGAGTGTGATGGAGCTCTAAAAATATTTTAGAGGTCAGTGCCCATTTATATCATTAGATATACAGAACTGGAGTGTTGTGGACATGTACAAAAGAGGAATGTTGCTATATTGAGGAAGCTTCAAAGAGATATGAAAGGAAAGTTGCTATGTGATGAAAGATCTATGTCTGGCCAAAGCAGATTGACAGAAACTGAATTAGACCTTCTTCAGAGTTATTATGGACTGACCATTAGATGAACTGCACCTCTGAATGATGTTACAGCAATGAGAAAAGCTGTATGGGCCACATAATTTCACATTTTGTCCGCAGATGACCACCCTGTTCACGGACTTTACCCTAAAGGAGCAGGTTCTTGGTGTGGTTACCAAAAAGCAAAAGAAAGTGGTCAGATACACCATTATAAGCATTCTCTTCCTGAGCCTGTTATGAATGAAATAAAACCAATTTTTAGGGACCTGAATGACCCTGTTTTGCTTAGTAAATGTCTTCATGGGAGTACTCAGAATACAAATGAAAGTTTCAACCATTGCGTATGGAAAAGATTACCCAAGAATTCTTTTGTAGCACTAAATACATTACAAGTTGGTGTACTAGATGCAATGATATGTTTCAGTGACATAGTGATAGAAAGGTTGGAAGTCCTAAGAAATTTAGACATAAAATGTGGCTCTGATATGGAAGATAAATTGCTTGCATGTGACAGACAACGGGTGCATGAAGCTGTAAGATTCACTCTTCAAGTTACCAAAGAAGCAAGAAATGCTAAAAGGAATGCCAAGAGGAAGCTTGAAGAGGAAGAAATGCTGCAGGATGAAGACTGTGTTTTTGGAATGTTCTGAGGCACAGTTTAATTGGACTCGTATCTACATTCACAATTTCCCACAAGTTGTATTTTTCAGAATTGAGGTACAAATATTTCCTAAAGTTTATAAAGCTTTGCTCTAATTTTTTCTGTAACTTTCAATAGTCCATACTTATGGAGTAGACGTAAGCTTTATTGAAGAATCAACTAAATTATAGAAAAAATAACCTTTTTATTAGGAAAAAAATTATAAAAATTAAAGTATGAGATGTGGTATTTTTTATCCTTGTAATAAACATAAAAGGTGGAATTAAGTAGGTCTGGTACCACAGCCATCATGTCATGCATATCTGGTAAAAATTTGGTCTCCTTCAATTGTATAACATTGGACTAAATGGTACCTCAATTTGAGGAAGCATTTTGGAAAAATAAATTGCAGCAATTTTTTGTAATTTTTTTAATAACCCTAGCAGGTTCAAAAATATTCAAAACATTTCTAATTTGTTTAGAAAATGTGCTACATTGGCTGATATCAGCTAACAATCTGTAAAACATATACATTATAAACAGTGCCTGAAAGAAATAGTGTTGATTTTTACATAATATTGAGCTGGAAAAGTACCCTGTATCCTTAATAACTGCTGCTATCATATGCAGAAACAATGTAGTTTGTCAGTTTATATTATTAATTGTGCCTACTTTGGTTGTGTTGACCATGTAGTTACAATGCGTACTGTAATTGTAAATTAATTGTGTTTACTCTTTTCCTGTATCATATGAACAATCAATGTACTAAAAATGATTTCTTGGAGCAAATAAAATAAATAAACAGAAAATAAATAAGTCACCAATGCTTACTGCATGGAATGAGAGGTACCTTCATCTGTGAAAAGAGACTAAAAGGTTGGAAGATCCCTCAGGATCTTGTGCCAAAGGAAATATAATGTTGCAGGGCATGAGGGAAAGGTTAGCAACAAAAGAGCTCTGCAAACCTGAAAGAAGTGTTAGAGAGATATACTGATAAGTGAAAGATGAGAGAAAAACACAAAACAATAGAATTACAAGTGAGGCATTTATGATGGGTGGGGTATTATTGGTAGTGTTTTCATGTAGTGTATCAGCATCCACACAAATACCTTTCCACAAATGCCAATGCTGCCAGAACAGACAGTGTTTGTCTTGCATGGAAAGATTTGACAACTACCAAATTTCAAGCATTTTTAAGCTGTATTAGAATATGCAGTTGGGCAGCAGTGAAACAGAGGTTGAATGAGGTAAATATTCTGAATTTACATACATACACAGCAAACCATTGTGATGTGCATGGTAGAGGATACTTAACATTTTACCAAATGTTAGGGTTCATTCGTATTCCAATTGTGTATGGAGTTCAGAAAGAATGTGTATTTAAATCCCTGTGTCTATTATCTTTGCAAGTTCAGTATGGAATCTGATAGGAGTTCCATGGACACTGAGACATTGTACAGTTTTAACAATTTCAGTTGTTTCTCAACACCAATGTTACTAATATCTATTCCAGTTATTTTTGCAGTGGTACTACAAGAATTAAGTTGGGACAATATCCTGGATTTTCCTTTGTAAAGGATTAATTGAAAATAGGGTTCATTTAGTTTCTGACTCATCCATGAGTGTCTGGACAAAATGTTTTTGTACCACCAACAGCCTTTACATGTGATCTGAATTTATTCGGCCTTTGTGGAGATCTTTTGATAATATTCTGGTACAGTAGTTATTGAAGGCATCACACATTGCCCTGTTGACAGCTAAATGCGTTTCATTGTGAATCTCTCATCTATAGCTCTTTTGTTCATTTTTCACCTATTTGTGGTAGTCTCTAGTTCCTTACAAGTTTATTTACAGTGACTGTATTCCATGGAGGATCCCTCCCATCATGAACTGTTCTACTAAGTACATACAAGGTGTGTTCAAAAATTTCCTCAACTTTGTCCACAAAATTTTTATATGCTTACCTTTTACATTATCATCTCCTTCAAAATTCTCTGACTATTGATAAACTGCTGCCAACATCATTTCCACTTCTGGAAGCAGTCTTGGTAAGCCTTTGCTGGTTTGTGTAATGTGCTGTCTGCGAATTTTCTTTTATCTCATGTTGTTGTTGTTGTTGTTGTGGTCTTCAGTCCTGAGACTGGTTTGATGCAGCTCTCCATGCTACTCTATCCTGTGCAAGCTTTTTCATCTCCCAGTACCTACTGCAACCTACATCCTTCTGAATCTGCTTAGTGTATTCATCTCTTGGTCTCCCTCTACGATTTTTACCCTCCACGCTGCCCTCCAATACTAAATTGGTGATCCCTTGATGCCTCAGAACATGTCCTACCAACCGATCCCTTCTTCTGGTCAAGTTGTGCCACAAACTTCTCTTCTCCCCAATCCTATTCAATACTTCCTCATTAGTTATGTGATCTACCCATCTAATCTTCAGCATTCTTCTGTAGCACCACATTTCGAAAGCTTCTATTCTCTTCTTGTCCAAACTATTTATCGTCCATGTTTCACTTCCATACATGGCTACACTCCATACGAATACTTTCAGAAATGACTTCCTAACACTTAAATCAATACTGGATGTTAACAAATTTCTCTTCTTCAGAAACGCTTTCCTTGCCATTGCCAGCCTACATTTTATATCCTCTCTACTTCGACCATCATCAGTTATTTTGCTCCCCAAATAGCAAAACTCCTTTACTACTTTAAGTGCCTCATTTCCTAATCTAATTCCCTCAGCATCACCCGACTTAATTAGGCTACATTCCATTATCCTTGTTTTGCTTTTGTTGATGTTCATCTTATATCCTCCTTTCAAGACACTGTCCATTCCATTCAACTGCTCTTCCAAGTCCTTTGCTGTCTCGGACAGAATTACAATGTCATCGGCGAACCTCAAAGTTTTTATTTCTTCTCCATGAATTTTAATACCTACTCCGAATTTTTCTTTTGTTTCCTTTACTGCTTGCTCAATATACAGATTGAACAACATCGGGGAGAGGCTACAACCCTGTCTTACTCCCTTCCCAACCACTGCTTCCCTTTCATGTCCCTCGACTCTTATAACTGCCATCTGGTTTCTGTACAAATTGTAAATAGCCTTTCGCTCCCTGTATTTTACCCCTGCCACCTTTAGAATTTGAAAGAGAGTATTCCAGTCAACATTGTCAAAAGCTTTCTCTAAGTCTACAAATGCTAGAAACGTAGGTTTGCCTTTCCTTAATCTTTCTTCTAAGATAAGTCGTAAGGTCAGTATTGGCTCACGTGTTCCAGTGTTTTTACGGAATCCAAACTGATCTTCCCCGAGGTTGGCTTCTACTAGTTTTTCCATTCGTCTGTAAAGAATTCGTGTTAGTATTTTGCAGCTGTGACTTATTAAGCTGATAGTTCGGTAATTTTCACATCTGTCAACACCTGCTTTCTTTGGGATTGGAATTATTATATTCTTCTTGAAGTCTGAGGGTATTTCGCCTGTCTCATACATCTTCCTCACCAGATGGTAGAGTTTTGTCAGGACTGGCTCTCCCACGGTCGTCAGTAGTTCCAATGGAATATTGTCTACTCCGGGGGCTTTGTTTCGACTCAGGTCTTTCAGTGCTCTGTCAAACTCTTCACGCAGTATCATACCTCCCATTTCATCTTCATCTACATCCTCTTCCATTTCCATAATATTGTTCTCAAGTACATCGCCCTTGTATAGACCCTCTATATACTCCTTCCACCTTTCTGCTTTCCCTTCTTTGCTTAGAACTGGGTTTCCATCTGAGCTCTTGATATTCATACAAGTCGTTCTCTTATCTCCAAAGGTCTCTTTAATTTTCCTGTAGGCGGTATCTATCTTACCCCTAGTGAGATAGGCCTCTACATCCTTACATTTGTCCTCTAGCCATCCCTGCTTAGCCATTTTGCACTTCCTGTCGATCTCATTTTTGAGACGTTTGTATTCCTTTTTGCCTGTTTCACTTACTGCATTTTTATATTTTCTCCTTTCATCAATTAAATTCAATATTTCTTCTGTTACCCAAGGATTTCTACTAGCCCTCGTCTTTTTACCTACTTGATCCTCTGCTGCCTTCACTACTTCATCCCTCAAAGCTACCCATTCTTCTTCTACTGTATTTATTTCCCCCATTCCTGTCAATTGCTCCCTTATGCTCTCCCTGAATCTCTGTACAACCTCTGGTTCTTTCAGTTTATCCAGGTCCCATCTCCTTAAATTCCCACCTTTTTGCAGTTTCTTCAGTTTTAATCTACAGGTCATAACCAATAGATTGTGGTCAGAGTCCACATCTGCCCCTGGAAATGTCTTACAATTTAAAACCTGGTTCCTAAATCTCTGTCTTACCATTATATAATCTATCTGATACCTTTTAGTATCTCCAGGGTTCTTCCATGTATACAACCTTCTTTCATGATTCTTAAACCAAGTGTTAGTTATGATTATGTTGTGCTCTGTGCAAAATTCTACCAGGCGGCTTCCTCTTTCATTTCTGTCCCCCAATCCATATTCACCTACTATGTTTCCTTCTCTCCCTTTTCCTAGACTCGAATTCCAGTCACCCATGACTATTAAATTTTCATCTCCCTTCACAATCTGAATAATTTCTTTTATTTCATCATACATTTCTTCAATTTCTTCGTCATCATGTATCATTGCAAATCTTTGTCCTTTCAAGAGGGTTTTCTGCTTTGGAAATAAAAAAAGTCTGCAGGGGCCAGGCCTGGAGAGTACAGAGGATGAAGCAGCACAGCAATTTCGTTTTTTGTGCACTAGTCATGCTCAAACATGGATGGGATGTGTGGGTGCATTATCGTGATGCAAGAGCCATGAACTGTCTCACCACATTTCAGGCCATTTCCTTCTTATATTTTCGTGCAGGCATTGCAATGCATCCTAATAGTACCATTGATCATCAGTTTGTCCCTGTTGCGCGAATTCATAATGAACTAATCCTTCAGAGCCAAAGGAAACTAACAGCATGACTTTGACATTTGACTTGACCTGAGGAGCTTTTTCTGGTATTGGGGAACCTTTACCAACCCATTATGAAGATTGAACTTTGGTCTCAACATCATAACTGTTGACCCACGTCCCATCGTCAGTCATGATTCTCTTAAGGAACATCTCATTCTCATTTGCACAACCTGAAAGCTCTTTGAAGATTGCGGGGCAAAGGTTTTTCTGGTCTTGACTCATGAGCTGTGGGACAAACTTGGCAGCTACATGATGCAGTCCAAGATGTTGTTTTAGGATTTCATGACATGAACCAAATGAAATGTTACATTTTTCTGCAATCTCTAGGACAGTCAGTCTTCAATTGGCATGCACATTTTCATTGATGTTTCTGACATGAGCATTGTCAGTAGATGTCAAAGAGTGTCCTAAACAAAGGTCATCTTTAACTTCCATCCAGTCATTTTTAAACCATGTGAATCATTCATAACAGCTTAAGCACTCGTCATCGTAGGCTACTTGCATCATTTGGTGTGTCTCTGTAAAGGTTTTCTTGAGTTTTGCACAAAATTTAAGGGACATGCATTGCTCCTCTGACTCTGCCATTTTGAATTACACAAACTGTGTGACACAACATGCTACTCAATACAGCCCTGAACAATAACTAACAGACATACAACACTGAAACTTCTGGCCGTTACACATTAAACACAGGCACGTGCAGGGATGCCAACCGCATTTGACTCCAGCACACCATTGGCACAAAATTACTAACGTTATGAAATTTTTTGAACCGATGTCATATCTATCGAGTGGATTACCAACTATTCTTTTAAACTTGAGCCATAGTTGTTTCACATGCCCTTGTCCAGAGCTAAATTTTGCAAGTTTATCCCTTGTAGGAGAAGAGCAATAGAATCACATCCAGTCATACTGTATTTTAGCAAGCAACAATCTTCATGTTCATCTTATGGCAGTATCAATCTGTATGAGAGAATACTAACCATTGCACCAATTTGACTGTGCAGCTTACTGATCCTCTTACAATGTTTATAGGGTAGAGCATGCGGGAGGCCCTGGTGGTCAGTCATCCATGGAAGACACAACAACCACCACAACTGCATCAGACTCCCTCAATGCTGACTTGGAGGTGTGTGGGATTCTGGGCACCAGCACGAGCACTGCCACTGAGGAGGAACCAGACCCCGACCCTGAGGCTGCAGGGCCCAGCACAAGGTGCCTGCCATTTCTTCTCCTGTAATCTTTATACAGTTGCAAATCAACATGCATAATGTTCTTCTTTGCACTATTTCATGCTGCCATTCCTTACTAACAGCATTCTCCCTTTCCCAAGGAAGAATAGACACACCATAATGAAAAAGAATGAATAAAATCTTCTGGGTTTCAAAGGTGCATCAACTGGAATAAAATTCTCAAGCTTTTGATGGTTATCTCCACCATCATCGTCAGGAATAAAAACCACTGATTGCCAGGAGTGGCATGGTTTTCTGCTTATATGGGCACAATTGTAGCCTTGCAACAATCAGAGAGGGCCAAAATGATACATGCCCAGAAGGTATGTGGAGCAGTTCACAACAGCTCTGGCACACTGTAGGACCTAGTGATATCAGGTAGCACAAGAGGCCAGCACCACATTTGAAGCTGCTGCTCCTACATCCCTACAAGCATCAAGAATCCATTTT
Source organism: Schistocerca piceifrons (assembly GCF_021461385.2). Classification (NCBI taxonomy): domain Eukaryota; kingdom Metazoa; phylum Arthropoda; class Insecta; order Orthoptera; family Acrididae; genus Schistocerca; species Schistocerca piceifrons. The sequence goes on along the minus strand of NC_060143.1, from coordinate 431,372,188 downwards.
TGTTTCCTTTTGATATCCAAAGCCTGCACCCATGCCTTACTAAGTGTGCGCCCCAGGTCTCTGTTAAAATTGCTGCTGTTATTCTACTTTCAGCTGCCTCCTAAAGGAATCCCAATATGATGATGCATGAGCCAAGATTCTTGTGTTTTCAAACTGTTTTTTGTGCCACATGAGCTGTGTTCATCTAAACATTAAATTTACTATTGAGATGGAGAATGATGGCTAGCTACTGTTCTTGGATGTATTAGTTGCAGGCAGAACGCTTGGTTGGTCATCCAGTGTACAGGACATCAACACATGCTGGTTGATATTTGAATGATGGTAGTTTTCAGCACTCTGGACACAAGAAAGCATTCCTGAACATTTTAATACACAGAGCAAAAGTTATTTCTAATAATACCACCTACAGTCTGAGCTGCAGTACTTGAGACACATGTTCAGATAGAATGGTTATAGCAAGAGAGACACTGCAAATGCTTTCAGGTGTCACTGAAGAAGGATACGTTTTGAATCAGCAGTAGGGACCAAGCCAGCTGCTTTGCTACCAGACTGCAGGGCAACAAGCTGCAAGTTAGGACATATGCTGCAGAGGTATAGACTCATCCGAGATATGAGATATGCTGTGCCCTGTTAAAGATGACGTAGCTCTTCATGTGCCCAGTGTGCATGGTGTCCTTTGCAAATGTGACAGCAGCTATATAGGTCAGTCAGCTCACACAGCTGCAGAGTGCTGTACCAAGCAAAAATGACATATTAAACAAAGGAAGCTTGACAAGTCAGCCATAACTGAACATTACCTGGAAAATGACATAAAATACAGTTTGAAAGCACAAGAGTCTTAGCTCATGCATCAACATATTGGGATCCATTATAAAGGAGGTGGCTGTGATCAGAATAAGCAGTAAAAATTTAACAGAGAAAATTTTAACAGAGGCTAAGGGTGCACACTTAGAAGAGCATGGGGGCAGGCTTTGGCTATCAAAAGGAAGCACAGGCAAGTGTTTGATGCTTTTAGAGAGATGGGAACAGCAGTTTCAAACATGGCACAGCCCCCTCGTGCCACCTGACATTACTCAGTCCTGCAGTGGGCTAGAACTTCTGTGAGCTGCCCCACTCACCTTCTGTGCATGTGTCTTTTCAGCCCTCTCTCTGATTGGTACCCAAAGCTGAAATTGCATCTGTATAAGTGGGAAACCATGCCAGTCCTGGAAGTCAGTGGTTTTTATTGCTGATAATGATGGTGGAGTTAGCCATTGAAAGTTTGATAATTTTATTTAAATTGACATGGCTGGAAACTGAGAAGATTTCATTCAGACGTACTGCCACAAAGGACTCCAAGAACAGTGAAAAAGTATATTAATTATGTATGGTGTGGCAGTCAACATATACAGAAAATCATCAATGTAAATGTACCATCAGACTGATAATGAAAATCTCTTATGCATTTTTTGGTGAGTCATGGATGAGTAAATAATTAATGCTATAATGACTTGAGAGCGATGTAGTGAACATATCTGCCGTGAAAGCCTGCAGGATCACAGTGCTAAAATGCTTTGTCTGTAGATCAGACTTTTGGAAATATGTAGTGAGTGATCAGAGTGTGTAGCCACCTGTAGTCAAAATTTCCAGTTGCTGTTTTCTATACAGGCATAGTCATAAAAAAATTATGTATCATGTACTTAATTTTTGTTTATTTGCAGGTAGATGTCTGCAGTCCTGATACACACTGAAATGCCCACACCACAGTACAGTAACACACCACTGGAATAACAAAATTATGCTGCCAGGCAAAGTCAGACGTTGGAAAGTCCAGGAGCAAATGACTGAATGACAGCAATATTATGAAAAGGATAGATTGCTACTCACCATACAGAGGAGATGTTGAAGGGCAAACAGACACAACAGAAAGACTGGGATACATTTTAGCTTTCAGCCAAAAAGCCTTCTTCTTCTTCTTCTTCTTCTTCTGAAGAACACACACACACACACACACACACACACACACACACACACACACACACACACCACTGTTTCTGCAGCAGCAGGAGTGACCACCAATCTTCATTATAGTCAAAAAAGCATATCACGACTTATTGGTAGTCATGTCTTCTTTTGAAGCTCTGTTTTACAGTGTGTTTGGAAACTCACTATGCACTGAACTACAGATGTAGATTATGTTGCAAGTTGTAAGTTGATAGAACTGTTTATTCATAGATACGTGATTGTGTTTCAATTTGTCCTACTGTTATGTATCATTTGACTGTTTGGTTCAGTTGATTAAGGCTATTGAGTGTTAGATGTTCAATTTTTTTTTTTTTCAATTATGCTGCTTTCAATTGAGGAATGTATTTTTCCTGTTGAACGCATGTTCTGATGAGGTGATAAAACACATAGATTTAGTTGAGGTTGCATTTGCCACAAAATATCCTTAAACAGCTGTCTTTCATCATAATGTGGTTCATCAACTTACTGATAAATTTTGAGAAACAGGTTCAGTGTTAGATGCCGTATGACATGAAAGACCACTTAAACTAAGTGAACAGAAGTTTTTGGATATCTCTAACCCTATGCAGCAGAGCCCAGCAAAATCATTACACTAGTTAGAGAAAGGAAAACATATTGCTCTTGCAACTGTGCAGAAAATGGTTAGGCAAATACTGAAATTGTTCCTTATGAGTTATAGCAGTATATGAATTGAAAGACGCAGATCATGAAAAGTGAAACCATTACAGAAAATGAGTGACATCTTTTATTAAGAGGAAAACCACTGATATTCTTGCTGTCATTGCCTATACAGATGAGCCTGTGCCAATTTTCTGCTCATATTAAAACACAAAACCCACACTTGTAGTCAAAATCCTTGTACTGTGCTTGAACCACCATTGCATGATCAGGAAATTGGAGTGTGGATAGCAATATGTAAGCGGTGCATCAGTGGACCTTTATTTTTTTAAGGAACAGTGAACTGTGAACATTATTGTTTAATTATACATGTTTTCATTGGCCAGCTAAAGGAGAATGAAATCAACTACCAATAGTTTCAACAAGAAGACACTACCGTGCACACAGCTAACAACACTATGCATCTTCTGGAAAAGTCTTTTTGGAAAGTGTCATCTCAAAAGGCCTATGGCCCCATTGCTTGTTGGACCTTACTCCACCAGTTGTTTTTTCCTTGGAAAGCTGCAAAACCTGTAGTGTAACACATTTTCCCATACACACTTTGTGACATAAAAACTCAAATAACAGCATATGTGAGAAGTGTATCACAATCATATCCGCAGAAAATGTTTTCCAGTAAAATTAAGCATGTTCTGTCTTGTATATATGCCAATGTTTATGATTTACAACATATGTTGTAACTGCACAGCAACTAAATAGTACATTTTTGTCCAACTTGAAAACATTTATGGAAATTAACTGTTACCTTAAAAATCCAGTGTTGTCTGTTTTGCATATTTTCACATATCTGATATGCATTTAATTAAAACAAGCTTTTTCATGATAAATATATCCTTTTTCATGCAGTGACTTTCTGAATATCTCCATAACTCATAATATGTACCTAAATCTACATTGATACTCCACAATCCACCTTACAGTGCATAGTGGAGGGTACCACGTAGCACTATTAGTCGTTTTCCTGTTTCACTCGCAAATAGAATGAGGGGAAAATGACTTTCTATATGCCTCTGTATGAGACTTGATTTTGGGGTATCTAACCTTCTTGGTCCTTATGTGCAATCTATGTTTGAAGCAGCAGAATTGTCCCGCAGTCAGCTTCAAATCGTGGTTCACTAAATTTTCTTAATAGTGTTCCTTGAAAAGAATGTTGCCTTCCTTCCAAGGATTCCCATTTGAGTTCCTTAAGCATCTCCATAACACTTGTGTTCAAACCTGTCAGTAACAAACCTTGCAGCTCCCCTCTGAATTGCTACAATGCCTTCCTTCAATCTGACGTGGTATAGATTCCAAACACTCAAGCAATACTCAAGAATAGGTTTCACTAGCGTCCTATCTGCGGTATCCTTTACAGATGAACCACACTTTCCTAGATTTCTCCCAATAAACTGAAGTCAGCCATTTGCCTTTCCTGCCACAATCCTTACATGGTTGTTCCACTTCATATTTCCTTGCAGTGTTAGGCCCAGAAATTTAAACGCCATGACAGTGTCAAGCAGTACACTCCTAAAGCTGTATCTGAACATTACAGGTTTGTTTTTCCTACTCATCTGCATTAACTTTCTCTACATTGAGAGCTATCCACTGTTCATGACCCTAACCAGAAATTTGGTCTAAGTCATTTGTATCCTCCTACTGTCACTCAACTTCAACACCTTACCATACACCACAGCATCATCAGCAGACAACCACAGATTACTGGCCAGCTATCTGCCAAATCATTTATATATAGAGAGAGAGAACAATAGCAGTCCTATCATACTTCTGTGGAGCACTCCTCGCAATTTCCTTGTCTCTGATGAATGATAGCCATTGAGGAGAACATACTGTGTTCTATAACTTGAGAAGTCTTCAAGCCACTAACATATCTGTGAACATATTCCATATATTCTTACCTCCTTTAACATCCTGCATTGGGGCACTATGTCAAATGCTTTCTGGAAATACAGAAATATGGAATCTCACTTTTGCCCTTCATCTATAGTTCACGGAATATCATGTGAGAAAAGGGAAGTTGAGTTTCACATAAGCGATGATTTCTGAAATCTTGCTGATTCCTGCTCGTAAGTTTATCAGTCTGAAGGAAATTTTCTTATACATGGGAGTCATCTGAACTTTTTTTCAGTCTCTTGAGACTTTGCACTGGGCTAGTGATTAACAATAAATGCAAGCTAAGTAACAGGCCAGTGCTGTAGAGTACCATCTGGTCTGTGCTGAATTGGAGGGTGGTGTCCAATGGTTCTTCATACTGATGATGGTCTTGATTATTTTGTAGGAGTAGACACATGTCCCAGGGCATTTCTTACAACATTTCACAGTGTATCAGCTTCAGGATCCAATGTTCCCTAATCACATATATGAAATATTTCCTGTGAAAATTGCAAGGTAAACAACGTTCTCAGAATCTGAATTAAAAGAGGGGGGGGGGGGGGGGGGACAGAAATGTCAAAATGACCTCTTAATTTATGTGAAGTTAAGTGAGAAGAATACTTGGCATTCTCTTAGGTGAAAGCAAATACTAACTCATCTTGGAAAAAAAAGTTTGAAAAAGGTCGCTTCTCAGAGGGGGGAGGGGGGAGGGGGGAGGGGGGAGAACAATATTTTAGACTTTGTCAGATGTAATTATGCTGTTGAATTTTGTACAAATACTATTTAGAAATATTAGAGAAAAAATACTTATACTAAGACAAAATTGTAAAGCAAATATTAATGCATTAGGTGTAACAAAACTAAAACTAACACTCAGCAGTCAGTAAATTTTAACTTGGATGCAGAAGATAATAAGATAAATGATTTGTTCTCTTATACACTTGACTTTCTAAAGTTACTCAATTTTTGAATGGTTAATATTATTTTGAAAACCATCTTTTCTGTTACTTTCATCATAACTGCAATATTGCAATATTATAAATTACGATACCAATATCACTACTGAAAAATGCAATACC